>NW_027530876.1:713373-731999 GCF_008692635.1 Crocuta crocuta
CAGGGCTGCCCGGCAGCTGCCAGCCGCTGGAAGAGGCAGGAAGGATTCTTCACCAGAGCCTCAGGAAGGAGTGCGGCCCTGCGACACTGCAAGTTTGGACCTCTGGCCTTTAGCACTGTGTGAGCTCTAGTCTAGGAAGTCTCACTAGACCCCTGAGCCTTAACCAAGGATCCACGTGACTTCCACTCTCCCCACTCTTACCAAAGAGTAAGTTCCCACCCAAAGCCCACCCTCCAATGGCCACCCTCCGTGCAAGGACTCTGGTCTTCCAGGGCTCGGTCTTCTCCTCATGCAAACGTGCTCTCATAGCCATCCACCTGAAAAAGACCCCCTGCCACCCCATCACCCTCAACCCCACTCCCATTTCTCTGGTTATCACCATAGGCCAACTGCTCAAGAAGAGTTGTCTATGCTTGCTCTCTACTGTGTCACCTCCCACTCACTCCAATCTGGCTTCTGTCTCCATCACCTCTGATGAAGTTCACCACATTGCAGCTAGGTCCCTGCCTAAAATCCTTCACTCCGAGAGAATAACCAACTACATACATGCACTTGTTACCTAGCCCTTCAAACCTTGAAGAAACAAAGTACAGATGTATGAAGAGAAAGAAACCTCCAACAGAGATGATAGCAGGAAAGGACTTTTGAACAGATACATTTCACAAATTTCTAAGTGCTGGAAGTAGAAGGAATGTGTTGACTAACGGAACAGAGCAGAATGTACTGCAAAGGAGACGGGTGCTCATGCACCAGTCAGAACCCCAAAGAGGCTCTCAGAGCAGGGCAGACCAGGGACAAGCAGTGTCCCTCAAACTCTCACGCACATGAATCACTTAGGGGGCTTGTTGAGCATCAGACTGTGATCCAGAAGGTTGGGGCAGGGCACTTCCAGAAAGCTCCCAGTGAGGCTAATGATACTGGGGCTGGTCAGTGGAGCACACTTTGAGTGGCAAGGTGCCACTTTCTCCCATGCGGAAGAAACCAAGGGTCTTTTCTAAATCTGTGGCCTGAACCTTCCCTTCCACCCATCAAGGCTCCCAGGATGGCTGACAGCAGCCCAGGTGAAGCCTGCCTCTATCTGGCCTCTGAGAGTCCACAGCATGAGGGCTGACTCCTACCTGCTTACCTTGCTGGCTAACCGGCCCTACCTGCCTCCACACAACTCCTACTCCAAATCCTCCTTGGGGGAGAGACCCGGCGGG
Source organism: Crocuta crocuta (assembly GCF_008692635.1). Lineage (NCBI taxonomy): Eukaryota > Metazoa > Chordata > Mammalia > Carnivora > Hyaenidae > Crocuta > Crocuta crocuta. The sequence goes on from NW_027530876.1 coordinate 714,576, forward strand.
GAATGGGGGACTCCACCAGAGCAGAGGCAGCATGCCAGCTACCCAGGCCTCTTGTCCCCTACCTGAATAGCTGGCCAGGGCCAGGGGAAGAGATCCAGCAACATGGAAGAGAGACCAATTCTGTCCCTAGAGGAAATATAATATTCTGGGGGAAATTGTAGAAGACAATACAGCCATAAAACCAGAGCAGAAGTGTCCGCAAACAACAAAGAAACAGACAATAAAGGAGTTCAGAGATTAAAAACGGACGAGCTACAAATACAAAACAACAGTGTGACACTGTTTACAATAGGAAAAGGCTGAAAGGATCCAAATGTCCATCCACAGGGAGCTGCGCAACTAGAGCATAGTTCATCTATACAACGGAGTCCATGCAGCAGGAACAAAAAGAATAATGAAGGGAAAACACCACACCGCCATAAAAAAGGAGGGAATTTACACTGATAGGGATTGACCTCCAGGACAGACCAAATGAAAACTAAAAACAAAATGCAAAATGGTATATCCATCATGCTAACTTTCGGTGTAAGAAAGGAGAAATAAGTATACATGTCCACTGACTTATCTTTGTAAAAGGAAGCATTAGTTGGATGAGCAAAAAACTACTAAAATGATCACCTAGGGGCGCCTGGGTGGCTCAGCCGGTTAAGCGTCCGACTCTGGCTCAGGTCATGATCTCGTGGTTCGTGGGTTTGACCCCTGCGTCAGGCTCTGTGTGTGTGTCTCTCTCAAAAATAAACAAACATTAAAAAAATTTTTTTTAATTTAAAAATGATCACCTATAAGGGAATCAAGGGAATAAAATGGAAATATGACTTCTGAGTATGTTTCTTACATAGGCTTGGCTTTAAAAAAAATTCAACTCTATTCTACTAGATTCAACAGACATCACCTTGCATTTTAATGTTGTTTACATGTACATAAGACATGTGCATATAAACCCTTAATGTAAAGAATCACTATTACAACCGTAACTTTTTGTTATTCTACAATCATAACTAAACAAGGTTCATTCAGTAAAGCAGCAATCCTCATAATAAATTGGGCTTGACTTCTGAACCATTAAATACTTTACATATTCCAAAAACAGAGAAAAACGCAACCAACATTCCAAACAAATAAACCTAGCTGTATATCAAATCAATAGTATAACCACACAGAAAAGAACTATGCCAAGTGACTTTTCCCCAACATATTATAAAGAAAAAATTCAATTATACAGAAAAATTGAACTGCACAAAGAACACCCATATACTCATCACCTCATTTCTGTTGTTAACATCCTTCAGTTATCCATCAATCCAGCTTATTTTTGATGCATTTCAAAGTTCTCACACCAGTACACCCAAACACTTTGGCATGCATATCATTAACTAGAATTGAAAACTCATTTTCATTTTTTTAGGTAAAATTTACATCCAGTGAAATGACAAAATCATTTAATGAGTTCTGTCAAGTACATCCCTCTGTATAAGCCAAACCTCTATTAAGATAGAAAACATCACTATGGCCACAGAAAGTTCCCTGGTTCCACTTCTGATTCAGTACACTCAATATCTTTTTCGACATTTGGCACTGTCAATTTTCAATTTTGGCTATTCTGGTGGGTGTGCAAGGGTGCTTCGTTGTGGTTTTAATTTGCATTTCTCTGATGGGTACTGTCAAGCACTTTCTCATTGTCATCATTCAGGTGCCTTCCTTTGCGAGGTATCTATTAAAATCTTTCCCTTTTTCATTATTGAACTGTAGTTTATGTATTCGAGATACAAGTCCTTTGCCAAATGTATGACTTTCTTTTTTCTCTGTGACTTGTCTCAATGATTTTCTCAGTGATTTGTCTTTTCATCTTCTTAATGGTAGCCTTTGAATAACAGAAGTTTTAAATTTTAACGTTAAAGTTTCCTAACCCCTAGCACCTAAGAATGTGACCTTATTTGGAAATAGGGTCCTTGCAGATGCAGTCAGTTAAGATGAGGTTGTCCCGGAACAGGGTGGACCCCTAGTCCACCCTAACTGGTGTCCTTATTAGAAGACCCATGTGAAGAGACAGATATTATGAGGAAAACACCACGTGATATGGAAGACAGACACTGCAGTTATCCAGCTGCAAGTCAAGGAACATCAAAGGTTGCCAGCAAACCACCAGAAGCTAGGAAGAGGCAAGGAAGGATTTCTCTACAGGTCTCAGAGGGAGCATGGCTCTGCTGACACCTTGAGTTTTAAGACACTCAGTTTGTGGTATTTTGTTACAGCAGTTCTGGGAAACTAATATGGATAGGGTCAAGGTTCATTTTTGTCTGGTATAAATGTCATTGGCTATCATCCAGAACCATCTGGTGAAAAGGCTTTCCTTTCTCCCATTGAACTGCTCTGGTGTCTCTGTTAAAATGAAATAATCATAGAACCCCAGTCAATTTCTGGGCTTTCTATTCTATTCCACTGAACTGTGTGTTTATCCTAATGTAAGTACCAAGCAGTCTTGATTACTGTAGGTTTATTGTAAATCAAAATCAGGTACTATAAATGCTCCAATTTTGTTCTTTTTCAAGACTGCTTTGAATGTTCTAGGTACTTTGCATTTCCATATGCATTTTTTTTTTAATATTTTTATTTATTTCTAGGAGAGAGAGAGAGAGAGACAGCGTGAGCAGGCGAGGGTCAGAGAGAGAGGGAGATACAGACTCTGAAACAGGCTCCAGGCTCTGAGCTGGCAGTCAGCACAGAGCCCGACGCGGGGCTCGAACCCACGAACCGCGAGATCATGACCTAAGCGAAAGTCGGACGCTTAACCGACGAAGCCACCCAGGCGCCCCTCCATATGCATTTTTAAAAATTTTTTTAATGTTTTATTTATTTCTGAGAGAGGGAGAGAGACAGCGTAAGCAGGGGAGGGTCAGAGAGAGAGGTACAGAATCCGAAACAGGCTCCAGGCTCTGAGCTGGCTGTCAGCACAGAGCCTGATGCGGGGCTCGAACCCACAAACCATGAGATCATGACCTGACCCGAAGTCGGATGTTTAACCGACTGAGCCACCCAGGCGCCCCTCCACATACATTTTAGAATTGGCTTGTCAATTTCTACAAAAAAGGCTTTAGTTATGACTGGAATTATGTTTAATCTACAGATCAATATGGGGGAACTAACATTGTAAAGATCGATCACTCTTTCAATCCATGAACATAGTATATCCATTTATTTAGGTCATTAATTTCTTTGAGCAACTTTTTCAGTTTCAGTGTATAGACCTTGTACACCTTTCATTAAATTATTCCTAGAGGTACTGCATTATAAATTTCACTTTCCAATTAATTTTTATATAATTGACCTTGTGTCCTCAGGCCTTGCTGAATTCACTTTTTAGTTTTAGTAAAAGTTTTTCTTTCTTTCTTTTATAGACTTTCAAGTTTTCTATATTACCTCCAAAAAGAAACAGTTTTATTTCCTTTTAACACTAATGCTTTTTATCTTTTTTCTTGTCTTATTATACTGGCCTAAATCTCTTGTACAATATTGAACATAAGTATTAAGAGTGAAGATCTTTGGGGCGCCTGGGTGGCTTAGTGGGTTAAGCGTCCGACTTTCGCTTAGGTCATGATCTCGCGGTTCGTGGGTTCGAGCCCCACGTCGGGCTCTGTGCTGACTGCCAGCTCAGAGCCTGGAGCCTGTTTCAGTCTGTGACTCCCTCTCTCTCTGACCCTCCCCTGCTCACGTTGTCTCTCTCTCTCCTAGAAATAAATAAAACATTAAAAAAAAAAAGAGTGAAGATCTTTGCCTTTTTCCTGATTTTAGGGGTAACGTGTTCAATAATTTACCATTAAATAGTTTACCTATAGCTTTCATAAATGCATTGTATCCAATAAGACAGTTCTCTTCTATTTCCAATCTGGTGAGTTTCTACTATGAATGGGCACTGAATTTTGTCAATGTTTTTTCTATGTTTACTGAGATAATTATATTTTTCTCCTTTATTCTCTTTTTCAAAAAGGTTTTATTTATTTAAGTAATCTCTCTACCCAACATGGGGCTTGAACTCACAACCCTAAGATCAAGAATCATATGTTCTTCTGACTGAGTCAGCCAGGCAACGCCCTCCTTTTTTCTCTTAATATGGTGAATTACAGACTGGTTTTGAATGTTTTTTTTAATGTTTTTTATTTATTTCTGAGAGAGAGAGACAGCGTGAGCAGGGGAGGGTAAGAGAGAGGAGGAGACAGAGGCTCTGAAACAGGCTCCAGGCTCTCAGCTAGCTGTCAGCACAGAGCCCGACGCAAGGCTTGAACCCATGAACCGTGAGATCATGACCTGAGCTGAAGTTGGACGCTTAACCGACTGAGCCACCCAGACGCCCCAGACCGGTTTTGAATGTTAAATCATATTTGTGTTCCTGGGATAAACCTCACCTGGTTGTGATGCGTTATCTTTTTATATACTGATGGATTTGATTTGCTAATATTTTATTAAGATTTTTACATTATGTTCATGATGGATATTGGTCTGTATTTTCTTCTCATGTAATATCTTTGTAAGATTTGGTACCAGGGTTATGCTGGACTCATAAAACTATGAAGTGTTTCTTCTTCCTCCTCTATCTTCTAAAAGCTAATGTTTATGTTAAAATTGGTATTTTTTCTTAAATGTCTGTAAAATTGACCAGTGAAACCATCTAGGTCTAGAATTCTCTTTGTGGGAAAATTTTCTAATAATGAATCTTTNAGGCGCCCTGACGATGAATTAAATATTTTTACTAGATGAAGGGCTATTAAATACTTTCTACTTCATATTCTGTCAGTTTGATATGTCCTGGTTTTCAAGGAATTTATCCATTTCATCCAATTTGCCAACTTTAGTTGTTTATAACATTCCCTTATAATCCTTTTAATATTTGAAGAGGCTTCAGTAACATCTCTTTTATGCCCCATGTAGGTAACTTACATACTTCTCTTTTTTTCTTCATTAGTCTGGCCAGTGGATTATCTGTTGATATTTTCAAAGAATCAACTTTTTGCTTTATTATCTCTATTCTTTGGCCATTCACATCTCATATAAACTTCCCTCTAAGTACTTCTTTAGTTGTATCCTATAAATCTTAACATGTTTTATTTTCATTGTAATTTGCTACTGCTTGAAATTTTCCCTAATTTTTCTTTTGATTTCTATTTCTATTCAGAAATGTATTAATTTTGTAAATAGTTGGGGGTTTTCTTCTAGATCTTATTGTTATGATTTCTAACTTAATCCTATTCTGATCAAAGAACATCTGTAGGATTTCAAACTTCTGAAACTTATTGAGACTTATTTATGGTCCAGCAAATGTTACACTGTTGAACTATATTACGTACATTTGAAAAGACTACGTGTTCTGCAGTTGTTGAGTGTGTTGTTCTATAGATATCAATTAGGTCAATATGGATGGTAACGTTCAGATCTATATCCTAATTCTTTTGTCTAGTTCTAACAATCACTGAAAGAAGAGTATTAAAATTGCCAAGTATGATTATGAAATTTGTCTTTTTCGCTTCAATTCTGTCAGTTTTTCTTCATGTATTTTGCAGCTTTATAATTAGGCACATACACATTTATGACTGTTAATGTATTCCTGATGAGCTGACCCTTTGCTCATTATGAAGTATGTGTCTCTTTATCTCTGGTAATATCCTTTGTTTTAAAGTCTCTTTTTTTGATATTAGTGTTGCTACTCCAGCTTTCCTATGCTTACTGTTTGCACGGTATATCGTTTTCCATCCTTTTATTTTCAATCTAGCTGTGTCTTTATATTAAAACTGCTTCTCCTACAGGGGTGCCTGGGTGACTTAGACAGTTAAGTATTCAACTCTTGATTTTGGCTCAGGGCATGACCTCGTGGTTCATGGGATTGAGCCCCACATTGGGCTCTGCACTGACAGCTCAGAGCCTGCTTGGGATTCTCATTCTCTTTCTCTCTCTTCCCCCTGCCATGTGCACGTGTGTACCTGTGTGTGCTCACTCTCTCTCTCAAAATAAATAACCTTAAAAAAATGCTACTCTTATAGACAACATATAGCCGGCCCTCGCTTTTTTTTTTTTTTTTTTTTCCTGCCCTTGCTTTTTAATCCAGCCTACAATCTCTGTCATTTAACTAAAATGTCTCATCTACTTTCATTTAATGTAATTATTGATATGAGTAGATTTGGGACTACTGGTTTGTCCTTTCGTTACAAGCATATTTTCTTTTTTCTTTTTAATTTTTAAAAATGTTTTTATTTATATCTGAGAGAGAGAGAGAAGGGCAGCATGAGCAGGGAAGTGTCAGAGAGCGAGGGAGACACAGAATCTGAAGCAGGTTCCAGGTTCTGCGCTAGCCGTCAGCAGAGCCCGATGCGGGGCTCGAACCCACGAACCGTGAGATCATGACGTGCGCCGAAGTCAGATGCTTAACCGACTGAGCCACCCAGGCGCCTCTACAAGCATATTTTCTTTTACATCCTGAGCACAGTTTACCACAGCTGCTTTAAAATCCTTCTCTGCTAGGGGTACCTGGGTGGCTCAGTTGGTTAAGCATCCAATTCTTGGTTTTGGCTCAGATCACGATCTCACAAGTCGTTGAGATAGAGGCCTGCATCAGGCTCTGCCTGACAGTGAGGAGCTTGACAGAGAGACAGCATCTCTCCCTCCCTCTCTGTCCTTCCCCACATTACATGCACTCTCTCTCTAAAATAAATAAAGGAAATGAAAAACATTTAAAAAATAATAAAATCCTGTTAATTCCAACACCTGGGTCACCTTGGGGTAGGTGGTCATTGATTGCCTTTTCTCTTGAACAGGGGTGGGCAAACTATCACCTGCAGGTCCAATCTGACTCACTGCCTATCTTTGTAAGTACAATTTTATTGGAATGTGGTCATGCCTATTCATTTACGTACGGTCTATGGCTGCTTTCACACTACAACAGCAGAGTTGTGTAGTTCTAAGAGACTATATGGCTGGCAAAGACTGAAACAGTTACTATGTACAGAAAACAATTTGCTTACCCCTGCTACTGAGTAAGGGTCACATTTTCCTATTTTTTCAAATGTCTAGACATCGTGAGTGATACACTGTCAGACTCTGGATTCGGTTATCTCGCAATGAAGAGTACAGATTTAACAGGCAGTCAACTCAGTAGAATTCAAACTCCAAACTGTCTTCCCTATGGTGGGCAACATCTGAAATCTCTGTTCATTTCTCTTGCCTTAGCTAGGATTTAGCAGAGTTATATGAAGAATTTGGGCCCCCTGCCTGTGGCTGTCTGCTTTCCAGGATTTCTGCTCTTGGTTTTCAGCTGCCGTGGTTGCTGTGAACTCTGTCCTGTGATTCTTCAGCCCTTGAGACTGCAGGTTAGTAGTAATATTGGTATTATAATGTTATAACTACCTATATGACTCGATAAAACAAACAAGTATGTTCATTAGGAATTAACATTTTCAGTTGCTATATAAGGATATAATAAAAGTTAAATAAATACAAACTCTCAAATGTTAAATTTCCATTAAAGACATCATTATGTATTCATGAGTTTAAGAATTGTTTTCAGCGTGATCTTTTAGCTTTGTCCATTGAGAGAGCCTAGACAGAATGTCACTCCAGTAAGAATGAGCACATCTAGCACCCAAAGCTTGGCTCCTAAATACCATCTTCCACTAAAGAGAATCAGAGCTCTTGGAACCAGTTCTGGGTCAGGAAAAGCACACATGGAATGTCTTGTGCCAGAAAGCAAAGAATCGCTCAAAGACTAAGTAACAAGAGTACGGCAAGAGGACACAGGCGCCAGCATGAAGGGACTCCCACTGACCAAATCCGGAATGATTTTATTAAAAGGATAGTGACTGTGGCTGAATTGCAAAACATTCAATAAAAATCCATGAGTCCGTATTGACATAAAAGAGCAGAGAAAACACAGCAGCGAAGAGTTTGCCACCACCTGGGGAAGACTATGACACAAACTCCTTGCTCTGCAATTTAGTAATTAATTTAGTAATTAAAGGCAAAGATTTAGCACTTATGCTATCTTTTTAGGAGGAAATATAGTTCCCCCTTACTTGACAAGGGAAAGTTCTTTACAGAAGAATGCCAATACTAAATGTAGAAGAGATGACAAAATCAGAAAATCCATTATCTGGTAACTGCCAGTGAAGTAATGGATTGAGGCAAGAATCATCAACGAATGCTAGAATCGTCGGTGAGTTGTTGGGCAACAGGACCTTTGTACGGTGTCAAAGCGCCCCCCGCATTACTCATCAGTTACAACAGGCCGGCTGCACGCCTGCAATGGAGAGACCTGGCAGCCGGCCGCTTCTTCAGCCGAGCGCTAAAGCACAGGATCAGGTGCCACAGGAGAAATAACCAGAGTGTGCCTCCCAATTTGATACTAATACAAAATACTCTTGCCCAAAATGTTTGCCTAAGTAAGTCCCAAAATCTAACCTCTCACTTATAATCAATATAAAAGATAAACAGGAAAAAGGACACATCTAGAGTGTGGCCTTTCAGTAAAACAAGTGGGCTAGTTGTTTTATAAAGCCAATGTCATAGGTGGACTGGAGGTGGGGAGGAGGCTGTTCTTCTTAAAAGAGAAAACGGAAACATACTCCAATGTAATGTATAAATCTGAATTGCTCTCTAGATCCCCTCTTCCCAAAGAGCTATAAGAGACATTGGGGAGAAATCAGAATTTAGAATGGCTGTCTGATGATAACATTAGAGAACTGTTAACGTTTTTAGGTGTGCTAAGGGCACTGTGTCATACTGGAAAATATCCTTATTTTGAGGAGATGTATGCTGAAGTACTTAGGGATGAAATGTCATGATGTCTGAGAATTCCTTTCAAATGGTCAGCAAAAAGATATAAAAATGTACATATCTTTTTCTTACGTTTATTTATTATGAGAGCACACCTACACATGAGCAGGCGAGGGGCACAGAAGGGGGGAGAGAATCCCAAGCAGGCTGCACACTGTCAGCGCAGAGCCCGACACAGGGCTCGATCCCACGAACCATGAGATCAGGACCTGAGCTGAAATCAAGAGTCGGACACTTAACTGACTAAGCCACTCAGCCACCATTAAAAATGCACATGTCTAAACAGGCCAAGCAAATATGTCAAAATGTTAACAACTGTTGAATCTACGCAGTGGGCATACAGGCTTCACAGTAAGTAGAAAAAAAGGTTTGGCTGAAATAAAGAATTTAACAGAACGGATGGAAATAGAGTCTAGGAGACCTTCCAAAATTCAGAGTGAAAGAAAACAAAAAGAAAATATGAGAGAAGATTGAGAGAGAAGACCAATATAAGAAGTCCAAAATTAAGCTAAGAGTAATCTCCATAAAAAAGAGAAAATGGAAAAATGAAACATTTTTTAGAAAAGAGTTGACAATAGCCAAAGTATTCTGACTGAATGACCCCAGCACCATGAATGAAAAAGATACAGCTGCAGACACATTATCATGAAATTTCAAGACACTAAAGAAAAAGAAAAAGATCCTAAAAATTTTCCAGGGAAGAAGAGAAAAGAAGGCCACCTACAAAAGAACCACAATCAGACTGACATCAGACGTTTCTTCCATTAGTGACTTCGAATGCTAGAAGACCATGGAAGCAATGCCTTCAAAATTAGGAGGGAAAATGATTTTCAACTTGGAATTCTATGCTCAGTCAATTGAGTAGAAGAGCAGAAGGGCATTTCAAATGTGCAGGGACTCAGAAGACTTGCCTGTTATAACGCTTTTGGCTGCAAGGAACAGAGAAGCCTACTCAAACTGGCTTACTCAATAAGAAGATGTATTCTCTCCTCCAACTGGAAGCCCAGAGCTGGGGCAGGCCGCAGGTTCCTCCTGTCCGTCTGGTCCACCATCCTTGGTGAGGAAGTGCCGTCCTCAGGCGTGGTCCCTCAGTCTGAGGTTACACCAGAGCTGCCAACAGCATCTTATTTACATCCAGTGAGGGAAAGACAGTTTACCCTGAACATGTCATCAAAGCCCTTCCCTTCATTCTGAGGGGACTGAGAACATAGGTCTAAGCTGGATCAATAACAGCTGCCAAAGGGCATGTAGGTGGCTCACTCGGTTAAGCGTCCAACTCTTGGTTTCAGCTTGGGTCATGATTCCAGGATCATGGGATCAAGCCCTGCACTGGGCCCTGGATGGGCTCCACGCTGAGCATGGAGCCTGCTTGGGATTCTCTCTCTCTCTCTCTCTCTCTCTCTCTCTCCCCCCTCCCTCCCTCTCCCTCTCCCCACCCATCCTTCCTTCCCTNGCCCTGCATTGGGCCCTGCACAGAGTGTGCAGCCTGCTTAAGATTCTCTCTCTCTCTCTCTCTCTCTGCCCCCCTCCCTCCCTCTCCCTCTCCCCCTCCCTCCTTCCTTCCCTCCCTCCCCCCCTTTGTCCCTCTCCCCCGCTTACACTCACTCTCTCTTTAAAAAATTTAAAAAACAGTAACAGTTGCCAAGGGAATGCAATGTGTGGAACGACTTAAGGATCCTTGCTGGTGGTGGGAGCGAGGGAGAAAGGTAAATGATATCAGGGTTCTATTAGGAATGGGAAAGAGGGAACGGATATGCTAAGGAACAAGCATGTCCATTACAATTTACTACCCACACACCCTATCTTAGTAAGTTATTTAAAGCCATACTCCAGAAAACAAGGAATAAACCATGTAAAAGACATGGCTTCTGAGAAACAGTGGCTCCACCCCGAGAGCTCAGTGAAGAGAAGAGCCAGGTGGCAAGGGCTCATCCACACTGCAGGAGGGGGACAGGGAGCTCGGAGCGGAAGGCCTCTGCAAGGGGGGCAGGAGAGAGGATGACGCAGAACTCCAGGAGAGAAACAGCATGGCTGGAAAGATTTTACAAGACCAGGAAATACTACTAAGGAAGAGCAAATGACAATCAGAAACAGTGGGAAAAACAAAGATCTGTACAAGGAAGCCAAGGTCCAAATATGAAGCACGTTAAATTCTGGCAAGGATTTTAAGCAGGTGATGAGAGTGTAAGAAAGGAGAATCCCTTTTATCTTGCTTGGTCATTCTCCTTTGAGTGGCCTAGCAACTGTGAATCCAGACCTACAGAGAAGGAAATGTAATCCTAGCATTTGTGACTTGGCCTCAGGGTAACAATATTCACATATGTGTAACAGTGTCAAGGATGTTGACAGGTGTTCAACTTTAGAATTAATCTATCACCACCTGCATGTGGTTGTAGGGCAGAGCACAAATGTCAGTAATTGTATAAATCAATATGGTCAAGTATAGGTTATTTTAATTTAATGTGTATTTTTTTACATAAGCTCTACACTCGAGATTCTGGGGCTTGAACTCACAACCCCAATATTAAGAGTTGCATGCCCCCCCGACCGAGCCGGCCAGGTGCCCAGGTCAAGTATGGCTTTCGGAGGTAAAAGCAGGGAAAAGGTGGGAGGAAAAGCAGGGTCAGTAGCGTCCTCACCCTAAGGGGAAGTGCCATATGGCTTCAAGCTGACAGAAGAGGAACCACTGTTTGGAGTCAGAGAGAGATTGAGAATGTGAATCTCAATATGGGAGGTGATGTAAGCTAAGCCATTCTCTTTCATTTTAGGCAGTTAATATAATTCCCCGAAGTTGGTAAATCAAGAAAGATGTATAACCATATGATTTAATTTTGAAGGTAACCATCAAAGAAAGTGAAAGTAGAAACAGTTAAAAGCTGTCGGTCATATCTGGGTTGTGGAACAGGAAGGGGGAGGGGTAGGCTGTTGTTTTCACCCTAACCTCTTCTGAGGAGTTGTATCGTTAGTTAGCGGCTGTAATATTTTGATAAAAACTCAAACCCCAAACAACCTAACCCTGCAACAGTTTCCTATTGCTCCGACATTAACATGAAAAACCCTGCACCCAGCCCATCAACCTCTCTGCCTTCATCACTGTCACCCACCCCACCCCCAACTCTGCTCCAGCCACACAGGGCTGCACAGGGCCGCACAGGGCCGCACAGGGCTGCATGAGGGCCTTAGTGGGCTAAGCTCCTGCCAGGCTCGGGGCCGTCACACATGCTCCTTTCAGTTGGGAAAGTCTCCTCCACTCTGTGTCTTGCCCACTTCTGTTCACCCCTCAATTCTTGGCTTCGGCACTGCCTCCCTAGCACCGGTTTCCTTATCCCCCCCAAGGCTTAACTGTTCCCCCGTCACTTGTGAGCATGGTGAGTAACCACCCCCCACCCCACGCCACTCATCCTTCAGAGCACTTAACCTGCTATAATTACATAATCACTTGTGAGTTATTTAAGTCTGTTTCTCCCGCCAAACTTAAGTTCTGCGAAGAAAGGTACCAATCTGTCTCAGCCTGCCTACTACAGTGCCTGAAGCACCGCAGACACCTAACTCCACCATGGGATAGGCGGCCGGAGGACAGCCTGACGAAGTGCAGATCCCTTAGCATGGAGCAGCAAGGAATTCAGTATTTAAACTGAACTGTATCGGCCAGATGACAAAGTTACTAAATATGGAACAATCCTATCATTCAGAATTGAGTGTCAGTATAACAAATAGTCCTATGAAATGTGTGGTGCTTCATGAGTGTCAGTGAGGAAGCTGTTCAATGTCACCCAGAGTCCTGCTTCATCCACGGAGAGGTGACTTGTGGCTTGGACTGAGGCCTTAGCACTAGGGTGGTGCGAAGCGGCCGCGAGGCGCATTTCGAACGTGAACGTTCACAGGAGTTGCTAGTAAGGGAAAGGGCAGAATCAAAGCACAACTCCTGGAAGTCTGCACCGCTGACCGATGGATACTGATGCGATTTACTGGGATGGAAAAGACAAGAGGAAGGGGCGCCTGAGTGGCTTGGTGGGCTAAGCATCCGGCTTCGGCTAACCATCTCACGGTTCATGGGTTTGAGCCCCGCGTCGGCCTCTGTGCTGACAGCTCAGAGCCTGGAGCTGCTTCAGATTCTGTGTCCCCTCTCTCTGCCCCTTCCCTGCTCACGCTCTGTCTCTTGTCTCTCTCTCTCAAAAATAAACATTAAAAAATTTTTAGAAAAGACAGGAGGAAGAGCACATTTGAAGGGCGTGGGGAAGCAAGGGAACTGTTTGGGACTTGTTAAGTTTTAAATGTCTATGAGGAACTCAAGTGGAAGTACTGAAGAGGCCATCCGATGTGGGGCTCAAGAGGGAGGCTAGAGAGGCAAAAACAGAGTGGAATCATCAGCACACAGCTGAACCCAGCGAATAAACAATGGATATGCCCCAAATTAAATCAAGGCACAGGCGTCAATGAAATGTCATGTGATCATCAAAAATGATGGTGTGAAGACATTATCCAGACGTTATTTGGAGATGCCAGGTTTATGAGCAATTCTTAATTTTCCTCTTTATTTTCTAAAAAATTATCCATTGAACTGATATTATTTTTATAATTAGTAAATTAGCGTAATTATAATAAATTATAAGTCAAGTTATTTTCACCTTAGAGTAAGGTGGTGTTATCAATCTACTTTTACTGACACGGACAGATACCTACAACATATCACTGAGGAAAAAAAGGCAAGTTATAACAGTACATTTATGATATGATCCCATTTATTTAAAACAATATGTATATATACACAAGGGTGCATAAGGAAGACGCTAGAAGAATTTTTTTAATGTTTATTTTTGAGGGAGAGACAGAGCGCAAATGGAGGAGGAGCAGAGAGAGAGAGAGACACAGAATCCAAAGCAGGCTCCAGGCTCCGAGCTGTCAGCACGGATCCTGATGCGGGGCTTGAACTCCCAAACTGTGAGATCATGTCCCGAGCCAAAGTCGGATGCTTAACCGACTGAGCCACCCAGGCAGCCCAAGGAGAATGTTTAAAAGGCCAACAGCAAAGGTAACTTTTAGACTGTATTTATCAAGAAATTTATGTGGTATTAAGTATTCTTAAACAGTTTTAGCTGCATTTCACTCTGCATGGATTCTGTAAAAACACTAAATGGGTTCATAAAAATATTTGACAGAATAGTCTGAAGTAAGCTTTAAATGTCATTTTGTCTCCCTTTCTGGCACTTGTGCTCTAGGGCTTTCTTNGAACCCTCCTCAGAAGAATGTTTTGAAATGCATAAAATTAAATGCATAGAAACTGACGAATAACGCACATCGAGATGGTGCTAGAGTATTCTGTGCTTCTTTAGGAAACCATTAAACAACTAGGTCTAATAACTACCCTAAGTTTGAAGTATGATAAGGACAAACGAGGTTTCCAAAATATCTGTGACTGTAATGTGGTAAGAAAGCATCTTTCATCTCTCCTGGTGACAAAGTCCCAGGTTCACCTAATACTACCATGGTCTGTGGCCTACATTTGTCATCGAAGGAAAACGGAATTTTCGGTGAGAGGTTAGTGAAGATCAAGATGAAGTCTTTTTCCCATCCAAGGTCATGGAACCCGTGGATTTTCAACCCTGAGTCAGAACCCTTGGTCTAGGAACATACAGACCAAACGGTAAGAGCAGTTTTCTCCGCGTGGTGGAATTTCCAGAGTGATTTCCACATGCATTTTCTACAACGATAATTTACTTGTGGAACTAAAAAATAAAGAGTTTAATATATACTACATTTTTGTTAGTCTTAAGCAACTGAGAAGAGTGGCTAAGCAATTTGAGACAGCTGCTTACAAGCTACACTAACATTTTTTATACGGTGACCACTTAAAGACCTTTCAATTTCCCCTAACTCCTTTAAGTATTATGACGACTTTAATCATTCATGTGTTCTTATGAGCCTAGAAAAAAATTCACTAGAATTATTTATTCTGGAGTTAAGTGGAACAAAAAGACAAACTGTCACAACTGCAGACGTTTGGTTTTTTTTGCCAAGTGTAATTCCAAAAACAGCTGAAAATATTAGAGCAAATTAGTACTTAATATGGACCGATACCTTCTGCTGTTTACAAAAACACAAAAACCAGAAACACACAGAAATTTGTATTTTAAAACTATATTATTAAACATGTATAGACAAATTTTAAATATAACTTATCAAAGTACTGTCAGAACTTGAGTACCACTAGAGGCCCCAGAAAAACCAAAATACTTTAATATTTTCAAAAATAATCCGTATGTAGAGAAGGTTAGCTCGTGCTTTAAAGTGCTCAAGTCTGTGTTTTAGCAGCAATGTGGAATGTTGCAAGAAGATGGGAACAAAGGGAAACGTGTGTATCAGAAGCCTGCTTTGCTTTCTTTCAAATCTAAAAATAAAACCTTTGGACTGCCCTATTAATAAATCTAGAAAATGGATGCCTTTTTTTGTGTGGAAAGCTTTCACAAACAAAGAAATAAAAATATCTTCTTGGTTAATAGGACCAAAGGATGTAAACATAAACCAGATGTCAATCCCCGTTTCTCTAAATTCCATTCTCCCTCTGGGCTCTGGTGGGGCTTCTGTTGTAAAGATGTTTCTACAGCACAGGGAGACATATTGAATGAAGGTCCGTACAGAGCAACATGGACCCAACTCAAAAGCCAAGTACTGAGTGAAAAGAGTGAGCTGCGGAACGTTACATCCAGTAGGATCACCTCCTGCAAACCTGTAAGAACAGCTTTGAACGTGATATACGATCACGTGTAACACAGCATAAAGCAGAGGGCAGGCCACCTCAGGGAAGCAGGGCAAGCAAGTACAACCGGGCCTGGGATTCCATGGGAGCTGTCACATAAAGGAGGCTGATGTGAACAGGGCAGACTCTAACCTTCCCGAGGTCCAAGCGGAAAGCACCTGAGTAGCTGACGCCTCAGCACAGAGCGCAGAGGCTGGGGAGGAAGAGGGCAGGGAGGAGTGCAGGAAGGCAAGAGCTCAAGGACGGAAGGGTCAGGATGGCCTAAGGGAGGGCAGAGGAGTAGCCGCACAGAGAAGAGGTAAAGAGGGCTCTGATCCAGCCTCCTGAGCTCAGGCTTGTGGGGATTACAGCAGTGCGTCCATGGTGGCTCATCAGGGTGGACCTGGCCCTTGACAAGACAGAGTGAGCTTGATTATGTGCTGCTTTCTTCACCATGAAAGTCTTGGTAAAAAATAAATAAACAATCAGAAGAACTAAGCAGTGAGTTTGGCACTAGAGGGGACTCTCACAGCACGCAAGCTGCTGCCCTCCTCTCAGGACTATCAGAGAACGAAGTGTGCTGGAGAAGGGGGAAGCCCTCTCCTCATGGGTCTCCTGGGGCAGAAGTAAAGGGAAGGAAGGTTCCATAAAGAGACCTGAAGTGAGAGCCCTGGGCCCTGATGGGTGGGTGGGAAACCAGCTCAGGGCAGATGGCCTCCAGAGCCGTGCGGATGGAAAGGGGACAGGACGGATGGCCAGAGCTCCTTACATTGCCTTGGGGGGCGTGGGAACATCTCGGAATGTGATGTAACTTAGAAGGAGAGCAGAGCCTACTTGGCACAGCTGGTGAGGTGGGTCTGATTTCCTACCAGCACACTCTGCAAACAAACTGCTCCTGGCCCTCAGGCCTGGCCTGCTGCACCTGTCTCATCTCTGTACTCCAAACACCCCAGGCCCAGCCCAACAGTTCTCTCCTGTCTGAGCCTCTGTACATGCTGGTCTCTCCCCCACTCACACCTTCCACCTTCTCCCAGACTAGCTAATGTTGCCTTATGGTTCAGGTTGTGGAGGTCACTTTTCAAAGAAGTCCTCCTCCCTGACCTCACTTTTAAGTCTAGGCGAGCCCTAACACTGGTGTGTTCCCTCGGTGGTTAGCACTCCTCCATCATAGTATTTGGCCCCTTGTAAATAACGGTCTGTTTGCCTATTTGTATCTTCTTTTGGATCAGAGGATCACTGAGGACAGGGGCAGTCTGTACCGTCTGGTACAGTAAGTGACACCTAATAAACACTCAGTTGGTATAGGGTAAATTAATCAAGTGCTGCTCTATAAAGAACACAAGAGTCAAAGAGAAATGAAGCAACAGCAACCTGGGGCCGAACGCTTCCAGGACGCCCCTCATGCGTATACTTCCCGTACAAGGGGGACAGAAGGCCCGCAGCTTCAGGAGACTAATTCTGAGTCCCAAGGGGCCACTGCAACTTAGTAGCAAAATAAAAATGCTCCATTTTCTTCAATATTCACAAATGAGAACGGGCTAAAGTTCCCTTTGCCAAGTAAAGGGTCCTGTCTCACAGGCTCAGCTCACATAAGGTCACGTCTGATGAAATGGAAGCTTCCAAAGTTTTGCTTTCTAGTGCTAACTTCTAAAAAGTATTTTTTCCTAGCCTAATTAACAGTTCTCCAGTCTCTACAAACAGCACTGCAGACATAAATTCTTGTGCTCATCTCCTACGTAGCCTTTTAAAACTATGCAATTAAAAAGTCACTCCCCCTTGATTTAGCAATCTCTCTCCAAGTTTCAAATGCATATCCCCCTTGACCCAGCAAGCCCCACCTCCAGGAATTTCTTCTACACTAGTAAAGCAACCCT
>NW_027530876.1:732099-741511 GCF_008692635.1 Crocuta crocuta
TAGTAAAGCAACCCTTAAAAAGAAGGATATGGTTCTACAGAAACTGGTATCAACCAATCTCCAAGACACATTCACTAAAAAGAGCAAATTTTGGAAATGTGCACGGCATTTCACTGTTTGTGTAAACACACACATACACACACCCTTATTTGTGTGCATACACACACAAAATATATAAACACAATTATAAAATATTTAATAATATGAGGTATCTAGAATAGTCAGTTTCATAGAAACAGAAAGGAGAAGGGTAGCTGCCAGGGGCTGGGAAAGGGACGGTAGGGAGTTCTAGGGAGCCGAGGTTTAAAGGAGATGGTTTCCGTTGTGCAAGACAAAAAGGGTCCTGGAGATGCACAGGAGATGCATAACGGGGGTGGCTGCACAGGAAGGTACTCAGTGTCACAGAAGTGTCCACTTACAAATGGCTAAGATGGCAAACTTTCTGTTCTGTATATTTTACCACAATTTAAAAACTGCGCACGCACACATATACATGTACATACTCGCAGATTTTTTTTTTTAAATATTTTTATTTATTTCTAGGAGAGAGAGAGAGAGACAGCGTGAGCAGGGGAGGGTCAGACAGAGAGGGAGTCACAGACTGAAACAGGCTCCAGGCTCCGAGCTGGCAGTCAGCACAGAGCCCGACGCGGGGCTCGAACCCACGAACCGCGAGATCATGACCTAAGCGAAAGTCGGACGCTTAACCGACTAAGCCACCCAGGCGCCCCCATACTCGCAGATTAATAAGAAACAACGGGGAACGACGGCTGCCTCCAAAGAGAGAAATGAGTATCTGGGGACAGGGTGGCAAGGAGCTCTTTAACCATATAACCTTTCACACAACCTTTCTCATTCTGTATCTTATACCTATTTTTAAAATTCATTTAAAAAACAGCCTCATACAAGAAGCTTTTTCCTTAATCATAAGTCATTCATATCCCTTCTCTAAGTAAAAATTATTTCTCATTCCAAACCAGGATTCCACTTTAGTTTTAAGGTTATTTATTAGATTTAAATGATGCAAGCTGCAAAGAAGTACACTTTTCCCCCTAAGAATATATTCACCAAAACCCTGTCTTTATTTTTATCAGCTATTACAGAAATGCTTCAAAATCATCATAGAAGAAAATTACCATTTTTATCAGTACACAACTTTTATTCCATCACAACCGAGATAGCTGAATATAGAACTGTTTCAAAAGCAAAAAGCCCTCATCATAATTCAAGACAAAAATCAGCCTGCAATTACATGAGACAGAAAACAAACCATGCTTATGGTTGTCTACCCTAAGCTCTAACTTCTATGTCAGAATTTAAAACACACACACACACATACACACACCCTCTGGGTTCTTCCTAGTTTATCCAAAACCTACTTTGTGAAGATCCACTGTCGAGTCTTCAGGAATGAGCACTGCAGTCACTGCCACTGGCACTGCCACCCCTGTAGCCCTGCCCCACGTCAAGGAGAAGGGGCACTTGCAGGGCCCAATACTGCCCATGCCTTGAATCAGGGGCTCAAATATTTGTTGGATGAATGAATAAATGATTATCTGCTGAGAGGCTTGCCATCAAGTCTCACAAAGAAAAACTTCAGAAAGAAAAATGTACAAGATGTTTGTTTACTTGAAATCGACATGATAAAGGTGAAGACGAGATGACCTACTGAATCACCAAACGGCTATGACACAACTGGCTAGGTGGGCTCTAGATCTCATCCCTTCCCAAAGTTCAATATAAAACCAGGTATTTTAATCACCATATGAAAAACATGGGACAACTCACCTATAAGACTCTTTTGTATATATCAATACAGTACGTCACGTTTTTTAGGAATAAAAAATATATAGATGAATATAGACACATTTCTTAAAGTAGGAAAGGACGTTCTAAGTACAAAATCAAAAGAAATCGTAACAGAAACTGTATACAGCAAAAAGACAAGCAGAATCAAAAGACATATGACAAAGGAGGAAAAACATCTGCACGATGACAAAAGAATATCCTTAATACATTACAAGTTCTTACAAATCAACGTAAAAGAAATATCCTGATAGAAGAATGAATGCAGAACATGAATAGGCAATTCACAAAGACCAAATACAAATGGCTGATGATTACTGCGGTTCAGCCTCAGTAATAACCCAAGGAGCACAAATTTAAATTTTTTTTTTTTTTTTTTAATTTCTAGGGGAGAGAGAGAGAGACAGAGAGACAGCATGAGCAGGGGAGGGTCAGAGAGAGAGGGAGATACAGACTCTGAAATAGGCTCCAGGCTCTGAGCTGGCAGTCAGCACAGAGCCCGACGCAGGGCTCGAACCCACGAACCGCGAGATCATGACCTAAGCAAAAGTCGGACGCTTAACCGACTAAGCCACCCAGGCGCCCCCAAGGAGCACAAATTTAAAAGATGGGCATCCAATTCTGGGAGGGTATAGGAAGTGGTACTTTGTCAGACTGTCATGAGAACAGGGACAGCCATTTTGGAAGGCAATGCGGTGGTACCCATCAGCAATTCAAAGCCTAGGTAGCCATTCTTCAAAAAGAGTGGCACGCGGGGAAGTTCAAGCCAGTAGTATCTTTAATAGCAAACCAGTAGGAAAACCAACAGGGGGCAACGCGTGACCGTAAGTTGGCACCAGATCACACTGCTATTTAACAGAAATGAGGCAGAGAGAAACGGATCACATGGATTTGGATAGATGCAGAATATGTAGATCATCCTCATTCTGTTAAAAACGCAGAGCGCCTATCTGTGTAGCCTGAGAAGACTCAGAAGCGTCTACATTCACAGTGGTTACTCTGGGTAGCGAGCACGGTGAGGAATGGGGAGTTTTCATCTTTTTACACGGTAGGCTTTAAAACGGTTTGTTGGGGCACCTGGGTGGCTCAGTCGGTTCAGCGTCCAACTTCGGCTCAGGTCATGATCACACGGTTCGTGGGTTTGAGCCCTGCGTCAGGTTCTATGCTGACAGCTCAGAGCCTGGAGCCTGTTTCAGATTCTGTGTCTCCCTCTCTCTCTGCCCCTCCCCTACTCGTGCTCTGTCTCTCTCGGTCTCAAAAATAAATAAAAAAAATTTTTTTTTTTTAAGTAAAATCGTTTGTTTTCTATAAAAGCATGCGTTATTTTTACAATTTCTTAAAAAAGGAGAAGGAAAATAGCAAGATATCAAACACTTATCTACTAAACACAGGTTCTGTCCTTAGAGAATTCCCTTCAAAGTTTCTTGAAGCTCAAATGGCTGTGTCTTTCCCACTCATAAGTAATAAGAGGTATTTTTTACATTTCTTAGAAGAAACTAGACAGAGTGACCACTGCCTGTTTTATAAAATCCATTCATAATCTGAGAAAAAGACTATTAAAAACATAAACCACCCCCAGGCCTAACATCCACCAGAAGAAACCCATTCAGCGCCCATATTACATTTAGTCCACACAATTTCTGAGACAATGCACAAAGCGCCAGCCACACAACTCCCACCAGCACAAATGCGTGGCGTACAAAGAACGTCCTGTCAGCAGGGCCCAGAGCACACCCCGCAGGCAGTAAAGGAGAAATGACAATCTGAGTCACAGGATCAGGAGCGGAACAAATGTGGGACCTGGAGGCAGTGCTCTGTTCTTCACTTCCTTCATACCTTCTACTCTCCACCAAAGCCCTGACCCTTTACACAGTCCCCAAACAGGCCACGTTATGGATGTCCACAAAGCTTTAGACTGAGGCGTCCGAAACTACCAGAGAGCCACAACAAAGTGCTACTTGGGGGTCTCAGCTGGCATCACAATGGAAGCGTATGTGTAAACTCACATTTTTTTTTCCTAAGGAACGGAAAGGAAAAATTCAAGTAGTATGATCTGCCTTACCACATGGAATGTTTGAAATCCAGGTGTCAAAATATCAAACGGGGAGTGAACACTGATTTTAAAAAAGCTTGAGATACTGAGCCTGACAGTTGAGAAATTAAGGAACCACTCATTTTTACAAATCTGAAGTCCACACCATGGCGCCAAAGGAGCCCAAAGTGTGGCTGATAGAGCACCTGCACGTCAGACCTCGCGTGGCTTGGATCCTCAGCTTTTCAAAAGGCATTCATTCTGCTCTAGAGTCTCAAGAGCCAGACCCATGCCCGGGTGCTCTCTTCAGTTCCCGTGGGAGGAGCTCAGCAAGCACACCCTATTAGCCTTGGGGTCTGCTGCCCTGTGACAGCTTTCCGGAGGCTGGCCTTCTAGGGGACCACTCACCAGTTCCCATAACTGAACATGTTTTCCCACTGCGCACTAACACTGACCAGGAAGTTGTTTACCCAGGACCAAAGCACAAAAAGCACCACGCTGAAGACCGCTAGGCGACAGCAGCGGTGGCAGGTGAAGAGCTCAGTCAAAGGGCTCTCAGCTCAGCTGACCTGCTTCAAGGTGAACTGAAGTTGCAGATCACCAGTTCCGGCTCTAATCTGACGCCCGCCCCCAGATCACGCTGTGGCTACCAAGTAACCCTACCCAAACTGACCTTTCAGGGCTCAGGGAAGTGACTTTTTTTTATTATATGGCACAGTTTGGCACAGTTATATCTTTAGTCTTTGGGGTACTTTTATACTGTCCAAGAGTAGTACATCTTGTATTTTTTCCTTGTTTTATTTTTTTGTTTTATTTTTTTGTTTTTGTTTTTAAAAACAGATGGCCAAAACAGGAAATATACTAAAAAAAAAAAAAGGAAGGTTACTTACCTGAGCCCTAACATTCCAGCTACCATGGAATCCTGTTGGAGCTGGTCTACAGAAGCAAGATGTATTCTGGGGAGTCACATGTCACATCAAAGCAGGAACTGGTGAGTCTGTATTTTTATGGAGCCTAAAACAAAGAAAATCGTAAGTTGAAAGCCCCCATTGTGCTGCACGACCTTTTTCCCAGGGCTATTTGGGACATTCTGAAGATAAACATATAGACAAAGTACTATACTGTTTCCCAGCTTACCTACTAGAAACAAAGGATAAACCGATTACCAGCACATAACACACATTACTAAAATAAAGATTCATGTGTGTTAGAATCAACACTATCACAAGTCTTGTCGCCTCTGAGGACACTTCAACGCTATAAAGTATACTGTTAGTGGTGATCCCCAGTAAGTATTTCTTGCACTATGTCATACAGAAATACTCAGGGAGAGGACACATGTTCAAGAGAACATGCAACATCAAAATGTCATCCCGAAAAGAACATGCAAAATCCAGAGGCAAAGTGTCCCTTCTTTTTCAAGCAGCTGAATTTGAAATGAGCTGCTGTAACATCACTTAAAGGAGCTTGAACCGAGAGAGAGAGATAGAGAGAGAGAAAGAGAGAGAGAGAGAGATCGATCAGCACCAACCAAGCACCCTGGGAGATCCAAAACCCTCCTCCAAAATACGCACGTGCACTTCAGAGTGATCCCTGTCAAGCCTCTCAGATCAGTAAATCGCGATGTTCAACAAACTATGTTATTAGTTCGACAATTTCTGTTTTGATTTTGAACATATCCAAAGACTTCTGTCATTACATTTTTTTCATCAAGATAACCATCATTTCCTTGTTAAAACCCAAACTATTAGCTAATCTCTGGTACCCTTACTGGCCCAAGAGCAGCACTTTTATCTTTAGGCTAAAAAAGCCTAGAGTATACAACCTGGAGACTATTCACACAAACGATCACTCATGTAATTAAACCCAGAGGAAGGGCAACACCAACCAAGTCTTTTACCTCTGGTCTATAACTACCAGGATAATACCTAGAATTATCTGTCGAGGTGCAGTGAGGCCTTACAATTCCCTTAAATAGTCGAGTCACAGAATGTTTTGAAATCCAGAAGTCAAGGTAACAGTACTACTCAGCTATATAATAAAAATCAAACTGGTATCCTGGCTGGGAGGCCCCGGCAAAGCCACAACTTCTCACAGCCACAATTTGTTTTTTACTTGTAAACTGAGGAAGCTGGACTAAAGTTCCTTTCAGTTCTAAAATTTTAAGATCTTTGATTAACTCACTATTTCTAATGGGGAAAAAAAGAGCCAGCAAATGAAAGCAGTAAGGCAAACACCCAATAAAGCAGTAATTTGCAGGTGCATGTATACGATGGCCCCAGCTCCGAGGCGAGGAAGACAAGTGAACCCTTCCTAAGGCTCGATCCTGACAGCTCAGACATCTGTAGTAACTGCAAAACCGCCACGGTGAGGACACCTTCCTATGCCAGCAGACCCAACATAAGTGTGCCTTGAAGAAGTTATAAAGGCCAAGGCTTTATTCATGAGTAGAATGGCCACCCCTCCTTTGATACGGGAGTGGGGGTGCCCTGCCTGCCAGGAAATTCCCACTCAGTTCCCCCCGAACACCATTACCTACCATCAAAAATGATAGAACCAAGTATTTAGTAATGGCATGCCAATCAAGATTTCAAAAAGAAGAAAGTCCTTGCAAGAGAAAGGCAGAAGAGAACAGATAAAGGCCGAAGAGCCTAACTTTTGTGTAAGCGAGCCCAAGGAAGAGGAACCCATTTACGTCTGTCCTGCTGGATACGAGGTAAAGGCCCAGTGGTGACAACGGCAGTTTGGCTGGAGAAGGTCCTTCTGTTGGAGCAGCAATAACGCTCTAGCAAAGAAAAAAGGTTGGGTGTGCCGGCCACAGAAGGCTGGTCTGCACGCATGTCACCGAAGTAGAGGGCGGTGACAACAAGCAGGTGTCCTGCCATACTCCCTGGGACTCACCACCAGTCAAGGACTGGGCTCCCCCCATCCCTCCAATCCCGTACACTTAAAACGCTCCGGACACTACAGCTGATCCTTGAATAACACAGGTTTGAACTGTGCGGGTCCACTTATGTGCAGATTTTTTTGGGTCCAGTCCTGTAAATGTATTCTCTCTTCCCTGTGATTTTCTTAATAAACGTCTTCTTTATTTGTCTGTATTGTAAAAATACGGTATAAGATACACATATACGGTATAAGATACACATAACATACAAAATGTAAATCAACTGTTTACGTTAACGGTGAGGCTTCCGGTCACCACTAGGCTATTAGTAGCTAAATTCTGGGGGAGTCAAAAGTTGTATGCGGATTTTCAACTGCATTTCGGGTGGGGGTCGGGGCCCCTAATCTCTGCATCATTCAAAAGTCAACTGTAGTTACTACAAATGTGAAATGTTTTCTGTGATTTTCTCCTGACGACCACCGCATAGGTAGGTATTCTCGCAGAGAACTCAGGCAGCCTAGGACAAACTGCTCTTAGCCAATTAAAAGATGTCTACTGACAGTCACCTTTTGAAAAGATTACAGGTTCCAGGACGCACATTTATCACGCAAATAGTGCCAGGCAGATACATTAGCGGTGGAGGCAGAGCTGGAGTAAGGAACTAACAATTTTACTTCTTCTCTTCTCATTCTACGTGCATCCACATATGGGACTTATCTGGCCAAACTCAGCAGTCGGCCTCCCCGCCCTCTAGATTTGGCTACACAGACAGAGCAAAGAAGAAACAATGACTCTAGCTGGAGACTGCAAATAGAATGCAAAATTGTATTCTAACCCTCCCAATAGGGGAACAGCACAAAAGTGGGAGTAGGGTTTGAGTACATCGCGCTCTATCAGGTGAAATAAAGACTTGCTACTCTAGGTTTAAAGCATTCCAGGCACATTTGTAACAACAAGAAATAGGACAGTGCGATAGGCTCCTAATAGCAAAAAAAAAAAAGCCCAGTAGAATCAAGCTGTTGGAATATTCTGACTTCAGATGCCACCAGGCACTTTTCAGAGACATTCTACTCTGGAAGCTGCCTGCGCTGTTTAGGAGGCTAGGGGTATGATGAGCAGCTAACTGGAGGGGCAGCCGGGGAGGCAAGCGCATTGCCAATGATGCAAAACAAAACAGAGTCCTCATCCTGTCACGTCAGAGGCTCAGATGCACAAACCCTGGAATCTTTGTGTGTCTGTGTGTGTGGATAGGAACGTACCTCAGTGATCAGCCACGAAGCTGACATGCCACACATCGGTATCTTGTGGCAACTTATTTAACCAACTATACTCTACTGATTCTTCCGTGTCTTTGGCTGCAGTTTGAAAAAGAAGTCCTAAAAAGCCCATAAATAAGCCTATTCCCTAAATCCCTGGTGGAAATTCCTAAAACACCTAAAAAACCCAGACGCTGTTTTTGTTTTCATAAGGACCCAGCATGTTTCAAAATACCCAAGAGGCCAGCTTAATCTTGTTAACTGAAATCGCTGAGATCCAAATGAAAATTCTGGCCACAAAGCNTCTCCGCAAGTAATAACTGCCCATTAACAACAGTGAATTTTACTACTATGGCACAAATAAGCTTCGTTTTTCTAGTATAACAAAACACCTAAAACTTGTGAGAGTCTTCCAAAGTCTAAGCCACTTGGCATCACGCGCTGCTAGATTTGCTTCCACCATCACCAACCACCCCCCTGAATTCGAGCCTACCATCTCACAATTTGGGGTACTGATCCCACACGACAGAGACACAACGTGTGAATGGCTCTGCAGAGTCCATTCCTGTTCCTGGAAAAACAACAAAAAGCACACAGCTGCCTGACCATGAGTCAGGAATATCACTTTTGTGGTGGAGCCCATTTCTGCTGTGACCAATCCACAACGAACACACTCACAACACAGGCGACCACCACAGAGGTAGGTATTCCAGAGCAAGCTTTCCCAGCCTCGGGTCCACTTAGCAAGGTCATCATCAACGGTCTTCTCGGTGAAAGCAGTTTTTTTTAGACTCTTTACGATGACAATAAGTCTTCGGGGCAAAATCCACAGAAACATTGCCACACCACGAAAAAGTCACCTGAGTTTCAGTTTGGGTGATTCAGTTATAACCAAACTAAAAAGGAAATAAACTTTTAGGGGTAACTGACAGGAACCACAGCAATGCAATGAACTTGCCCCATCTGGTAATGATGATCTTGAGCGGGGCGCGCTCCAGGACAATCGGAGCCGGTTACATACTATGTCCCACTCCACTTATGTAACTGGAAGATCTCCGGCGAAGGGGGGCGGGGAGGATGGGAGGGCGCTCACATTCTGAGGCCACGGAACCCCCCAAAGACCCTGGGGGCGCACTCCCACCGAAGAGCCTCTGGTGCTCCCGGACACGCAGTCCCCTACCTACGGCTCCTGATGGGAACTATAACGGCCTCTTTATGATGAGTTGTGGGACCAGGAACACAGTGTCTGGTCCCTTTGGTGGGTGGGCAATAATTCCCACCTACTTGCTCCTGCTAGAAGGGAAAGGAGATGGTGGACCGACTCGCTCGCAATGGGGGCAGAAAGTCATGGAATGGGCGAGAAGGAGGGGGAGGCAAAGCCTGGAGATGGGGGTGAGAGCGCAGGAGCCCTTGTGGCGCACTCTCCCGGCG
>NW_027530876.1:741579-742201 GCF_008692635.1 Crocuta crocuta
TAGTGGGAGGAATTTGAATATTAAGGATTAATAGGCCCTTGCGGATGCTGGGGCAAGTGAAGGCCTAGGCTTCGCATGCCTTTTTGCGTGGCCTTTCCGGGCCGTTGACCCCGCACAAACTACGCTACCATGAGAGTTTCACCGCACCCGCATTTTCTCAGTATCACCACCTTCAGTAGAAGCAGCAAAGTTGCCTGCCCTGGAGCCTGACGTTGTTCCAGACGAGGGACCTTCGAGGGACCTTCGTTTCAGGGGCCTGCCCGTTGTATTCTTTCATCTGAGCCTGCCGTGTGCCACGCTCTCATAGGATCAAGGAATAAATAACAAACCACAACCCTGGCCTTCCTGAAACTCTGGTGGGAGAAGACGGTGCATGCCAGGGCTGCACCGAGAACTGAGATCTGTCATTGTATCAGATGGTTTGCTGGAGTTGTGGAAAAGGGGCAATGGGAGCACAAAGGAAGCAGCACTTAGCTCTGCCAGGAAGGGAGAGGGAAGACGTCCTAGAGGAGCTGATTTGGGAGCTAAGATCCAGCAATTCTGTGTCAGAAAAACATTTAAGAGTATGAGAAAAGTTTTATCTAATGGGGTGTTCAGCACAGGACTATTTCTCAAGGCAGCC
>NW_027530876.1:742309-742656 GCF_008692635.1 Crocuta crocuta
TTCCAGCCATCTTCCAATTCATCCAGTGCTCCTTGTACTAGTTCTATGCTTAACAAGGAAACTTATGTTATTAAATACCTGCTATATGCCAAGTTCTGGATCCACGGTACTGAGCAAGACAGTAAACTAACATTCTTGTGACAAAGATTTATACATATGTAAAGATATAATACAATAAATATGTCATATAATGTCATAATGATACATATATACATACATAAACATATAATACATAAGTATGTCATATAATGTCACATAATGATAAGGGCTTTGAGAAAGATAAAACAAGGGAGAAGGGGGAGCTATCTGGATATCTATAGGCTTTTGCCCTCATTTGAACCCCCCAA
>NW_027530876.1:742681-743641 GCF_008692635.1 Crocuta crocuta
CCTCTAGAGCCACCATGGGAACTGGGATCATCTGAGATGAGAAGCCTTGGGAAGATTTTGAACTGAGAGTTAACATCATCAGATCTATGTTGCAGGTGCAATGTGGAGAACTTCCATGGAGGGACAAAACTAAGAGGAAAAGCTCAGTCAGGACGCCCTGACAACAGTCTAGGACAGGCACTAGTGGCGTTAACGAGTGTGGTAGCAGTGGAGCTTCTGCAAAGTTGTGAGAGTCAAGCTATATTTTCAAAATTGAGCAGAAAAGATTGGATGTAGAGCATAGAGAAAGAGAAGAAAGCAGGGTGAGTCCTGAGGTTTTCACTGAGCAGCTGAAGGAATCGGTACCTTTCACTATGATGGCAAAAACTGTAGGAAAACACATTTTTGGAGGTATAAATCANTCGACTCAGGTCATGATCTCACGGTTCGTGGGTTTGAGCCCCACGTCGGGCTCTGTGCTGACAGCTCAGAGCCTGGAGCCTGCTTCAGATTCTGTGTCTCCCTCTCTCTTTGACTCTCCCCTGCTCACGCTGTGTCTCTCTTTCTCAGAAATAATTTTTTTTTAATTTTTTTAAAATTTTAAAAAAGAGTTCTCTTTTGGCCATGGTAACCTTGTGGTGCCTCTTAGATGTGAAAATGGAGATGTTGAGTAGGCATTTGGGTTAATAAGCCAACAAGTTCAGCATCTGACTCAAGAAGCTATAAAAGAAACAGCAGATGGGGTGCCTGGGTGACTCAGTCAGTTGGGCGTCTAACTTTCGGCTCAGGTCATGATCTCACAGTTCGTGGGTTCGAGCCCCACGTCGGACTCTGTGCTGACAGCTAGCTCAAACCCTGGAGCCTGTTTCAGATTCTGTGTCTCCCTCTCTCTCTGACCCTCCCCTCCTCATGCTGTCTCTCTCTCTCTCTCTCCCTCTCTCTCTCAGAAAGAAATTAAAAAACATTAAAATATTAAAAAAA
>NW_027530876.1:743779-744194 GCF_008692635.1 Crocuta crocuta
CAGCAGAGTAAACCTGGAGAAAATAGAAGGAAGAAAAATAAGGATGAGTAGAAATGGATGAAACAGAACAAATGATAGGACTGAGAACACCAAAAGCTGATCCTTTGAAAAGCTGGGGAAAAAGAGCCAACCCCTTAACAGTCTACATATAAAGAGAGAAAAGTCAAATTACATTAGAAATGAAAAAAAACCTGTAGCCACAAATACAACAGATTATACAATAAATAATAGATAAAACATACATTGTTAAAGAGATATTTTGAAAACTGTATGTCAGAAAATTGGAAAGCATACACAAAATGAAAAAATGCCTAGAAAAGCACAGATTACCAAAACTGACCCTAGAAACATAAAACCTGGAGAGACCCTCTATAACCACAAAGAAATTTACTATATACTGTATTTTTGAAATCTA
>NW_027530876.1:744331-746997 GCF_008692635.1 Crocuta crocuta
ACATTCCTGTGAAAATGCTAGACAAATAAACAGAATCCAGCAGAATATAATGAAATAACCAAGTTGAGATTTATCCTAAGAATGCAAGGATGGTTTAAAATGTAAAAATCAGGGGTGCCCGGGTGGCTCAGTCAGTTAAGCGTCTGACTTCAGCTCAGGTCATGATCTTACAGTTTGTGGGTTCAAGCCCCGCATCGGGNAGTGGCAACAAAGCAAAAACCGAACAGATCTATGGTGCAACATCGTTCATGCAAAATAAAACACATGTGTTCTCCCCCAATTCGCTTTTAAACCTCGTCCTTTGTGTTTCACTGTGAGAAGAAAGACCCATTAGACCCGGTAGAGAAAGACCCCAGGAAGTAAGAAAAAGCTGGAAAATGTGGAGTGTCCAGGGGGCTCAGTTGGTTAAGCATCCGACTCTTGATTTTGGTTTATGTCGTGATCTCACGGTTTGTGAGCTTGAGCTCCACGTTAGGCTCTGCTCTGACAGTGCAGAGCTTGGAATTCTCTCTCTCCCTCTCTCTCTATGTCAACCCCNTCATGTCTTCTGCCCATTTCTTCGCTGGATTACTTGTTTTTCAGGTGTGGAGTTTGGTGAAAGTAGTCCTTTATCTGATATGTCATTTGCAACTATCTCTTCCCATTCCATCGGTTGCCTATGGAAGAAAGACCGTCTCTTTAACAGATGGTGCTGGGAGACCTGGACAGCAACATGCAGAAGAATGAAACCAGATCATTTTCTCACACCATACACAAAAATAAACTCAAAATGGATCAAGGACCTGGATGTGAGACAGGAAACCATCAAAACCCTAGAGGAGAAAGCAGGAAAAAAACTCCTTGACCTCAACCGCAGTAGTTTCTTACTTGACACATCCCCAAAGGCAAGGGAATCAAGTGCAAAAATGAACTATTGGGACCCCATCAAGATAAAAAGCTTCTGCACGGCAAAGGAAATAATCAACAAAACCAAAAACCTACATTCAAAAGCGATAAAACTTTACCAAAAAAAACATAAAAGAAGACCTGGAAAAAAAGAAAAAGAAGCTACCATACTCCTAGAGGGAAGCCGACATAATAAATATGTCAATTTTTTGAACCATTCATTTATGCATATTTATTTGGTAAAGTTTATAACAGTACCCTAAAACGAAATTCTAGAGATGCTGGATATCATTAGTTTATTATAAAAAAAAAAGAGACACGAAAATTGTTTACCTGATGAAAGATTTCACAACTTCACTGGAATGGGCAGCTTTACTTGATGCCATTTCAGTAATGATGTATTTCAGTCTAAATACTTTCCAAGGGTGTCACCACCTCTAAATAAGAAATAATTCTTGTCATCTAGAACTACTTCGGTGCCTTCATATTCTGGGAGAAGAACTTGATCTCCAACTTTCATACCCACTACTTGAATCTCTCCACCCTTTCCTTTAGAGCCCTATCCAACAGCTACTACTGTTGCTTGCAATACTTTTCCGTGAGATTTTTCTGGAAGTATAATGCCTCCTTTAGTTTTGCTGCACTCCTTTCAACTAAAACTCGGTCAAAGAGGGGAAGAAACTTTCTAAACGCTTGTCCTGCCTGTAAGAAAAAAAGTGTTAAACTTAAAAACAAAAGCAGTATGTGATTATGTTCTAAGCGTTACACGTCAAAAAGCACGTGTAGCTTTCAAAATTAAAATCGTAGCCAAAACTCCGATTATTCGTTTAAGAAAACCATTTGAATGTTTTGCTCTACATTCCGAGTTTGATTTCCCATTCAGTGATAGGGGTCGTTGTTGCTCCTCCGACCAGCAATCANCTGCCGCAAGAAGATGTCAGTTCTTCAGAAATTAATCTGGACTTTTTTTTCCCAAGTCAAAATCAGAGAGTTTTTGTGGACTGTACCAAGTTCATTCAAGATTGGGAAGAGTAAGTGTACAAGACTAGAAGTCAAGACATTTTGGAAAGAGAAAATCAATGAAGAGGCTCTTGCTAAATTCCTTAGTTTGAATAAATGAGGGTTGAATAATACGGTTGCATTTTGCCATTGAAAACTAAAACTGTATTAGGTTTTTTCAGGTTGTGATCTCACGGTTTGTGGGTTCCAGCTCCAAGCCGGGCTCTGTGCTGACAGCGTGGAACCTGCTTGGGAATCTTTGTCCCTCTCTCTCTACCCCTCTTATCCTCTCACGTGTGTGCGTGCACGCTCTCTCTCTTTCAAAATTAAATAAACTTTTAAAAATAAAATATTCACTGATAGAATTAAAAATGTGTCATTTAAAACATTGGGTTACACTATTTTTTAAATGGGTCCCCTTAAAATTCAGACTGTACAAGATAAAACCCGGGAAAATACAGTATGATAGCATTTGACAGAAAAACAGCAACTGGAAGGATTTTATTGGTCTAACAGACAGAGCGCCAACTTCCACTCTGTCTAAAAATCCCTTGAACTGATAGGAATGTACGTAGTTCTGGAAAAGCAAATGCAAAATGACACTGGAAAATTAGAAGGATAAAAACAGACGGTCCAGAAGTTTAGAACTAGCATCTCAGATGATAGCACAAAAAATTGAAAACAAGAATTTGTTTCAAGCCTATGAAACATTTCCCAAAGTTACTTTTGAATTAGACTCCTCAAAACAAAAGTCTCAGTAAATTCCAAACTGTAGAAAGCAC
>NW_027530876.1:747293-747807 GCF_008692635.1 Crocuta crocuta
GGTTAAAGAGGAAACAAAAACTAAAATGATAAAGTCCTCGGAAATGACTGACTGTGACATTCTACGTGTTAAAACCTAAGCTGTGTGACCAAAGCAGTCATCTAGAAAAAGTAATAACCTTAAGTACCTGTACTAGAAAATAGGAAAATAGGGGCGCCTGGGTGGCTTAGTCGGTTCAGCGTCCGACTTTCGCTTAGGTCATGATCTCGCGGTTCGTGGGTTCGAGCCCCGCGTCAGGCTCTGTGCTGACTGCCNGGAAAATAGATCAGAAATGAACTGACTCTGGTATATCATGCGCACTCTTGTGCGTGCACACAGAGTTTTCCTTCTTTACCCAAAGAAACTCGCTATAAGAAAAGTATTGAGGAACAGAAGGAAACGAACCCATCAAAGTGAAGCGAATGTGGTGAAGATGGGAGGCTGTCAGCAACGGAGAGCTTTCAACGATGTTTTTGGAAAGCAGGTAGGAATTAGTTGAAGAAAATAGGTGGGAAAAATCCTAGCCTAGGGTATT
>NW_027530876.1:747882-757394 GCF_008692635.1 Crocuta crocuta
ACCTGACGGTTCTCCAAAGAGATTGAATGAAATGTCTGTGGAGACCTAGGGCTGCCAGCATGGATGTTGGCAACTCCTGAACAGTTTTGTCCCCATTCTAGCATTTTCAGAACACGAACACTACTCTTTAGCTCCCTGTCCTGTACAGAAGAGTCGTGGCAGGAAAACAGATCTATTTGCCCTAAAGCAGATTAAATGCACAATAGCTACCCAGCCCTTCTTTATTAAATATAAACCAACCACAAAGGATCATCAGAAATTTTAAGGTCTTCAACATTAAAAATAAAAAATAATCCAGTGAAGAGATGGGCAGAAGACATGAACAGACACTAAGACATCCAGATGGCCAACAGACACATGAAACGATGCTCAGCGTCCCTCCTCATCAGGGAAATGCAGATCAAAACTACCACTGAGATACCACCTCACGCCGGTCAGAGTGGCTAAAATGAGCAAATCAGGAGACTCTAGATGCTGGCGAGGATGTGGAGAAACGGGCACCCTCCTACACTGTTGGTGGGAATGTAAACTGGTACAGCCCCTCTGGAAAACAGTGTGGAGGTTCCTCAGGAAACTAACAATAGAACTCCCCTATGACCCAGCAATAGCACTGCTAGGAATTTACCCAAGGGATACAGAAATGCTGATGCATAGGAGCACATGTACCCCAATGTTCATAGCAGCACTCTCAACAATAGCCAAAACATGGAAAGAGCCTAAGTGTCCATCAACGGACGAATGGATCAAGAAGATGTGGTTTATCTATACAATGGAATACTACATGGCAATGAGAAAGAATGAAATCTGGCCATGTGTAGCAACATGGATGGACCTTGAGGGTGTTATGCTGAGCGAAATAAGTCAGGCAGAGAAGGACACCTACCATATGTTTGCACGTATAGGAGGATTAGGAGGAACTTAACGGAGGACCATGGGGGAGAAGAAGGGGAAAAATAGTGGGGGAGAGGGAGGGAGGCAAACCATGAGAGATTCTTGAATGCTGAGAACAAACTGAGGACTGATGGGTATGGAGGAGAGGGGAAGGGAGAGATGGGCATGGAGGGCACTTGTGGGGATGAGCACTGCGTGTTATATGGAAACCAACTTGACAATAAACTATTTAAGAAAAAAAAATCAAGCATAAGGGTGCGTGGGTGGCTTGGTCGGTTGAGCATCGGACTTCAGCTCAGGTCTTGATCTCTCAGTTTATGAGTTCGAGCCCCACGTTGGGCTCTCTGCTGTCAGTGTGGAGCCCACTTCTGAATCTCTCTCCTTTCTCAGAAATAAATAAGCATAAATAATCAACTATAACCTATAGGAAAAAATGAGCTCAGAGGAATCTCAGAAAATGCATGGAACATAAGGAAAAATTTATATTTAATTATCATATTCAGAGAATTAAAAGAAAATACTGTACCCACAAAACTAAAATAGAATATTATGTAAAAGGAGTGGAAAACGAGAAAGAATTATGGGAAATTAAATATGATTGTTGAAGTTGAAATTCCAATAGAAATATCAAAAGGCCAGAGTGAAGAAATCTCCCAGGAAATAGAACAAAACAACACAGATGAAAAAAATATGAGAGGAAATATAAGGACTTCAAAGAATGATCTAGGAAGTCTAGAAAGCAACTAACAAGTGTTCTTGAAAGACACAACTGAGAAGAAAGAACGGGAATCACAATAAGTAGCATCAGACTTCATGAAAACACTGGACGATAAAAGATAATAGGGCGACAATTTTAAAAAGATAGTAGGTAATAGAGTGATGGTTGCAAAATTCCAAGAGAAAATGATTTTCAGTTTGAATTCTAGCCAAAATATCCATCAAGTGTGACAGAGGTAAAATATTTTTAGATATGGAAGGGCTAAGAAAACTCGCCTCTCAAATATACTGTCTTAGGAATCTACCTGAGGATGTTCTCCAGCAAAACAAGGGTGTAAGCCAAGAAAAAGGAAAATGTGGGATCTGCAACCCAGTGGAGCTAATCCAGGCCCACAGTGATAGGAAATACTGGGGATGCCAAGTGGGCAGAAGGCCTGATTGGCAATCAGTGCAGATTGGACCAGGACAACGGCAGGCTCTAGGAGAGAGGACTCCAAGAATTGAAAATAGAAAGAGCGTGTGTATGTGACCTCAACATATTAGCTGTTGCCATTGGGAGTTGGAAGAAAACTGAATGTGATGATGGTCATTAGTACAAGGAAATAAGGAAAAGCAACTAGAAAAAGCTCTAGAAACAGGTTAAAAAAAGAAGTGATGGGGAATTTACAATCAAAATAAGAAAGTCAGCAAATCATATTATACGTTTATCAACTGATGGTGCGGAAGAAGAGACAAACAACTTCATGCTGAAACAAGTCTTTCCCGATGGCCCCAGGCTCATCAGATTTGACTTACACAAGGAAAATGTAATCCTTGCACGTCTGTTCTTCATCTGGCATCAAAAAATATTTACATAAACATCCTAACGTGCATTTATGTGTTTCGTTTTCAACCTGTAGAGTCAGCCTACGCACAGAACTTAGAGGGATAGCTTTGTGTTGCAGGATGGGACACTGCCCTCTTCTCCTTATGTGTAGCAAAGGGTTAACTCAGCAGGCCCAGGTGCTCCTGAGAGTGGCCCTGGGGACCCCTGCCACACCGGATTTGATAGTCATCCTGCTATCTTTAGTTGCGTATAGGTATAAATAATACACTCTAACCTCTTGTTTTCTTAACTTTCGATAGCAATGTGTCTTTGACCACTCGGTAGCAGCTTCACATTACTTTTGCACTGTCGGAGCTTACATTTACATCTCATCCTGATAAAGATGGAAAGATAATCTGCAAACAGTGAAAGCGTGGACACAAGGGGAACAGAAACGTTGGGATTTGGGGGGCTCCAATAAATGATGTCCATTTTCCCCTGAGGGCCATCGAACTTGACAATACAATTCTAGGGTTCGTCAGAGTAAATATACAAGACGGGCCAAGGAAATGGTGACTCATGGGAAGACTGGCCTTACCAGGTATCCAAATGCCCTCCGAAATGCCACTGATGAAATAGCACAGCTTTGGTGCTGAAAGAGGCAAATGATGAATGGGACTGAGTGCTGCCCTGAAGAGACCCAGACACCCTGGGGACAGATGCCCCTTTTCCTCTGTTTGTAGAGTCCTGGTTATATTNCTTGTGTGATGCAGGAAGAAAACCTGCTGTGGGAACTTGTGGTGCCCCCTAAGAGACTTCCGGCCAACCGTAAGTTCCGGGAAGTCCTCCGGGGCCTTCTGGAAAGCCACAGCCGTTCTGCTCCTCCTGGACAGGGCTGGGTCTGGAGGGGACCTCTGAAGCAGCGGCAGTAGCTCACTCAGGCATCAGGGACACCTTTAGGAGAACTTTCTCTGTGGTTAACGGTTGCCAACACCAGTTGTTTGTGACCCCCGGGGGGGCTGATGGCCCCTCTGAGAGGTCTTGGAGGATTAGAGACTTCATCGGTATCTGTTGTTATTTCCCAGTTTGGGCTTTTAATTTTGTTTTCGTGGTTTTATTTGAGTTAAAAAATTTTTTAAATGTTTATTCATTTTTGAGAGAGAGAGAGAGAGTAAGAGAGAGAGAGAGAGAACAAGTAGGGGAGGGGGCAGAGACACAGAGAGGGAGACACAGAATCCAAAGCAGGCTCCAGGCTCCGAGCTGTCAGCACACAGCCACACACAGGGCTTGAATCCACGAACCGTGAGATCACGACCTGAGCTGAGGTCAGACACTTAACCGACTGGGCCACCCAGGCGCCCCCTTTCTAAAATTGTTTAATGTTTACTTAGTTGTTTAGAGAGAGAGAAAAAGAGAGCTTGAATAGGGGAGGGGCAGAGAGAGAATCCCAAGCAGTCTCCATACCATCAATGCAGAGCCTGAGGTGAGGCTCCATCTCAGGAACCATGAGATGATGACCTGAGCCGAAATCCAGAGTTGGAGGCTTACCCGACTGAGCCGCCCAGGCTCCCCTAGTTTTTTTGTTTTGTTTTGTTTTGTTCTTTACTCCTTACGTAGGATGGCTACTGTTTTATCTTTTTCTTTTGTTTTTGGGTTCTCAAAGAAGCATATTGAGATTATCAGGTCTCTGGTTTCTCTGGGTACCAGCTCAGTACTTTCTGTTCTCAGCATTCCTGTTTTCTGGGCATTCTGCAAGTTTTCTTTGATTTTTTTTTAACCAACGATTTTTTAAAACATTTTTAATGTTTTATTTATTTCTGAGAGAGAGATAGAGACAGCATGAGCAGGAGAGGGGTCAGAGAGAGAGCGAGACAGAAAATCCGAAGACAGGCTCAGGTTCTGAGGTAGCTGTCAGCACAGAGCCCGACGCAGGGCTCGAACCCACAAACCATGAGATTGTGACCTGAGCTGAAGTCGGATGCTTAACCTACTGAGCCACCCAGGCGCCCCTCAAAGATTTTTTTAAAGGGAGTTTTAAATTCTAAATGCAGGCTTCTGTTTTGTTTTCCATTTTAGTTGTTAACATTCTATCCTAACAATGGGTTCATATTCTTTTCTACTTTTTGAAATGTCTTCAGGACCCTTTCTGGCTTAGTATGTGGACAGAGGTTTGTCTCTCACTTCCCTCCGCCAAGATGGCCAGCATGGGCTTTTCCTTACTGTGATCTCAAACTGGCTATTTTAGCCATTAAGTTCCTCCCAGGAAAACGGAAACCACTTCAAGTGAGGGCACTGAATGCCAGGAAAGGGGCACCGAGGAGCACTGGGAGGCTCATGTGCAGGCAGCTTGGAGAGCCGCCTGGGTAGGAAGTCACTGCCACCCCTAGGCTGGAGGGGCACGGGGACAAGACCCGGAATCAAGGAGGGTGCTTGCTGAGAGCTGCAGCTGCCGCCCCCGAGCCTGAAAGGAGGACCATCCCTTTCTCCTCCTCTCTAGTCTTGCTCGTGCCTCCCATGATCAATCCCTGTCAGAAACCAGCTAAGTCCCGCGCCTGGGAAAGGCTGGCAGCAAGGCCTGTCCCCACAGGGTGAGTGAGGGAGAGGTGAACAGTGGATCTGAAGACAAACAGGCCCGTGGGTGAACCTTAAGAGTCTTGGAAGTGGGGGCGCTTGGGTGGCTCTGTCGGTTAAGCGTCCAACTGTTGGTTTCAGCTCAGATCATGATCTCATGGTTTGTGGGTTTGAGCCCTGCATCAGACTCACGCTGACAGCATGGGGCCTGCTTGAGATTCTGTCTCTCTGTCTCTCTCTCCCGTCCCTCCTGCATGCGCACGCTTTCTCTCTCTCTCTCTCTCTCTCAATAAACAAACAAATAAATGAAAGTCTAGGAAGTGAGCACACTCATCATCCTCACCATCTCTGCACCTTCCCCGCCTGCCGCTGGGCCGTCGTTTTTGTTTATGGCATTGCTTTCAGATCTTCTAGTGCTTTTATTTACACCTTTAAATAATCCAGTCAAAGCTTTACTACCCGATTGATCAACGCTGAACAATATCGACCGACACGAGCAATTTTGTTGAGAGCTCGGGGTATCTGGGAATCTTTCTGGCGCCTCTCCTCCCTCCGCGCTTGGTTGCATTCTCTGATCTCTCATTTCTGTCCCCTCGTGGCTCTGTGTGTCACACTTGTGGGTCATCAGGGACTTAATGCTCACCGTCCGTGGTCCGGGCGTCGCACCGAAAGCCAAGGCTCCCTGGTCTGTCCCTCGCATGGGCCGTTAAGCTGAACAGCGCCTGCAGTGGCTGCACCCTTCAGAGACGGGTGTGCTCTCAGCTGCCTCCTCTTGAAATCAATGGAAAGAGCAGTATTAGCTTCCGACAGAGGGGAATTCAGAGAACGGTAAGTAGCGCGCACGCAGTCTCCGCTGGGTGAGTAAGGAGAGCACGCTGCGATCAAAGAAGTCCGTGTAATGAATGCTTACGGACAGAGCGGGACCTCATTGCAGCAGCGCAAGCACTGTTCGCTGGAAATGCGCGAAGAAGTGGGCGGAAATAGGACAGTCCTACTCTTGGGGCAAAGAAAGGGAGGGGCACAGGCGCATGTTCTGTTTTCTTACGGGACCATGAGTCACGTGCAACCCTCAGNAGCAGCTACCACCCCAGCTGGGGGGCCCGGCTCTGGGGGCTGAGGCGGCGTCTCGGCTCAGAGCACACAGGCCTGAGACACTCACAGGATCTTCCTGCTCCAGGGAGAAGTTCCGTGTCCTCAGCAGGTGCGACAGGGCTGACCTCCTTCGAGGATGAACGGGAACCATATCGCGCTACACCCCTGTGAGGGAAGGCTAGTCAACGAAGTGTCAAAGGCCTTGTGCCCAGTGAAAGAAGCCACGCAAAACAAGATCTACACTGCATGACTCCGTGCACAGAAAGCCCTAGAAAAGGCAAATGAACACGCAGTGACAGAAAGCAGATCGGTGTTGCCACTGGCTGTCACTCCAGCCAGCGCCATTGTGATAGTCATCACTTTGTTTTTCCTGAAGCTTGCCCAGACCAGAGTTTAGTTGGGCCTATATGGATGGAGGAATGTGGTCTACATCAGTTTGTGTCTCTCTCCTTTCACTACCCTTTATGTTTATGTTAGGAAATATAGCCACACTTAATTGATTTTCATGCCTGTACGATATCTCTTTTTAATTTTTTTACATTTATTTATTTTAAAGAGACAGAGACAGAGTTCAGGAGGGGCACGGGGTGGGGGACACAGAATCCAAAGCAGGTTCCAGGCTCTGAGCTGTCAGTGCGGAGCCCAACGCGCCACTCGAACCCATAAAGTGTGAGATCATGACCTCAGCCGCAGTTGGACGCTTAACCAACTGAGCCCCCCCCCCATTTTTTTAAGGTTTTTTTTTTTTTAATGTTTATTTCTTTTTGAGAGAGACAGAGTGCAAGCAGGGGCTTGTCGTATTAGGCTTTTGATAGGCATTGCATCAAATGTGTAATAAGGTGTAATAAATCAACTTGGAGAAAACTGATACCTTTACAGTATTGAATCTTCCAGTCTGGTCATGTATACATCTCATTTACTTAGCTCTTCTTCCTTAATGTCCCTCATTAGAGTTTTATAATTTCTTTCACAAAGGGCTTGCAAATCTTTTATAAATGCATTCCTAAGTATTTTTTTAAAGCAGCCTTCATGCCCAGCGCCGACTCCAATGCAGGGCTTGAACTCACAACCCTGGGATCACCACCTGAGCTGAGATCAAGAGTCAGACGCTTAACTGACTGAGCCTCCCAGGCACCCCTATTTTGTGTTGTTTTTTTAAGATGTTATTGCAGGGACGCCTGGGAGGCTCAGTCAGTTAAGCACCCAACTTCAGCTCAGATCATGATCTCATGCTTCATGGGTTCGAGCCCCACATCAGGCTCTCTGCTGTCAGCACAGAGCCCGCTTCGGATCATCTGTCTCCCTCTTTCTGCCCTTCCCCCGTTCATTCTCTCTCTCTTCTGTCTCTCTCTCTCAAAAATAAATAAAACATTGAAAAAGATATAATCCTATTGCAAATGGCAAATTATTTTTAAATTTTCATTTTTGAACTCTTTGCTCCCAATAGAAATATAAATAATTTTTATATATGGACTTTATATCAAGCAACCTTGCTAAACTCTCCTAGTAACTATAATAATTTACCTCTAGATTTTTTGGTGTTATCATAATACACATCAAATCACCAGTGAATAATGACAGGCTTTCCTTGCCTTTAGCTTTTACTTATTTTTCTTGCCCCATTGCCCTGACTAGAACCTGTAAATGTGCTGGTGGCTATAATCATTTTTATAGGGCTTTTGCTAAGGAAGCTCATGTTAATTTCCGGTTTCCTGAGTTGTTTTTTTAATGATGAATGGATGGTGAATTTTATCAAATGCTTTCTTTTGCACCTAATGGGATGATCATGTAATTTTTCTGCCTTAACCTATTAATGTGGTTAAATACAATGCATTATTTTCTATTTTAAGAGGGATTCTTTTTTTTAACTTATTTTTAAATTTTTTTTTTTTACTTTTGAGAGAAGGAGAGACACAGACAAAGAGAGAGAGAGAGACAGAGAGAGAGATGGGGAGGAGCAGATGGAGAGAGAGAATTTCAAGCGGGTTCCATGCTCAGTGAGGAGCTGGGCTCGGGGCTCAACCCCCTGACCCCAGGATCATGATGTGTGCAGGGGACCAGCCTCTGCAAGCCAGGGTTGGCCCGGAGAGTGATGGTTGGCGTCGGCGAAAGAAGACACGGAGCAGCCTCTTCAGGTGGACTGCTCCAATTTATTTTTCAGCTTAGGGTTTTTATATAGCAAATTCACAAACAATCATGCTTAAACAATTTACATTTTTTGAGTACAGTCATAGGACTTAACATTTCTAAGTTTTTCTTGGCAACAGTGATTTCATGGTACGTAATTTCCACTTCAACCAATAAAATTTAACCAGGTAGTCATAACAAAGTTTTACATATTCTTTACTACGTATGACACGGTATCTAAGGATAAGTGAAGTATATTGCCAGAATACATGAGATCACGGTGCCCTTTAATTGTTTAAGTTCAGTGGGCGTGCAAACACAGGATATACTTGTACCCGCGGTTGTAGGTAACAGACTCTCACAACCCCTTACTAAGAAAGAACAATGTCAACATTTATCATAGATGACGTATGGAAATGTTTTACGTGAATCAACTAGAATTTGGTCTCTGCATTTACCGATCTTATTCTTTGACCAGAACAATCCATAAGTTGCCTTACAGGCTTGAGGTCAGCATGCAAATATTTCTCTAACACTTTTTCGAGAAAGTCCTCCACAACTAGTAAGTCTTGTTTTTGTCTCTGCATATGGCATAATATGTATTCTTACTGGCAATTAGACTCATACAAGGAAAACGAATTCTAGGTCTCTTATAGACCCAATGCATACTGGACTGTCTCCAATTTTGCTAATTGCTACAATATTTATTAGACAACATCTGATTGAGGGGGCAGACATGATATTTAGGTACATTCCATTTTGGAGGAAAGGGGGGAACTTTGGGTGATTCTGGTTTCATATTAACCCTAGAATAGACTAACAGCAGAAGTGAGAGTAAAAGGCACAGACAAAGTAGAGAAGAATTATTCTTCCGGGGGTTCTTCTGACTGCCTTGCAGTCTCCTCCCTGGGCCTTGCCATCAGGGATGACCTGTGCAGTTTCGGTCTCCGGCAGACCTGAGCTGAAATCAAGAGTCAGGTGCTCAACTGCCGGAGCCGCCCAGGTGCCCCAATAACTAATTTTGTGTTGTTAAACCAAGTTGGTCTCCATGTGTTACCATCTTTATATGTTGCCAATATTTTGCTGGGAATTTTTGCATCTATGCTCACAAGGGAGTTTGGCCAACAATGTTCTTCTTTATAAGGTCCTTGACACATTTTGGTGTCAGAGTTATGTTTACCTTCTAACAAAATTGTATCCTTTTTGGTTATTCTCTGAGATAATGTGTATAAAACTAGAACTGTTTCTTCTTCAACATTTGATGGATCTTGCTAACAAGGTCATCTGGGCCTGGAGTTTGCTATGGCTG
>NW_027530876.1:757570-761773 GCF_008692635.1 Crocuta crocuta
GGATACTGGCAAAAATAATTTTATGATTATATGACTCTTTTAGGGTTTCTGCCTTTTCTCTGTGTGTGTGTGTCTGTGTGTGTGCGTGTGTGCACATTTGTATTGTAGAAAGGCAACTTGTATATTTTAACATTTAAAACTGAGCATTATCTTTCCTTTTCAGTGAAACAAAAAGAAAAATTTTAAATTTAAACAGGAACAGGGGTGCCTAGATGGTTCAGTCGGTTAAGCATCCGACTCTTGATTTCAGATCAGGTCATGATCTCACGGTTCCTGAGTTCGAGCCCTGAGTTGGGCTCTGTTCTGACAGTGCAGAGCCTGCTTGGGATTCTCTGTCTCCCTCTCTCTCTGCCCCTCCCCATGAGCCTTGTCTCCTTCAAAACAAACAAATAAATAAAAGTGTCACCTTCAACTGCAGGGATGTCTACTAAACATCACAATTAAATAAGCCCTGCTGTCCAAGTGCCCAGTTAACTCACCCAAGCATATCAAGCCCACCCTTTGGAGACTGTCTAAGACCTTGTTCTCCAAGGTTTCTTTCTTTCTTTTCTTTTCTTTTCTTTTTTTTTTTAAAGAAGAGACAGTAGGCAGATACATGTTGGTAAGTGCTAACTGTCCACATTCTCATAGAGATACAGTGTAATCTCTGAGCACAACATACAGAGAAAGGAGGGGAAAGCCAGTATCTACATTCCCCCCCCCCCAAAGGCCATCACAGCCTCCAGCTTCTAGCAGAGTGAGGGGAGCAGAAGGGCTTTCTTTTTTCCCACTGAGCGCGGTGGTGTTGATTCCATACACTTTTGTGTTGAGCCAGGAAGGGCTAAAAATGAATTCGGGACAGAAAAACAGATTCTTTTCCCACCGTACCCTGCTCCAGGGATCTCCCCGCCCCCCAGAATAATTTGAGAACCATGGTACAAAGGAAGAGAAAAGAGACTTCACAAGTCAGAGCCCAAGAGGAGGGAAAAAGAAAAGACGGCCGCTCGCTCGCTCGCTCGCTGGGGCTGGAGGACAGTAGAAAAGGAAGGTTGGAATCCATCCGTGTTGCATGTGTAAGCTTTTCTTCCGGCCTCTCCTTTCTCCCCCTCATCGTCATCTTTGTCTTCTTCGCCTTCTTCCTCGTCTCCTTCTTCATCAATATCTTCCGGTCCTTCTTTATCATCATCACCTTCTCCTCCTCCTCCTCCTCCTTCCACTCCTTCTCCTCCTTCATCATCCAGATCGGGAACCAAGTAGCGCTGTCACAGATTTGGCCAAATAGCATCTTGGATGACGTCTCCTAACTCATCTGCAGAATGGTCAGGAAACCAGGTGACGAAGCCCTCTGGTCCCTCACGCTGTCTCTTGCTCCTGGCTCGCCTCTGCATTTGACTTGAAAGTTTTGGCAGATTTCCATTGGATTTCAGTGGACTCGGAAGCTGGGTCACCACTCTCATTCATATAACATTCTTTGGAGAGAACTTTATTTTCAAAGTAAGGGTTTTCAGCAAAATAAAAATCTCTTCTGTAACCTGATTTAACACCTTTGAATTCTGTCCTTCAACTCTTGTCAAATAACGCAGTGCCCTTCAGTCCCCTCCCCAAGCAGCACACACTTGTGGATGGCTGAGAAACATCATTACCCCCAAATTTGGGATCTGGGCGATCCATTCCGACCCCTTCTGAAAAAATGGTTGGCGGAGTTTGTCACATTTCCATTCTGCTTTCCAAATCGGCTCAGTGGCTTGTTCACTGAGTCTGTCTCTTTCGTTTTGTACCTCATCAATATGTTCAATTGCTCCTTGCTGTTCCGTTTCCCTCTTCGGCAAGTGCTGAGAGGTGGACGTCTCCGCCGGCCTGGGGGCGGGAGGCGGGCTCGGTTTCTTTCTTCCAGGG
This sequence comes from Crocuta crocuta, assembly GCF_008692635.1. Classification (NCBI taxonomy): domain Eukaryota; kingdom Metazoa; phylum Chordata; class Mammalia; order Carnivora; family Hyaenidae; genus Crocuta; species Crocuta crocuta. The sequence continues at coordinate 759,446 of NW_027530876.1, forward strand.
AGCCACGACTGGCAGTTGGGGGCCATGCTGTGAGGAAGGTCCAGGAAACAAGGGCAGACGCATGTCTGGAAGGAGCTCTGATTACTCTCCGTCTTTTCTTGAGTTAGTTCTGGTCATTTTCTTTTCTTGGAATCTGTTCACATCAACAGCACTTTCAAATGTATTGGCATAAAGTTACTCACGATACCCATTACTTTAAAACATTACTGCATCTGTGGTTACGCGCCATTTTCCGTTCAGGATACAGTTCATTGGTGCCTTTTCTCTTGTGTTGATGACGTATGTAAATGTTGTTATGATCCCAAGGCGTGCTCGTCGGCCAGGCAGATCTGCTCTGTCCCCTGCTCTCTTGACCATGTCACCATCCTGGTGACAATGGTCTAGATTGGTGTCTGAAGTGGGAATGACACAAAGACCCCATGTACAAGTGGGTAGATTTTATTCCAAACTTAAGAAAACGTGGAATGTCTCCCAACCTAAGCAGGACTTTTTGATGAGAAAAAACTGGACTTTCTTCCACTGTGTTTCTTTGTGTCTTTTTTGGCTTTTCTTTTTTCTTTTTTTTTATTTTTTAATGTTTTATTTATTTCTAGGAGAGAGACAGAGACAGCATGAGCAGGGGAGGGTCAGAAAGAGAGGGAGACACAGAATCCGTTTTAATGTTTTTTTTTGTTTTTTTTTTAATTTATTTCTGAGAGAGAGAGACAGCACGAGCAGGGGAGGGTCAGAGAGAGAGGCAGACACAGACTCTGAAACAGGCTCCTGGCTCTGAGCTGGCAGTCAGCACAGAGCCCGATGCAGGGCTCGAACCCACAGTCTGTAATATGACCTGAGCCAAAGTCANGTCATGACCTAAGCGAAAGTCGGACGCTTAACCGACTAAGCCACCCAGGCGCCCCGGCTTTTCTTTTTTCTTAATTTTTTTTTTTGTTTGTTTGTTTGAGCGAGAAAGGGAAAGGGGCAGAGACAGAATCCTAAGCAGGCTCCACGCTCACTGCGGAGCCTGCCTCTGGACTCGATCCAATGACACTGGGATCATGACTGGAGCTGAAATCAAGAGTCCGACGCTTAACCCGCTGATCCACCCAGGTGCCTCTCATCCATTGTATTTCTGATTGAAGCTCATAACCATATTGCTTGTTAGCTCTAATTAAGATTGCCTGATCTGGCATTTCTTGGAGATTTACCTGGGTCAGCATGCCCCACGTGTGACCCACACAACTCATAAAGACACGGCAGATTTTTAGCCCTTGGGGCAGTAACGTGCTTTGCACCTAGGTAAGACTTTTGTCAACACGTTCCTCTTCCTCCGCAGCCTGTCCCTGAGGGCCGCACCGTAAGCCAGCCTGCTCTTGCTGGCTGCCTCGTTGCCCTTTGACATATGCTTATTGACGGAATCTGAAGTGGGGTTCATGACAAGTGGCTAAGAGAGAATTCTTGAGACGTCTTTGGTGCGGAAAGGTGATTTCATGAAAGGACAGGGACAGGACCCGTGGGCAGAAAGAGCTGCATCGGGGCTGTGAAGAGCGACTGATGATATATGTTTAGGTTTGGGGCAGGGGGTAGAGATAAGGTTAGTTTTCGAGGAATTTCCAGATGCTGTAGGCGGGGTCTCACAGGACCCTGAAGCTCTTGCCAGGATAAGGTTGCTTTAAGTTTTTACGGACGCGTAAGCAGGAGGCGGCCACAAGCATGTAAAGCGGCGTTGCCTGCTGCAGGTGTGTGCCGTCCACCAGCGGGCTGCAGGCTGTGAGGGAATGTGAACTACATCTCTCTTGCCTTTGTTTCCCCCACCACGTATCCTATCTCTGGCTGAGACTGCTGCTTTCACAGTTTAGAGGTTTTCCGCACAGTCACTCACCTCGAGAGAGCTGCCACTGAGGCGGGGCTGTGGCCCTGGCAAAGTCCCAGGGGTGAGGGTCCTTGGGTGTGTAACAGTCCCTCCCGGGAGGGTGGCTACCCGCTGGGGACTTGACTGCAGCTTGCAGCCGCTGGGCAGGCTTTTGGGTTCCTGTCTGCAAAGTCTGGCGGCTCCCCGAGGTTTCTGGTCTCCTGGTTCGTCCTCGTGACTTTCTCTGGTGCTTCTTGCAGAGGCGCGACAGTGCCGTTTCAGTGAATTGGGACCATGTGCCAGGACCCAAAACTGACCGGCCCCCTTTAGCGGGCTGTCTCTCAGCTTAGAAATCACAAGCCTGGGTGGGGTGTCCTGTCTCCCAGATCGAAGTGACACGCCATAGTCTCTGGGCCCGCGCAGGTGCTTTGTGCCGGGTCGGCTGGTCGGCTGGCGGCCCCAGCCTGGTGTGGCCGAGGGGGGTCTGTTTACACTGG
>NW_027530876.1:761780-764754 GCF_008692635.1 Crocuta crocuta
CAAAGCTCCCTTGAGCCCACTTTTGACTGCTTCTCTTTACTCCCCCTTCCCCCTCCCTCCCCCGTCGGAAGCCCCGGAAGAATTTCAGGAAAATCCACAGGTAGGCTAAGGCAGGATGGCGGGAGAAGCCGTGGACCCAGTTCGAGGTGGAACCTTCGCAGCGATTCCTAGCGTGCCCTCAGTGTGCTCCAACCAAGTAGCCGCTTCCGGTGGTGGCCCAGTCTGCACCCAGGAGCTCCCCCCGCACCCCCCACCCCCAGCTTATCAGCTCAGCACTGCAGGGGGGTGCTGAAACTTGGTACCCAGCGAACATCCCTGAGTCAGGCGCGGACTTCCATCCCCCACAGGAGGCCTCCCGGACAGTCTCCAGATTCTTCGACTGGGTGAAGGCGGGACATTTTGTCTGTAGGCATGTCCGTGGGAGGAGTCTCCTTAAAAGGTTCGTTTGCCCACATCCGGAGGAAATGAACGAATGGGGACACGGAGTCTCTCAGAGCCAAAGCAATTACTATTTCTGTTGGTTTCAAACACATTTGAAGACTGGAGGAAAACACTTTAAAATGTAAGCCCACACCTCTGATGCTGTGAAAGTACTGGCCCCTTCAGGTTAGGAAACAAGAAACCACAGGCTGGGTTTGGGCCCAGGCAGGTTTCCTGAGCAAAGCTCTCGCTGCCAGTCGCCTCACAGCTCAGAGGGCTGTCCCCAGGGTCAGGGGGCAGGCACTAGAGGCTCAGGCCACCGTCACACCCTGGTCAGTGCTGGAAGGCCTCCTCGAGTAGCCTGACTTGTCTCTGACCTCAGGAGGGCTGCTAGGTCACGGGCGGGTGGATGGGGCGGTCAGGGAGGCTGCAGCCGGGCTTCAGGGTCATCAGGATGGTCCTGCAGTGGAGACAGCAGGGATGAAGCTGCCCTGACAGCGACCCAGCAGCCAGAAGGTGGGGGAGGGAGATGGGCCATTTCAGCCCATGCCCCAGGCCACAGCCAAAGGGCTGGTGCCAGAGCAGGGAGTAATTTGTTGTGATTTCTTTTCTTTTGCCAAATAGATATACGTTTTTGAAACTGTGTATGCCTTTTCCTTTTTTAAAGTTTATTTTTTTTTTAATGTTTTATTTATTTCTAGGAGAGAGAGAGAGAGACAGCGTGAGCAGGGGAGGGTCAGAGAGAGAGGGAGTCACAGACTGAAACAGGCTCCAGGCTCTGAGCTGGCAGTCAGCACAGAGCCCGACGCGGGGCTCGAACCCACGAACCGCGAGATCATGACCTAAGCGAAAGTCGACGCTGAACCGACTAAGCCACCCAGGCACCCCTATTTATTTATTTTGAGAGAGAGAGAGAGAGAGAGAGAGAGAGGGGCAGAGAGGGAGGGAAGGAGAGAATCCCAAGCAGGCTCCACACTGTCAGCACAGAGCCCAACGTGGGGCTTGATCTCAAGAACCGTGAAATCATGACCTGAGCCAAAGTCAAGAGTCACACGCTTAACCGATTGAGCCACACAGGTGTCTTTGTATTCTTTTTCTTAAAGGAGGACCCAAGCCACGTAAACTTCAGTCCTCATGCAATGTGGATCTGTCCTCTGGAGTGCCTGTTCAGATATTGAAACAAATGAAAGATATTGATCCTGTAGGGGCGATATCATGTTGATGGAATTTGAAGTGGGGCTCGAAAACAAATCGCTAAGAATTCTTGAGATGCCTTTGGCGTACAAGGTGATTTTATTAAAGCACGGGGACAGGACCGGTGGGCAGGAAGAGCCGCACTAGGTTTGTGAGGAACGACTGATGATATACTTTAAAGTTTGTGGAGGGAGGGGATGGATAGATGACAGAAGTCTCCGAGGAATTTCTGGATGCTGAAAGCAGGGTCTCGCAGGACCCTGAAAATTTAGCTATTGTCAATATAAGGTTGCTTTTAGTTTTTAAGGAAGTGTAAACATTAGGACATTCAGACAACCGGAAACATCTTAGGGAGTGCTACACACTGCAGGTGTCTGACATCTAGCAATGGGCTGCAGGCTGTAGGGGAATTTAATTTAAACTACATCTTTCTCGGGGCGCCTGGGTGGCTCAGTGGATTAAGTGTCCGACTTTGGCTCAGGTCATGATCTTGCGGTGTGTGAGTTCCAGCCCCACGTTGGGCTCTGTGCTGACCGCTCAGAGCCTGCTTCGGATTCTGTGTCTCCCTCTCTCTCTGTTCCTCGCCCACTTGTACTCTGTCTCTCTCTCTCAAAAATACATTAAAACGTTTAAAAAAAATGAACTCCGTCCTTCTTGCCTTTGTTTTCCTCATCAATATCATGGTTTTTTTTCCTCTGCACAAAGGCAATCTCCAAATGCTCAAAAAGGTAAAGAGAAAAATTAATCGGGGCGCCTGGGTGGCGTAGTCGGTTAGGCGTCCGACTTTCGCTTGGGTCATGGTCTCGCGGTTCGTGGGTTCGAGCCCCGCATCGGGCTCTGTGCTGGCTGCCAGCTCGGAGCCCGGAGCCTGTTCCAGTCTGTGTCTCCCTCTCTCTCTGCCCCTCCCCTGCTCACGCTGTCTCTCTCTCCTAGAAATAAATAAAAATATTTAAAAAAAAGGAGAAAAATTAATCAATAAAATCACTGAATGTTTGGCTACCGTACTCTAATACGGAAAGATAAAATATGTATGTATAACCGTATAAAAACCAACTAAGCTATTAGTCCAAGTCCTAACCAGTAGTCTTGTTTCCAGAATACACTCTTCCTCTCTCTAAAGAAGGTTTTGAATAAGAGAAAATGAAAACTGTGGTTGTTGTGTGTGGTGTTTAATTGCCACGATGCCCTGGTTGCTAGGTTAGAGGATGAGGGACAGGGAGACACACACGGCTCTCAGGCCAAACATCAACGGTTGTGAAGAAGCTTCAGTAACCCTTCCCGTATGAAACACCCTCACTAATATTGCAAGAGCTTTAACAACGTAAGGGACACAAATGGGGAAGGGGGCTCCAGCCTCACA
>NW_027530876.1:764886-768024 GCF_008692635.1 Crocuta crocuta
CCATGGGCTGGGTGGCCTTGGGGGCCCCAGGCCCTGGTCATTGCATTCATCTCCAGATGACGCAACCCCTCATTACTTGGGATTCAAAGTTTTGGACCCCGCTTATGAAGTTGTGGCTTTTGTTGTATTCCACTTGGCGAAATAAAGCCCAGAAAACAGTAGAAAATTCCCAAGTTCCTTCAACATTTCTTTGCAAGGTAAACCCTTGAATCAATTGTTTTATTAATTTTTATTTAGAAGATAGTTATGTCTTCTCCCAGATTTTATTACAGCATAAAATATCATGCACGGGCGCTGGGGGGCTCAGTCGGTGAAGTATCCGAATTCGGCTCAGGTCATAATCNACTTATCCTATAGATGAGATATGTTATCGTTTCTTACACTAAATATCTATGGTTATGTAAGTGTGTACACATGAGTTGAACTAAATTGAGTTAAAATAATTAATGTCTTTATTTAAAAAGTCGATCCTTTTAGGGGCGCCTGGGTGGCTTAGTCGGTGAAGCGTCCGACTTTCGCTTAGGTCATGATCTCGCGGTTTGTGGGTTCGAGCCCCGCGTCGGGCTCTGTGCTGACTGCCAGCTCAGAGCCTGGAGCCTGTTTCAGTCTGTGACTCCCTCTCTCTCTGACCCTCCCCCGCTCACGCTGTCTCTCTCTCTCTCTCTCCTAGAAATTAAAAAAAAAAAAATTTATTTAAAAAGTCGATCCTTTTAAATTTCCAACAATGACAGTAATTATTTAGTCGTACAAAGTTACTCCACTTTGTAAAGTGACTTATTTTTTATTCATCAACTGTGATTGTATTGTTCTCCAATGTCGACCTGCTATAATTTCTTAATCCATTGAGTTTGTGACCTTGGGTGAATAATAAATTGAGGTGGTTAGCACATAATCACTACCTGGACAATTTCCAAAGGAATTTAAATTCATACAGACAGAGAATGGAGAAGTACTCATTTACTTTACACTTATATATTGTTGCCTGTGTATAAACACAGTTGCTCAACATACTGCTCAAACTCAGAAAAATCACTGTGGTATAAACATTGCTTGGTGCTCTGCGGGTTGTTTTAACTATATTTTAAAAACCTAAAGACTTAAAGCTTTAGATACTATTGCCACGTGAACACCTTTACCATGACTGGACATGAGTGTACATTTGCATAATACATATAAAGGTGTATTAAGTCAACAAATGTGTTTTTCTCACCTTATTTATTGAGAGAGAGAGAGAGCCGGGGAGGGTCAGGGAGGGGCAGAGAGTGAATCCCAAGCAGGCTCTTCATGGTCAGCACGGAGCCTGACACGGGGCTCGATCTTGAGAACCGTGAGATCATGACCTGAGCCGTAACCAAGAGTGCTTAACCGACCGAGCCGCCCAGGTGCCCCAAGTCGATAGATGCTTTAACAGCTTATGGATAGTAGAGCAGAGAAGCCTGGGTCTTGAAGTAGTTGCTAGCTTTTCGGCACTGGTGATCTGCTCAGAGGGCAGAGATGTCTCTCAGCCCAGTAGGAGCGGGCAGCCCCAAATTCGGTGAACAGAGGGGCGCATCTGCCATGCCTTGGCACGGTTCCTTCACAACCGAGGCCAGTTATGAGAAAACGAGCAAGCGAGCACAGCAAGTGGCCGGGGCTCGCTCTTAGAGGAGGAACTAAACTTCCAACTGGTCATCATGTTACTTTCTCCTGCAGGCTGTTATCAAATATTGTGACTCTGGTTACACTGTCAAGGCCGTGGGCGTTTCTGGCTCTAGGGCACCTGTGCTCTTACCAAGCAACCGAGCAGACTCCCCTGACAACTCTCTTTGATGCTGGCTTTCGCCGAGATGAGTCCTCAAGTTAATAATGTCCACGACAGCGCTCTCCCCGCCAGTGCCCTTGCTGGACCGCTGCTCCGTAGCGCCAAGCTTTGCCTCTGGCTGGGCCCGGTGACCCACTGTACGCGGCATGCAAAGAAAGGGAGTTGTGGGGATAATGAGGCGTGATCGCAATGCGCCACAGTTATTATGAGCAATGGAATTACCGCAGCCACCCCGGGCAATTATTAAGATATCATTAATTTGAATATGTTGTGGTAAAAAGGGATGAAGCACTGAAACACTGCAGACGAATCCCAAAAACAGTACGCACCTCACAAGAGGTCAAAGGCAGAAGTAGTAGAAAAGTGAGTCAACAGGTGAACGGACAGACAGAACGCGGCGTGTCCGCGCGACGGCCTGCCACTCGGCGGGAACGAGGGATGGAGGTCTGGCCCCTGCTGCACCAGGAAGGGACCCGGAGGACGTGGCGGGCTGCGAGGAGCCGGACGCAGGAGCTCGCATGCTGTACGACGGCACTGATAGGAGATGTCGGGGACGGGCAAGTCCCTGGCCGACGGGTGGGTGCGGNGAATGTGCTCGATGCCACTGAGCTGTCCACTTTAAGATGGTTGATTTCATGTTATATGAACTTCTCTTCAATAGGAAAACACTTAAACTGTGTTTCAGCGATTGCAAAAGTTCCTAGAATGAATTTTAAAATGCTCATGTTTTTACGCAAGAGTGCATATGAGTTATCTCGGCACAATGGTTTTTATTCCTTCTGAAAGATCATATTCCAACGTTTAAAATCCTCTTGTTTATTAATAGCCTTAGTGACACACAGAATGGACAGATTGTCGGGCTCAAGGTGGTTGGAAACAAACGGTCAGCGGGACAGGGTCACGGTGCACAGCCTGGCCACCGCACCCACACCCAGGCTTGTCCAGTGGTGACAACGCGGTCGCCAATACTTGGGAAGGGCGGTGTCGCTGCCACAGACCCACAGGCGCCCGTCCCAGAGACCTCAGTGCCAATTGTTTAACAACTTCTTCTGGTCCTTTGGCTTTTCTCTCGGGTGTGGAGATGACAGAGCACTTCTCGTTGGACAGGCAGACGCTTTCCGAAGATGGCTGCCTCAGTTGCTCCCGTTCTGCACATCGCTTTGCAGTACGACCTGACCAGTCCTCCTCCCGACAGGCGCTGGAGTCTATTTCCCCTTCTCTTGGCTGGGCCCAGCCCCGTGACTTGGGTTGACTAGCGGAACATGGCAGAAGGTGGCGCTGGGCAACTTCCGGGCCTAAGCAGGGAGAGGTGTCTGTATTTGCCCTCTCGGAAGCCA
>NW_027530876.1:768234-770475 GCF_008692635.1 Crocuta crocuta
CTGTGGGAAGCCAGCACCACCGTGGAAAGGAGTTCAGGCTGTCCTGCTCAAGAGGCTGCGAGGACCGAGGGGCCCTGGAGGACAAGCTGCCTCGGGAAAGAGGATCTGACAGCCAGCACTGACTGCCAGACGTGAGACGGAGCCTCCTCTGCAATGCTCTCGGCTGGATGAAGTCACATGAGGGACCCCGACCAACACCATATGGCACAAATGACCTCCCCACCCCACCCCCCGCCAGAGCCCAGTCAACACACAAACTCATGAGACAAATCATTGCTGATTTAGGTCACTAAGCTGTGGCATGGCTTGGCAGCAGATACACTCGAGATCCAGACCGAATCGTAGAATGCACGAGAAGTCCTGAGGACAGTGCCAAAGTCCTCCCACAACATGCCTGAAAAGCTTGTAGAGGACTCAAGCTCAGGACGCCCAGGACCAAGTCCTCCCAGAAGGCTCTGGCCCACGACCGGGAGTCGGGCCGAATCGCAGAGGCCTTTCGGGGAACAAGTGAAACTGTTCCTACAATATTTTTGGCGTTGTCCTCGGTGCCCATTTTCTAGTAGTCACAGACACGAAGCCTTCTCTTCTCGCTCTGTTTCTCCATTTAGCAGGTGATGCCGGTGCAGACTGGCCTGGGCGGCCCCGGGACAGCAAGATCACATCACGTCTCCTAGATGCCACCACGGGAAGGAGAAGTATTACAACGCCGAAAACGGAGAAGAAAACCTGAAGACAATGGCTACGGACGGAGGTTCAGACACTTGTGTAATGTGTGGATTCAAAACCTCACGCCTGTCCTTTGAGAGAGAAATCTGTGCTGAGAGCAGTCACCTTGACTTCTGGTCATTCAAATTTGTCTTAGCATTCTGACCCCACGCCCCCCAAAGTCCATGTCCCTCTCACATGCAAAATATATTCATCCCATTCCAATAGCACCAAAGGCCTGCCAGCATTGACTCAAATCCAAGTGCAAAGCCTCATCTATATATTCCATAAATCAGAAATGAGTACGACTCAAGGTCTGATACAACCTGAGGCAGATTCCTCTCCACCTGTGAATATTTTTGAATGTTTTGTTTATTTATTTTGAGACACAGGCAGAGGAGAGGGAGAAAGAAAATCCAAGCAGATTCCATGCCGTCAGTGCAGAGCCTGACGCAGAGCTCGAGCCCATGAACCGTGAGAGCGTGACCTGAACCGAGATCAAGAGTCAGACACCCAACCGACTGAGCCACCCGGAGCCCCTAGCTGTGAATCTTTAGAGCAAACAAGTTTTGCGCTTCCAAAATGCAGGGGGAGGACAGGCAGAGGGCAGACACCCCATTCCAAAAAGGAGCAATTGGAAAGAAAGGGCTGAAAGGTCACAGGCAAGTACAAAACAGAACACACTGCATCGGGCCTGAACTTTTGAGAATCACGTTCTTAAACTCGATGCTCCGTCCGCCAGGCCCACTGGGGTGAGGGTCCTGCCTTCCAGACTCAGTGGGCATCCTTGTCCCCACGGCTCTGCTGGGCACAGCCCAGAGGACAGCTTTCAGGCACCGGAGCCGCGTGCCTAGAGCCTCTCTACAGTGTGGGTCCTGAGGTAGGACACAGCACTTGCTGGCCTCACCCCGGCCACGGCCCTTGGCCTGGGTCACACGCCTGCCTGTGTCTCCAGGGAGCTCCGACCTTGGAAGTCCCGGTGGAGGGAGCCTCGCCCCCCACAGCTCTGCCGGGCACTAGTCAGGCCTGTGCTTTGGGCGGCACTGTCTCTGGGGCTTTGGGAGACCCTGTCCCCACAGCCTCAGGCAGGGGCATCTGGCCTGATGAAACCCAGGCAATGGCCCCCGTTTGACGGCGAGGCGGCAACACTGACAATCTCTGAGGAGACTTTGGGGACCTTCCTTTGTCTTGAAGAATAGCCCCCAGCTTGCCTGCCTTCCCGCCTGGCTCCTTCCCCTTCAGTGCCGAGTGGCCGTGTCCCTGCTGGGGTGGCTGATGAGGTCCAGGGTTTCACAGCCACGCTAGACGCCTTCCCAAAGGCTCACCTGGCCACACCCGTAGGATTCTCCTCCAATGTGCTCTTTCATATTTTGTGATGTGGCCAGGCTGAGAATTTTCCAGATGTTCAAGTTCTGCTTCCCTTTTGATGAACCATTTCATCTTTAAGCAATTTCTTCTCAAAGTTCACTGTGAGCACTCAAGAGAAGGCAAGTGCACCACTTAGATATTTCCTCAACCAAGTATCCAATCCCGCCA
>NW_027530876.1:770561-772144 GCF_008692635.1 Crocuta crocuta
TATCCAATCCCGCCACTCACAAAGTCTACCTTCTCCAAAACACCGACGTGAACTCAGTTCTGCCCGCTCTTGGCCATTTAGCAAGGGTGGCCGCTCCTACAGTTTCCAAAGTCATGTCCCCTTCTCCCTCATTCCCACATGCTTCTCACGGCCCGTAGGTAGTGTGTGAGGAGATGAGGACTCTCTCCTCTTTAACGTCTGGGACCTCATCAGAATCGCCTTTGAAGGTCCCTTTGTGGCACCGCAGGCTTTCTCGAGCACCTGCCTCCCAACTCCAGCTTCTCCCCGGGACCCAGTCATGAAGCTGCTTCCACACATTGAGGGAGCTGTCACAGCAGCGCCCCGATATTTGATATCAACTTAGCGTCTTAGCCTATTTAGGCGGCTGTCACAAATACCGTCTATCGGGTCGGCTTATAAACAACAGAAATTGGTTTCTCGCAGTGGAAGGGCCAGCATGGTCGGATGACAGCTCCCTTCTGGGTCGCAGACTTCTCACTGCGTCCCGATGTGGGGGAGGGGCAAGGGGTCTTTCTGGGGGCTCTCTGATAAGGGCATAATCGCTCGCAGCAGGGCTCCTCCCTCATGATCCAATCACTTCCCAAAGGCCTCATGTCCTAATACCATCACACTGAGCATTAGGATTTCAGCATAAGGTGGAGGGAGAGGCACCTATTCTGTCTACAGCAATGCCTCAGGCAGACTGTGTTGCAGGAAGGAGCACGNTCAGAGATGATCCCCTTGCCTCCGAGACCATATGTGGATAAATCCATTTCGTGATCACAACCCCACCAGAAATGTCGCTTGTAAGGGCAGAGCTTAACTAATCAGATTGAGATTCGAGCCTTACAGAACAAGGCGTGGGTGGCCCTCAAAGAAAATGGCCCTGGGCCTCCGCAAAGGACACGGAGGGTCACAGCAAGCGACGGCACATGTCACGCCACCAGAAAAGGAGGGAGCCCTTCAGTGAGACCCGGTGGGGTCAAGCTTTCTGTCCTTGTCTCCGTGGCTCAAAGCCAGTAAGAACATTTCTAGAACAATGGAAACAAAGCGTATCTCTTGCTGCACTGTGTAGAAAAGGGAGGACAGATAAGGAACACACACGGTAAGAGATAAAGGAAATATACACAATAAAAACAAAAGACCCTGAGCTATGGGAAATAATACCGTTAAAATGGATTCACCCTGGGCTTTTGTTTGGAATATCTTCCCTAACAGTGGCGGACGGTTACAGGGAACCGGGTCGGAGCGGCACATCTTGTTGATCATTTTAATTGCATGTATATTGTGTAAGCTTTTGTCCGATTCCCACTGTCTGTGGAAATGAAAATAAAAAAACCAATTAACTGGACCACAACTTGAATGAATGATCTTAATTCAAAAGAAGACAATGAAGACAATGCGAATGCACCAATGCCACTGAATTGCACGCCTAGAAAAGGCTGCGGTGGTAAACGTTATGAGTACTTTACCACAATTTAAAACTCAATTACAGAAAAAGATAAGCGATTTCTAGGTTCAGGTGGGAGCCGGCAGGCAGCAAAAAAACCCAGACTCCCCTGCTTCTAAAAGCGCAAAAACAA
>NW_027530876.1:772466-772617 GCF_008692635.1 Crocuta crocuta
CCGATCCCCAGTCCCCCGCAGTGTCCGTGTTCTTGAGACCAGGGATCATCCAGAGGACCCTGCAGGACCAGAAGCCACTACAGCGGGTGAGGCCGGACAGCGGGGCGGCACGAAGGGCCCCCGGCGGTCCCCAGGGCACAGCGAGTAGGAC
>NW_027530876.1:772670-772906 GCF_008692635.1 Crocuta crocuta
GGCGCGGAAACCCGAGTCTCTCCGACGCGAACGGCGAGACGCTTTGCGCGCCGGTATGCAGTCGGGGCCTCGCACGGAAATACCCGTGGCACATCCCTTCTGATGTCCGACTTGTCCCAAGTCTGGCCAGGGAGACCCTCCTCCAGCTGGCTCCCGTGTGCCTTTGCGGGTCGCCGCCGGTCGGAGCGCAAAACACATGCTGCGGGCTCGCCTCGCCCTGCTTCTAACGGCTATAC
>NW_027530876.1:773047-773884 GCF_008692635.1 Crocuta crocuta
ATCTGTACTGGCGTATTTAAAACAACCGGCTCAGGGGGCGCCTGGGCTGCTCAGTCGGTAAGTCCCCGACTTAGGCTCCGGTAATGATCTCCTGGGGTTCGTGGGTTCGAGCCCCGCGTCTGGCTCCCTGCAGACAGGGCCGAGTCCCCTTCGGATCCGCTGTCCCCCTGCCTCTGCCCCTCACCCGCTTGCACTCTCCCTCAAGACTAAAATGAGTGTTAAAAAGCACAAAAACAGACTCACAGACCAATGGAATAGAATAGAGAACTCAGAACTTGACCCACAAATGTATGGCCAACTGATCTTTGACGAAGCAGGAAAGAGGATCCAATGGAAAGAAGACGGCCTCTTTAACAGACGGTGCTGGGACAACGGGACAGCAACATGCAGAAGAATGAAACTAGATCATTTTCTCACACCATGCACAAAAATAAACTCAAAATGGATAAAGGACCTGAATGTGAGACAGGAAACCATCAGAACCCTAGAGGAGAAAGCAGGAAACAACCTCCTTGACCTCCACCACAGCCATTTCTTACTTGACACATCCCCAAAAGCAAANTAACTTGACAATAAACTATTAAAAAAAAAACAAATGAGCACTAAAAAAATAAACAAGTTCAGGTCGAATTTGCCACTTACCACACACTGTTACCGGCTCTCCCTTCTCTTATGAAGATAAGGGTTTGGAAAGCAAACTTTGAAGTTTCTGTGTCCTCCGATATAAAGAAGCCAGCTTGCACGCAACGATAATGTTGGGGAAAGAGAAGCCTGCTGTGGGGACAGGGGTACAGCCTTGGGAGCCAGGCCTGGCCGCCGCCCCCCCCCCCCCGCCAA
>NW_027530876.1:774600-779081 GCF_008692635.1 Crocuta crocuta
TCCTCCCTCAGCCGGAGGCTAGTTCGACAAACCCAGGTAGTTAAGAAGCAGGGAGCCCTGGCCCAGCCCAACTTCAAGCTCAAAGCCAAATGTGCAGTTAACCTGTTTGGCCTGGTCACAATAGGAACACCAATGTTTGCAAAGTATCACTGCCACTCGTTTTTTAAATGTTTATTGTTGAGAGGAGGGGAAAACGGGCAGAGAGAGGGAGACACAGAATCGGATGCAGGTTCCAGGCTCGGAGCTGTCAGCACACAGCCCTATGGGGCTCGAATTCACCAACCGTGAGATCATGACCTGAGTCAAAGTCCCGCGCTCAACCAACTGAGCCGCCCAGGCGCCCCGCAGTGCGGCTCTAAGAGACCCGCATGCTGGCCTGTTAGAGACCTCAGTGTCAACTGTGTAATGACTTCTCTGTGGTCCTCCGGCTTCCTCTCACACGGGCAGGTGATGAAGCACTTCTCCCTTGATTTGACATACGGTTTCCAGAGATGACTTTTACCGTTTTTATTGTGCCGTGCAGCTGCGCACAGTCACCATTGGCAGGGGCGTAGTTAGTGTAGTGGAGAATATATGTTTCCTAATTTTAATCGTGCTAAAATACGCATGACATAAACGTTACCATTTTCATCATTTTCAAGCGCCCAGTTCAGTAGAGTTCAATTTTGTGCAGCCAAGCTTGAGAACGTTTTCATCGTGCAAAAGTGAAACTGTGTACCCATTCAACACGCACCCTGCGTTCCCCCTCCTCCGGCCCACCCTTCTACTTTCTGTCCTGATGTGTTTGGCTTTGTAGAATCTTCTTGAAGGCTCTTTATAGCCAAACATGAAACAGTTTTAAACTGCAGCCGAAATTACAAACAGCTTAAGGCGTGGCTCTGAACTAGATTGTAACTATGGCCCAGGTTAGAAGTAAAACACTTGTGCTTCAAGTAGAAACAAGAAAAATCAACTGAAAAATACAAGCAAAAAATGGGGCGCCTGGGTGGCTCAGTGGGTTAAGCATCTGTCTCTTGATTTCAGCTCAGGTCATGATCTCGCAGTTGTTGGATCAAGCCCCGCATCGGACTCTGCGCTGACAGCACGGAGCCTGTGCCTTCTCTCTCTGCCCCTCCCCTGCTCTCTTGCGCATGCTCTCTCTCTCTTAAAATAAATACATAAACTTTTAAAAAATACAAATAAAAAGAAATGAAGAAGGAAGAAAAAAAGCAACAGAAACCCAATAGGTTTTTCTGGAGTAAAATTTCATATTATAAATGAACAAAACTCAGTGTCCCCCATGTGTGCTGAGCACGTGGGGGCGGAGGTATCGTGAATCTTAATCTGTTGAGATTTCAGATATTTGCACCCAAACTTCCAGCTCCAATTTATTGATTCTGTCTGTCTGTGTGGCTACCAAGACCTCTGGGGTGAGCGGCGACCGTCTGGGGACAAGCGGTGAGGACGGTACAAACGAGCCTTGCAAACCGCTGAGGCGACACGCACCTGCAGCACAAGAGACATCCCTTGTGGGCAGGTTTGTGATTGGGGCTTCGATGTCTTAATAGATACAGAACTCTTCACATCTTCTACTTCTCGAGCCCGTTTTCAGCTGTGTTCTTTCTGGAAGTTGGCCCTTTTTGTCCAAATGTTCACACTGATTGGGAAAAGTTGTTCAGCATATTCTGTTCGAATAACGTCTGTGGGTCAAGGTAATGGCCCTCCCCCCTTTTTGAGGGAGAGACAGAGGGAGGGAGGGAAGGAGTGCGCTCAGGGGAGCAGCAGAGAGAGAGGGAGAGAGAGAGAGTCCTAAGGAGGTTCTGCACTGGCAGCATGGAGCCTGATGTGGGGCTTGAACTCACGAACCATGAGATGATGCCCTGAGCCGAAATCAAGAGTCAGATGCTGGACTGACTGAGCACCCCACCTGCCCCGGTGATGGCCCCTTTGTGTTCCTCGTGTTGGCCATTTATGCCTGCGTTCCTGATGCTCGCAGTCTCCCTCTTCCAGCCAACCCCCCACTGCCCGCGGCCCAGACTTCGCTGAGGACACTCCATCCCTCTAGCTGCTCAGGCCCCAAACTTTGGAGTCGACTTTGACTCCTCCCTTCCCCCAAATCCTCCCACCTGTGCCACCGGGAAGTGGTGTTGGCTCTACGTGCAGAATCTACCCGGAATCTGACATTCCTCACCATCCTACTGGCCTCTCCCGGGTGAGGCCATCACCATCTGTCACCTGGGCCACCAAAATGCTTCTCACCTGATCCCCCTGCTTCTGCCTTGGCCCTTACTCCCCTTAGAACAGCAGCCAAGTCACACTGTCACCTTTCCCTCAAAATCATACCACAGGCCCCATTTCATTCACGGTGGGCGCTAACAGGCTAAACCTGGACCCCAGGACACACAGGCCCCTCTGCCCTCTCTGACGTTTCTTCTTCCTAGTCTCCACTCACTCACCCTGCTCCTGCGACCCTGGTCTCCTCGCTGTTCTCTGAGCATGCCAGGCACGCTTCTGCCCCAGGGCCTTTGCAGTTACTTCCTGGTTCTCTCCTGAGATGCCTTCCTCAGATCTCTGCACGGCTTCCTCCCTCCATCCTTTGAATCTTTGCTCACATGGGCCTTTCTCAGCGAGGCCCACCTGATGCCCTATTAAATGGGCATCCGTTCCCTTCCGCCCCTGGCACCTCTGCATCCTATTTTCCTTTCCTGTTCTCCATCCTACTCATCACAGCTTCCGTATCATGTGTGGTGTCCCTGCTCCCCGCCCTCACTAGAGCGGCAGCTGCAGGAGGGCAGGGGTCCCTCTGGTCTGTGCACTGGGGCGCCAGACAGCGCTGGCCACAGGCGCCTGACGGCTATCTGTGCGGTGAATCGCGGACTGAGTTTTCGGTACCAGGTACTGTGCTAGAGCTTACAGCAAGTGAGCGTCACCCCCATGTTCCTGATGAGGACACGTGCTCTGGAGGTGGTGACTGACTTGCTCAAGGTCACGGCGGAGGGGAGGGGCAGGCGCGGCCGGGCGCTGGGANTTCAGGAAGCCACGGGACCGTGTCAGGATTGGGGAAACAGCCCAGTCCTTGCCTTTGGCCTTTATACGCACAGTGCGTGTTTATGGGTCTCTGACGAAGTGTGGAAATGTGTTCCAAAGCCGAAGGCGACGGATGACCCTTGAAAACATCATGCCAAGTGCGATAAGCTAGACACGAAAGGACAGACGCTGTGTGATTCCACCCGTGAGGTACGCGAAGTAGGCAAAGTGACAGATTCGGAACGCAGGATGTCGGGTGCCAGGGGAACGACATCTAATGGGGACGGGGCTGCACTTTGAGAGGCTGGGGACAGTTCTGGACGTGGACGGGAGGATGGCAGCCTCCTAACGTGGATGCGCCGCACGCTTAAAAATGCTTCACATGGTGACTTTGATGTTCCGTATATTTGATCGCACATGCACACAGAAGTCCGAGACGAATGGCCAAGCGGTCCCTCGCCCTGTCCCTTTTGCAGCCAGTGGCGGTTAATGACAAAGCCAGAGCCAAGAGGCGAATCGAGGTGACGGTCGGCTCCCAGGGCTCCTAATCGGCATCCCCGTGCCGCGTCACTTAAGAGTAGTCGGATTAGCGCCAAGGCCGGCGGGGCGGCCCCAGCTGGCAGACAGGCGCNACACTGGGCCAGCAGGGGCTGGGGGGCAGGGAACGGAAAACCCGCAGCTGTCCAGGGTCTCCCCCCACCCCTCTACTTCTCCCCCTGCTCTTCACACAGCCCGAGTTCTTCCTCTCCCTCTGCAGGGCCCCTCCCCTTGCATCTGCCCTGTGCCAGAGCGCGGGACCCGGAGCGGGCCTCGGGGAGCACACGTGGGCGCCCAGGTGCCGGGTGACTTTCCAGGGCAGTAATCTGCTTTAGGCTAAAATGAGACTTGATCTTCTGTTAGCCCTAATCAGCAATTAGCAGCCCACTCGGCACAGACGGCGATGGCCCAGGCCTCACTGCCATCTCCGCCTCCTGCTCCCTCTGCCCCCCGCCCTCTCCTTGCCTGGGGTCTTGGGGCAGACCCAAGACGGGGCTCAGTCCCAAGCGTAATGCCAGACAAGCGGGCTGGGCAAGCATCGGGCGGAGGCTCTGCCCCCGGAGCCCCACCGAGGCGGCGCGTCACCTCCCAAACAACATGGTGGCCCCACCGAGTGCGGAGCAGGCAGGCTTGCTCATCTCTCTCTAGAAAGAAGGTGCACGTGGCCCGAGAGGGCAGGGCCGCCCCACCCGGCGCCACCCTGCCCGTCCCTGGTGGTGCTGGGAAGAGCTGATCCTGTGTCCAGCGCTCTGATTCTTTGAGCCTTGTGGGGACAGACAGACAAAGCTCCCTGGGACCCAGCAGGAAGGAAGAGTATAAACTTGGAAGTCACAACACCCTGGGGCTGACGTCTAGGGATCTGACCTTGTCGCATCAAGCTACAGTGTGAGGTCCCTGCCTCACAGGGCCACTTGAATGTGCTATGTTCATGGGATGAG
>NW_027530876.1:779205-779811 GCF_008692635.1 Crocuta crocuta
AGTACATATCCGGACATGGGCCTGCCGGTAATGCTGTGTTTCATTGGCCGAGGAGTTGCCAGACTGTTTTCCACAGCGGCCACACCATCACTAATTTCAGAACATTTTCATCACCCCCAAAAGGACCACTGTTTCCACGAGCAGTCACTCCCCGTTGCCCCCATCCGCTGGCGTTTAGTCCAGTCACAAAGATGTGTAGCCATCACCTGTACGGTTCCAGAACATCACCCCGAAAGGAAAGCCCGTACTCCTTACGCAGTCACTCAACATTTCCCGCCGGNCCCTTTCGACTGTTTCTACGTTTTCGTTTGTTGTGATTCGTGCTGCTCTGAGTGCCCCTAGACAGGGTTTCGTGTGGGCTATGGCCTCAGGTGCCTTGAGTAGACACCTAGGGGTGTAAACGCTGGGTGCACTTTCTCTTGCGGTCAGAGCTTTCCAGGTGCCCTTGGACAACACGGGCNGGGTCACGGCCCTGAGAGCAGGGGAGTGGGGTCATGCGCCCGGGTCTTGGTTTCACTGAGCTGCAGGCGCACCCAAAGGAGGCGATGAAGGCACCTGACCTTCGGGACCGCGTAGAGCGGAGCTGGCAGGACCCATGAGGGGGGT
>NW_027530876.1:780058-780220 GCF_008692635.1 Crocuta crocuta
ACCCCTGCGGAGGGGGACAGGGGCTGCAGAATTAGGCAGTTGGCAAGCGATCGGAGCCTGGCAAGCCCGGGGCCACAGCCGGACTAGAGGGACAAAGAGGGACAGAGGAGGCAGCCTGCCTGGAACACTCTGTTGAGAGGTTTGCTTTTGAGGTCAAGTCTA
>NW_027530876.1:780247-780402 GCF_008692635.1 Crocuta crocuta
GTCAGGAGAGTCCAAGGAAGGGGCGTGAACTCAGGGGAAGGAGACTCGAGCAGGTGGAATCTAAGTGCCTGTTGGCACCTTCGGGTGCTGCAGGGAGGCCCCTGGGGGGGCCTGGACGAGCTCCCTGGTGACTGAAGGGGCTGCGGCTCCCAGCA
>NW_027530876.1:780637-783529 GCF_008692635.1 Crocuta crocuta
CTGGACAGTACAGAGGAAAGCGCACGTAAGCACAAGCGAGGCCACGGCAGCTCCTGCAGCCGCCTTGGCGGGCGGGGGGCTCCGGGTGGGCTCCCAGAAAATCCTTCTGAGCCGCCCTTGCAGGCTCACCTTAGGAGCCAGGAGGCGAGGGCTGGGGGAGGGGGAGGTCTAAGTCCCAGGCCCAATTAAGAGATCAGGTGGGGAAGGGTTTGGGAGCTTCTAAGGTGAGGAAGCCTGGCTGATCCCGCAGGCTGCTATAAAGCGCCATGACCCCCAAGCAGCGCCAGGCCTGGCAGGCATTGGGGACAGGGTTTTCTGAAGCCATGACCCAGCGGTGGGGCCCCCAAAGGCTTGCAGGCGGGCAGCTGCCGGCCGACACAGAAGACAGCACCCAGGCGAGCGTCTTCACCTACACCAACAGCAACGCCACCAGAGGTGAGCAAGCAGGTGCCACGGAGGCCGGAACGGCCCTCCAGGGGCATGAGGCTCACGTGGCCACGTGGACGGCCCCTGGCCCCCGGTCCACCTCGGGAGAGTTCTCCTCTGCACATCGGTCCAGGTGGCCTTCTCCCTTCACCTTTACAATGCCACGAAATGGGGGGGGGGCGGTCCCTTCTGAGCACAAGAGGACACTGTAGAATACGCCTTTTCAAACCACGTACGCTTCCCAGACCTTTTGAGAATCCCTGTCCCAGGAATGTTCAGTAGCTATTTCCCTGTGGTCCCGTGCCGCTACTGAGCACTCACGACATTCCGTTCTGGGGTGTCTATCTGGCCGCACTGCCCTGAGCTTCCTGGGGACGAAGCCGGGTCTGACTCATTTTTGCATCTCCTGAAGCCAAAAGGAGGCAGGCGGCAGGTGGCCCAGAGGAGGGTAAGTGACTTCTCCAACCTTAGGGTCGGAAGAGACGGAACGGTCATCTTGTCCAACTCTGCATCCGGGGCCTGCAGACTTTGGCTGCACGTTCTTGGGGAGCGGGCTTGCTTGGCCCCCAGGGCAGCCTTTCCGCTGGGAGGCGTCCCAGGCAAAAGGGTACTTAGGCCCGACAGACACTTGAGAAGTCCACGGAGGCGGCCCGAGTCATGCCCCGGAGGTGCGCCACCCGGANAACATTTCCCGTGCCATGGTTTCCAGAAGCCACACCAGCTCCATGACAGCCAGGCCAATGGTCAGCAACAGGGTTCCCGGGCCCAACTAATTGAGAACCCTCAAGTTTGCCCTGACCTGATTGTTCATGTCCCAGAATGTCCTTGATGGCGATGCAACAGTGCCCTGCCTGGAGGCCCCTGGGCCTTCACTGATGCCTGAGATTCCTTCTTGTACCTTTTCCTCTGCAA
Organism: Crocuta crocuta; assembly: GCF_008692635.1. Lineage (NCBI taxonomy): Eukaryota > Metazoa > Chordata > Mammalia > Carnivora > Hyaenidae > Crocuta > Crocuta crocuta. Next base: position 781,976 of record NW_027530876.1, read on the forward strand.
AATTCAAGTATCTACCGAAGTGAAGGGGAGGGTGCAAGGCACCCCAGGGTATCCGTCACTTGCCTTATTTCACCTGTAACTGCCTCCACTCACCCCTCCCGGATTCCCTAGCAGGTCTAAGCCGTCCCCTCATCCCCTCTGTAAATCTTCAGTATGCACGTATAAGAGGAAAGGACTCTAAAATATAACCGCAATGCCACTGTCACACCTGTAAGGTAACATTGCCTTGATAGTATCGAATCTCCTAATCGGTGTTGAAAAAAAGGTCATACATTTTTTTTCACCTTGCTTGAATCAGGGCTCCAATACGGTCCACATGTTCAGATGGATCATTATCTCTTTTTGTCCTCTTTGAATTCAGGGCTTCCCTCTCTACCTCCTTGTAATTTATTTGTTCGAGAAAATGGGTCGTCTGTGCCCGGACTTCTCCACTTCGGACTCTGCTGATGGCTTCCCGTGTGTGGCTTCCCGTGCGTGGCTTCCCATGCCCTTCCCACCTTGTCCATCGTGATGTTTCTGTATATTGGTAGTTGACCTGAAGCTCTGCTTGGAGGCCAGTGGGATGTGTTTTGGGTTTGGTTGGACCGCCTCACCATCAGGAGGGTGCCCCTTCTCTGGGGTGTTGGCAGCTGCTGAAGCCTGATGCCTGGACCCACGGAACCACTGGGGATTGCAAACTGGTGATGTTCTGACTCCCTTATCCTGTCTTCGTCTATTCGCTGCAGTCCTTTGATACAGTGAAACATGCATTTGTCTCCTCTTGGGTTTCCCCGGGGGCACAGAGTCCATGGGAAAGCAGAAGAGATGCCCAAAGTGAGCAACTGGCTTCCCAGTGGAGCCAGCTGGGTTTGACCTCCGGGCCTCCTTTCTCTCTCACTAAGAATCCTGTTCTCAAGGGCTTTGGGTAGAAGAATTAGAATATCATTCAATTACTCATTTGCTTGATAATCACACACACTCACAGTGGCCTCAGAACAATGACGCCAACACCGCCATCAACAACACACTTACCCAGAGCTCAACATTTGGGCAGGTCTTTTCGTGCTTAAGGTCTGTGCCCCCGGGTCCGAGTAGTCAAAGAGTAGTCAAACTCGTGTCCTGCCACGTCATCTAGAACAGTCCCTCTCTGTGTGATTATGCCTCTGAGTGGATATGCATTTAGGTTCATTTGTTTTATTTTTGATTTTCAAGGATTGCTTTTTAAATTTTAATGTTTTTAAATTGTGTAATAAAATATTTACAAGGTTCCAAATTAAAATCTAGAAAAGTAGGTATATTCGGAGAAATCTTGCTTCCTCGCCTGTCCCCACGCCCAGTTCCCTCCGTCCCTGAATTTCTCTGGAACACCTTCTTTCTGAAGTTAGTCCTGGGAAGTTTTGGGGGGAGGGGNCTAGAGGGCCCCGTGACCTCCCACATTCAGAGCAGTCCGTCCCCTCCCCCGCTGTGCACAGCCCCGTCCCTCTTGTCCCTGCCCTGTCCAATGTGGATGCCATGGGCTGTCCGGGAAGGATGTTCTGGCTGTTCAACAGCTGGAGCGACCCATACAGCCTCCAG
>NW_027530876.1:783639-786239 GCF_008692635.1 Crocuta crocuta
CATAGTTTCCGGGCAAGATCTGTTGACAATTTGGAGGTCCTCTGTTCTCTGGTCTATCAGCAGCGCTGTGGTTTCCCTCCATTTCCTTCTGTACAGAAAGCGACAGCCCGCAGGCCTTCGGCAGGCAGAGGCCTGTGCCCAGGGGGCCTGTGCCATCTAGCATGGCTGCAGATATTGCCAGTTTCTGGGAGTTCCCCGTGAACGCGGCGAACGAGGCTCACACACAGTGTGCTGGAACATCATGGGTGCTGTGGGGTCTGGCTCTGCTGGGGGGGTGAGTTCTACCCCATCCCTCCTAGCCAGGGGACCCAAGAAAGCCCTACTCTTCTAAAAACTAGTTGAGTTGGATTTTTGTAACACACAACTGAAGTGTCCCGGTAAACATGGGGGCTCCGCTTGGGCGCTTTCCTGGGCGCTGTAAGGCCGTTCCATGGGGGCACGCGCTGGCATATTATCCCTTCAAGTATTCTGCCCAAAATGATGGCGGTGAAAGAGGTCTTTGAGCAAGACGGGTGTAGAGCCACTGCATCATAATAAAGGGGGGTTACGCTTCCTTCATTGCGTGTGTATTTCCTAGGGCGGCTGTAACAGCACCACACACTGAGTGGCTCACACGAGAGAAGCTCCTTGTCTCCCAGACCAGGAGGCCAGCGGTCCGAGGTCCGGGCGTGGGCGGGGTTGGCTCCTTCCGGGGACCCCCAGGGAGAGTCCGCTCTCCGTCCTTCCTCCGGTTTCCGGGCTGTTCCCGGCCATCTGCGGCATTGCCTGGCCTGCGGAAGCATGGCCCGGATCTCGGCCTTGGTCTTCACGTGGGCTTCTCCACGTGTGCATGTCTCTGTTCAAACTACCCCTTTTCGTCAGGACCCGGTCCTACCGGATTGGGGCCCATGCCAATGACCTCATTGTAACTTGACCATCTCTGTGCAGACCGTGTCTCCAAATGAGGTCCCATTCACAGGTACTGGGGGTTAGGACTCCGACAAATCGTTTTCATGGGGGGACGCAACTCAACCCAATACTCATTCATTCATCCATTCTCTGAGAACTGATTGTGTGTTGAACCTGCCATGTGGGATGAACGATGGGAGGTGCACGTGGGTGACTCCAGTACAGGATAGAATGTCACAGAGGCACATTGAGGTGGTAGTCCCGAGGGGTTGAGTTGACACTCAGCTGAAGAATCTGGAAAGGCTTCCAGAAGGCAGGAGGCCTGCCCATGGGGGGTGTCAAATCAGATGGGGGGGGGTGATACCCAGTGCAGCCGATGAGGAGTTCCATTTTGTTAAGTTCAAGGATGTCTGTACGGGTGTCTGGGGGGCCATGGCCTCTGGCCTGAGAGAGGGACGGAGGGAAGGTTGTTCACAGGTGGGCAAAGCTGGAGGGAAAGAGCTGGTTGCAAAGGCAAGAGTAGCAGGCAGGAGGGCAGGAGGGGGTGAGAGGCTCTGACGAGGAAGGGAGGGGTGGGGTGAGCACAGCTGTGCAGTTGGGTAATGCTGATGCCCAGCTCCTGTCCCCACTCTGTTCCTCCTGCCTTCTAGGCCCCTTCGAAGGTCCCAATTACCACATCGCTCCCCGATGGGTGTATCACGTCACCAGCGCCTGGATGATCTTTGTGGTCATTGCGTCTGTCTTCACGAATGGGCTTGTGCTGGCAGCCACCATGAAGTTCAAGAAGCTGCGCCACCCTCTGAACTGGATCCTGGTGAACTTGGCGGTTGCCGACCTGGCAGAGACCATCATCGCCAGCACCATCAGCGTCGTGAACCAGATCTACGGCTACTTTGTGCTGGGCCACCCTATGTGCATCGTGGAAGGCTACACTGTCTCCTTGTGTGGTAGGCCTGCCAGGGGCCCGGGCTCGGGGAAGACCCGACCTGCGTGTAAGGGAAACACACCCGCGGCACCCTCAAGGGGCGCCCATGGTGCGCATTTGAAGGGAGACGGACCTTCAGCATGATGGCGGGGGGCCATCATGGAGGGGAAGGGTCCAGGTTGCGGCAACAAGTAGGCACCCCGAGGGCCCTGATGACCCTGAGATGGGCCAGCCTGGGGCCACGCAGCCGGCATAGGAGGAGACGGATATAGCGCTTCCCCAAACAATGTGGGAAGGGAGGGCTCCGGACACCCCAAACAGAACTTCCACTCAAATCGGGCGATGTGTCCTTTCAGCTCACCCGAGTCGGCTTTTCCTAGAGAAAGAAGCACTTCCCATTCGAGCTTTTGAGAGAGCGAAACTAGATCCCTGATCCCCGTCCGCATCACTAACATCTCTGTGGGCCGTGGCTCTGTTCCGGTCCACCTTGGCAGAGAAGAACCCATGTGCTGGGCACCAGGAGCATACGATCCCTTCCCCGAGGTAGCCCCGAGTCCCGGAAGGAGGGGTCCCTGTCCCAGACAGTGAGCACCATCGGTCGTGGCCCCATCCGCCCCCTCAGAGGACCGTGTGCTGGGGGAGACGGTGGATCGCCTCAATCTCGAGTCAGCCAGATGAGAAGGGAGCCGGGCCGAGAGGGCCCAGCAGAGTGGGGCGCGGGCAGCAGCTGGGCGGGCAGAAGGCCGGTGAGCGGCGGGCTGTTAAAGGTGGGAAAACTCAGGAGTCA
>NW_027530876.1:786350-789914 GCF_008692635.1 Crocuta crocuta
CCCTGAGCGGACAGGGGGCCAATGGGTTCAGCCTGCTGCGCATCCAAGAAGACAGGGAGCCTGAGGGCCGTGGCGCCCAGCGCCTGTCTCTGGGCCACCAGCTGTCACACCACTGCAGCTCTTCCATTCTAAAAGTTTCCCAGCACTCTGGGGTCTCCATTCCTGGGATCTTAGTATCCACATCTAACTCGGGCTCATCTAATTGTCACCTAAACTGGTCCCCAATTCAGATTCTGAGGGGTGGAGGTGAAGAAGAGAAAAGAAAAACAAGCCACTAGGCCAGCCAGGGCCTGGGGAAGGCAGGGGGAGCCCGGCCCCGGGTTTGAATTGCTAGTGCCGCGAACACCACAAAGTTACTTTACCACACCACTCCTCCATTTTCCCATCAGTGAAATGGGGGCAGGACTTGGGGGGAGATTTAAATGAGCATATCAGACCCTCCCGACCCTATGAGGTAGGTGCCAATTCACTGTACACGGCAGGACACTGCCCACCGCCAATATCTAACTGCCTCTCATTTTACAGGTGATGGTGCAACGCTCTCCCAAAGGTATAGAACGGGAGTATAGAATACATAGGAGTATTAGATACTAATAAGTGACATAGTCCTTCACTAACGTTACTAGTAAATGCATCTTTTAGAAGTATTAATGATACCATTCTTTATTAAAGTATCAAATAACTGGATCTGGCCTGACAGCCACTGAAATTTCAAAGTGGTAATGAATATGGTGACATTGGGAAACGTCTGCCGCCTCTGTAAGGCGACCAAGTTCAGGCACTGCTGATGCTGCCATGCCCATAATGGAAGGCAGTGCCAAGTGTCCATTAGAGTTTAGTGGAAAAAAGCTGGCCTCCTTCCTGCCCCCGTTAATGGAGCCCTAAATTCTGCACACAGCGCTCCAGTGCCTCCTTGCCCGTCTCCACCTGCCAGGTGGTGGGCAGTGGTGCTAAATCTGGAAGCCTGAGTGAACGTGCACACTGGCCGCAGGGCTGCAGGTCCTCGAGTATGTCCTGTTTCCTTGCCCTTGGCTGGGACCGCAGCACCTCAGCGTGGTCACATGGGGTGCGGGCACGGCCGTCGGAAGTTGCGTCTGCATCCGAAGAAAGGCTGGTGGCCAACTAAGACAAAGATAGGAATCGGGGTGGTGCAGACCCAAGAGGAAAGAATGGGGAAAGAGGGCATCAGAGAAATTGACCAAAGACCCGAGGCCACCCTGCAGCTGAGCACACTTTTTGGAGAATTGGGTTTTTCACATGGGTGGGGAGCACGGCTCTTGATCTTGCTGGTGTTGGCTGGTCTGGGGAGAAGAAGTGATGTGGGAGTCTCGGAGCCCTCACCTCCCTGCTGTCCCCCGCAGGCATCACGGGTCTCTGGTCCCTGGCCGTCATTTCCTGGGAGAGGTGGCTCGTAGTTTGCAAGCCCTTTGGCAACGTGAGATTTGATGCCAAGCTGGCCATCGTGGGCATTGCCTTCTCCTGGATCTGGGCTGCTGTGTGGACAGCCCCGCCCATCTTCGGCTGGAGCAGGTAAGGATGCCAGTATGTCAGGATGCAGCTCGTTTAGGATAGAGGGTGAAGGACAGCGGGGAGGGTCACACTCATGACTCCATTTGTAACCTTGGGATCAACTGCTTCCTGTTTCTGGGCCTCTGCGGCCCCACAAGTAGAGTGAGGATGGACCCAACTCTCCCTGGGACCCGTTTGAGGGCACAGTGTCTATGAGCCTATAAACCTGCCTGGCTATGACATGGAAGCGGGCCCTGTGATCTCTGAGCCTCTAGAAAGGTCTGTTTCTGCCAAACATGAATGGCTCATGGGAACACACAGAGAAAGGTCACAAGCTCGAGACACAGGAGCAGCTGTAAGTGAAAGCAGGGCCCTCTCACCCACTCTGCCCTAGGCCTATTTCTCGCACTTTCTGAGGAGCCTCCCTTTTAGAGGCTTGTTAGTTTGTAGGTACACCTGGGCCTATAGGTCCTTTGTGTCTGGGCCAGGCTGCTCCTTTGGGGGCTCAGATGTGATGTGTATTTTACCACAATGAAAACAGAAGGGGGGCGCCTGGGTGGCTCAATCGGTTAAGCGTCTGACTTCAGCTCAGGTCATGATCTCACAGTTTGTGAGTTCGAGCCCTGTGTCGGGCTCTGTGCTGACAGCTCTGAGCCTGGAGTCTGCTTCAGATTCTGTCTCGCCCTCTCTCTGCCCTTCCCATGCTCATGCTCTGTCTCCTTCTGTCTTTCAATAATAAAAAAATGTTAATTTCAAAAAAAAAAAAGAAACAGAAAGGGCTATAAGACCTAAAACTGGACAAAGGGTTACCAAAACCCTGCCCAAGGCCTCTCTTTGGGGGCAGTGAAAACGTTCTGGAACTAGACAGAGGTGGTGTTGCACAAACAATACTGTGAATGTGCTATAGCTGCCATTGCTTGAATTGTTCACTTCAAAAGTGGTTGGTTAGGGGCACCTGGGTGGCTCTGTCAGTTAACTGTCCGACTCTTGATCTCGGCTCAGGTCATGGTCTCACGGTTCGTGAGATGGAGCCCCACATCGGGCTCTGAGCTGACAACGCAGAGCCTGCTTGGGATTCTCTCTCTGCCCCTGCCCAGCCCATGAGCACACATACACTCTCTCTCTCAAATAATAATTAAATAAACTTCAACAAACAAAACTTTAATTCATGTAGTGTGAGTTTCACCATAATTCANCTGGGGCTGCCACTGCAGCCCTGCCTCCCTTGTCCTTGACCCGATGGGAAGGGACGATGGGAAGGGACTGTCCCCTGCTTTCTGCAGTAAGGGAGAAAGGCCCAGTAAGGGAGCAGAGCCGCATTTCTTCCCTGACCCGGACGGTCTTCCCCTGGGGAGGAAGCCTGCCTTTCCCAGGGAGTGAAGTGCAAGTGCAACCAGCCAGGTCCGCAAGTGAAACCCGCAGACCAAAAGGCTTTTTGTTTTTGAGAGGCTGCCACCAGAGCGACCTTGTCCCCTTCACGGGGCTGTGGGGGCAGGCCGAGGAGTGGCTTCACGTGCGCCCTCTGCCCCCCAGACCCGCTCTCCACTCTCCTCACTGGGAAGTTGATCCCGTCCCCAGCCATCCCCCACCCCGCTACTTAGGCAATCGGAGCGAGGCGAAAGAGGAAGAACCTTATTCGTAAGTTGTCCCCTTGTCGACCAGCTCACGTAGGATTCATTTGACCCAGATGTGCGTTTGTTCCTGTTGAGCTCCCGCTGGGCACCCGCGGTAGACGGCCCTTCGGGGCGACACCTTTCTGATACGAAGCTGCTTGTTCCCACGATCAGAGCAACATGTGCTCATAAGCTCTTTCCAGCGTGAAGGCTACCAGCTTCCCGCCTTCAGCCCGTGATCTGCCCCCACCCCGCCTCCTCCCCCAGACCGTTGGCGGTCAGGGATCAGAAGCCACCTCGCTGGCTCCCACGGGTGTCCAGCCGTGGCTTGGGCCTTGTTAGCTCGGGGCTGTGTCCCCACCCACAGCAGACGCCGTCCAGCCTCCATGTCTTCCCCCGTTCGCCCTTCAGACCTGAGCACGGGAGGGAACACGCTGTTAAG
>NW_027530876.1:790046-790310 GCF_008692635.1 Crocuta crocuta
GAGGCTAAGAATGGCCTCCCTGGCTCCTCCCCAAACTCCTAATGGGAGCCAAGCCAAGAGCTCGGAAGGCCCTGGCTCAGGGCCATCTGCACCAGGGCCGGTTCTGTGCTGCCTCAAAGCCTAAGCTCGGTCACGGCCGGCCGGGGCCGGCCTGAGCTGCGCTGCAGACTCCCTCCGGTGGGGGCTGGCTGCTGGCTGGCCGTCGCGGGCCCATCGCCTCCTCTCCGCGGCTCCACCTCCCTGACTCACGGCCCAAGCATGGCA
>NW_027530876.1:790563-791993 GCF_008692635.1 Crocuta crocuta
CGCGGGGGCCCCTGACACAGAGCCCCGAGGGACTCTCCCACGCACGGCCCCTGGGCATGAACCTCCGTCTCCCCCAGGTGGCAAAACAGCAAAAAGAATCTGAGTCCACCCAGAAGGCGGAGAAGGAGGTGACGCGCATGGTGGTAGTCATGATCTTCGCCTACTGCCTCTGCTGGGGGCCCTACACTTTCTTCGCGTGCTTTGCCGCTGCCCACCCCGGCTATGCCTTCCACCCCCTGGTGGCGGCCCTGCCGGCCTACTTTGCCAAGAGTGCCACTATCTACAACCCCGTTATCTATGTCTTCATGAACCGGCAGGTAAGTCACGCCACTGGCAGAGCAAACTAGCAATTTACGCCCGAAGAGCCCAGCGATGGCTCCCCCCCTGGAATCGTGTCCAGGGAGAGGCAGTTAATGACCTCCAGGACCACAACCAGGGAAGGCTCAGCGCGTGACCCAGCCCCAGCCAGCCCTCCCCCTGGACGGTGTCACTGTGGCTTGACTGCGGGCCGTGGCACCGCGCAGCTGCCCACGTTGCAGCTCTTCGGCTTGGCTGGCCTCAGGGCTCCCCTCTCAATCTTCATCTTTCCATCTTTAAACCCTAACCCCAACAAGGACACGGACAGGCCCTTCTCGGCTGCACTGACATGTGGCTTTGGTGACTTTAGGGGTTAGTTCGAGGGGACGCATTGTGGTCCTGCCCGAGGTGTCGCCACACGGTAGCCACCATGGGCTGGTATATTGAGCCTCAGAAGCAAACTGCCCACGACTCCTAGACCTCTTGGTAGGTTATAGGCGACCACTGAGGCCCATCATCCTCCAAGTGTAATTTGCCTTCTTCCTCCTGAATCTGTCACAACTACTTCACTGAGGTGTAGCTGCAATGTGTGACTTGACGGTGACCAGAAAGGTCCAGGGGCAGGAAGTATGGCCCTGGCAGGGGCCTGGCATCGCGCCGGACCCGGTCCCCATTCCTTGCAGCTAGCTCTTCGGCTCCTCCATTTCCCAGTTGCTCTGAGGCCCCGCTCGCTCTGGCCTGGCCCTGACTCTGCGGAAGTTCATTAAGCACGCACTCTTTTTGTAATGTTCAGGTATTAAGCAGGACACAGTTGATCCCCCAGGACTCCGTTGTTGGCAACTCAATACCTCGAGTGTAGCTGTATCCCTGACTCCTGTTTCCTGGTTCATGTGGATCTCTTTTTAGGTCTGGCTTTTGTTTGTGGAAGCCTAGGATGTCTTGCCTTGTGCTTGTACTTGATACTTGAGTCTTTCCATTCTCCCCTCCCCAAACCCCCCCTCCTAGACAAGATGTCTGCACTTCTGGACCTCTCCGGGCTTTTGAAGTTTGCTTTCACCCTGTCCACACTGCCATCCCTTCCTGTTGCTTTCTGAGAGAAGTTTCTGTGCAGGAGCTCAGAGGGGCAGAGGGTG
>NW_027530876.1:792095-793846 GCF_008692635.1 Crocuta crocuta
GAAACAGTCCAGTCCACAGTGGATGCTCAGGAGGTAGATGTCAGACGAATTCCTCAGCTAAGTCAATTGTGCTATTCGGTCCATTTCTTGCGTTACTGATTTCAGTAATTATGTGTTTTATTTGTGCGAGTTTTGATGTTGGAGGGAGCTGGAGGTGGTCGAGAATAGGCCTGGAACATACAGGAGGTGCCTCTGGTCTGCATTCTCAAGACATTGGCGTTAGCTCAGTGATGAGATAGAACTTGAGAAATGAAGATATTCCAAATCTCTTTAGGGGAAGAGCAGTGGGCCCCTCTTGGTGCCAGAAGATTCTCTTGCTATAGACGTGAAGTAGTAGCTAGACTGTTGTCTAGGTAGTGCTTGCGAGGCCTCAAAATTGATGGGATAGAAACAAGATGACAATCACATTCGTCTTCACTAAAATGCCTCTGAGTCTCTTCCCAGACATTCTGGAGATGCGTCACCCTATGCATGGGCCCCTTAGCCGGCATCACCTTTGGTCACTGCATACGTTCCCTAGGACTGCCATAGCAAAGTACCACAAAATGGGGGGTGGGGGTGGGGCTTAAAACAAGGGAGATTTATTCTCTCCTAGTTCTGGAGGCCAGAAGTCCGAGCTCAAGGTGTGGGCAGGGTTGTTTCCTTCTGAGGGCGAATCTCTTCCCTTCCTGTCTCCTAGCCTCCGGTGTTGCCCAATAGTCCTTGGTATCCCTTGGCTTCTAGACAAGTCACCCCGATCTCTGCCTTCACCTCCACATGACTATCTCTGAGTCTGTGTCCAAATTCCCTTCTTATAATGACACCAGTCATTGGATTAGGGCCCACTCCACTCTACATGACCTCATGGCACTGTACATCTTAACCACATCTGCAAGGACTCTATTTCCAAATAAGGTCACATTCACAGGCTCTAGTAGTTAGTCCTTGAACAGAGCTTTGGGGGTTGGGGGGCATGGTCTTACAACTTGATCCACAATAGTCACCATCAGATGCTACATTAGATGGCTTAGATGAGCAGACAGTCAGGAGTAGACCATCCCCACGTGCAAGTAAGAGCCTTGGGCTTCCACTTGTCTCTGGGCGGGATTCTGAACGGCCGTGGAGAAGGTGTTCAGTCATCAAGGTGACCCCTAGTGAATATCCCCCTCAGAATTCCCCAAGAATGACCTTTAGCATAGTACGTGGGCCCTTTCTGCTCTGCTGAGTAGCCCTTTCTGTCCTGCCAGTTTCGAAACTGCATCATGCAGCTTTTTGGGAAGAAGGTGGATGATGGCTCTGAACTGTCCAGCGCCTCCAGAACGGAGGCCTCATCTGTGTCTTCAGTGTCACCTGCATGAGTCTCTCCCAGCCATGACAACAAAAAGGTGGGCTTCCTACCAGAAAACATAAACCCTGTCCCATACACCAGCGCTTTGGCCACGCCCCCCCCTTGCCCCCCTCCATCCCTGTGCAACAAAAGTAGTTTCTCTTTGCCAAAAGCAAGAAAGTTGCAGAGGCTCCCACTGCAGTCTGGGGACACCTGAGCCTCCGAGGGTTCAGCCGTGGGGTCACCAGAGGGCACGAGGGCGACAGGGAGGAGAGCAGCGCTGCACTTCAGAGGCTTTAATATTTTCCAAGCCTTGCGTCCACAGCTTGTAAGGAAGGATCACGAAGCAGGGAGGTGCGAGGCAGGCCGGTAGTGATGGAGTCAGAGAGGAAGTGTGGAGAAGCAGCTGTCAGGGTAGGGCTGGCTGGGCGCCCTTGGGACCCTG
>NW_027530876.1:793882-794094 GCF_008692635.1 Crocuta crocuta
GGGAGCCAGGAGCCAGCAGCCCCAGCCCCTCTAGGGCCCCCGTGCTGGAGGCTCAGGTTCCCTGGAATGCCGTCTCTGTCTGGAGGGGACCCAGGCCCGCCAGGCCGCGGTGAGGGTGCGCCACCTCCTCCAGGCCAGGGCCCCAAGCCCGACGAGCAGGAGGGCAGCGGCAGCGCGCAGGCGGGAGCCCAGCAGCGGTGCGGCCCAGGCCA
>NW_027530876.1:794301-795360 GCF_008692635.1 Crocuta crocuta
GGCTCCTGAGCCGGAGCCCCAGCCCCCGGGGCCGGCTCCCGGGGCTGTCCGCCACCTCCAGCTGCGTTGCCCGTTGCAGAGTTTCAAGCTTAGACATACGGTTCTTGAAAGTCTCCATGACCTCCTGCGGGTGATGAGAACACAAGGCCTCCTGAGAGGTCAGAACGGACGTGCGGGCTCTTACCTGGGTTTCTAAGGGGTTTGCGGCAAATAACGGGGGGCTGAAGACTTAGGAGGGGAGTCGAGAACCTGGAGCACGTACATGCTCAGGGCTGAGTCCTGGGAGGGTGTGCGCTTGCCCGGGAACAGCAAAGGGCTCAGCTGTCTCGGCCGCGCTCTGTCATCCAGTGTGGCCTGAGACTGAGAACCTGGCCATGCGACAGCCGACCGAGGACAGGAGTAGGGTCTGAGAGTGTGGAAGAGAGCGAGCCTAACCGCCAAGGTGAGGGTAACCCCTCACCCCTGCTTGCTGACCCAGGGTCAGAAGCAGGGGTGCCCGGAGAGACCCCCGTTGGCCGGCTCCCAGGCGCCCTTGAAAGCTGCAGGGCCTCAGATGAGCTCGGCTGGGTGAGGGCGGGGAGGGGTGCAGCACGGACACGGACACTGCGCACTTCCGGCTCCCAGCCACATGTGCGAGTCGCCACTGAGCCCTCCGCAGGGGCAGCCTGAGGACCGGTCCCTTCCCTTAGATCGCGGGCCATCAGAGTGGACTTGCTCATCGTTTGCCTCTCTCCTCCCTGTGTCGCCACTGGCCCTTTCCTTAAAAGCTCCCCCGCGAGTTTCTCACCCAAATTTCCTTGGCTCTCTCGTAGGACAGATAGGCCATTTTCTCTTCGGCGCAGGCCAGATTCTGTTTGAGGCGGCAAATCTCATCCAAGTGCCCCTGGACGTGCTCGTTCACCTGTTCTTGCATCGATGCTTGTCTTGGGAGCAAAAGAGAGAGTAATACTCCCTGAGGACCCTGCCCGCGGCTTGTGTGTGGAGGGGAGCAGTCCTATGTCAAGAGTGGACTTGGGTTCAGATTCCACCTTCCTCCTCTCTCCTCCTCCAGGTCGGCCT
>NW_027530876.1:795599-798795 GCF_008692635.1 Crocuta crocuta
AAGTTATCCGTGCCTGCTGTTAAATCCCATATAAATCCCCAGCATCAGTGTTTGGCAAGCAGCAATCATTCCATACAAATCTGTCGGTTACAGGGATGGAGCGGTCACAAAAGACCACATGTTGTGTGAGTCCATTTATATGAAACGTCCAGAAGACGCAAATCCATAGAGATGGGAACAGATGAGTAGTTCCTGGCAGCCGAGGGTGGGGAGCAAGTGGGGAATGACTGCTCATGGGGTGGGGTTTCTTTTTGGAGTGATGACAATGTTCTGGAATGAGACAGTGGTGATGGTTGCAAACTGCATGAATACACTGAAAACCACTGGTTGTAAACGGGTGAATTTTATGGGGATGTGAATGATATCTCAATAAAGCTGTTGCTAAAACAAAAACAAAAACTTGAATTGCGGTAATGGTCGTACAACTTAGCAAATGTACTAACAGTCATTGAAACATCTAGTTAAAATGGTGCGTTTCATGGCATGTAACTTATATCTCAGCAGACCCCTTTAAAAACACAAACAGAACATCACTAACCAGTTGTTTATGGCTATGTGTAGAAGTTGTAAAAGTATAAAAACATGCATGAAAAAGATAAGGTCCCAATGAAGATAGCGAGATGGGTGGAAGGGGGGTGGGGTTGGGAAGGGATAGTGTGAGAGCTCAAGTGACCCTTCTAAAGGGCGCCCGACTTCGGCTCAGGTCATGATCTCACGGTTCGTGGGTTCGAGCCTCTCATCGGGCTCTGTGCTGACAGCTCAGAGCCTGCAGCCTGCTCTTGATTGTGTGTCTCCCTCACTTTCTGCCCCTCCCCTGCTTGTACTCAGTTTCCCTCTCTCTCTCTCTCTCTCAGAAATAAACATTAAAGTTTTACTTCTTAACAAAATAACATTTGAAGCAAATTTGGTAAATGTTAAGATGTGAGAAAGCTGGGGGTAGGTATACAGCGCTGATCATGTTATCCTCTACATTCTCCCTGGGTTTGGAATATTCCATAAACTTCGAGGTTCTTCATTTGGGCACCAGGAAGGATGGGCCAGAGGACAGAGGCCATGTGGCTTTTAGCACCGTCGTTTAGGGAAGAGCCAGGGAACGCTTGTCCCGTGTGTCGAGGACGGTGCTCCTGGAGAAGCAGAAAGGTACTGGAGACAGAGTGGCCGGGGGGGAAACACGGCGACGGAGAATGTGGTGGATCCGTTCACGTGGCTCCGGCGTGCACAGTAACATAACCGATGGTGCTGTCGCGCAGACTGGAAATATGAGGCAAGGGGACGGTTTGGACCTGCTTCAAGGACTCGACTGACACCCAAATGCAGATGTCCCCCAGGCATTTGTTGAAAGCCAGTTCATCAGGAGCCAGTTCATAGCAGCATTTCAAATGCTTAACCGACTGAGCCACCCAGGCGCCCCAAGAATAGGTATTAACTCTTCTTTAAATGCCTGGGGGGCGCCTGGGGGGCTCAGTTGGTTAAGCATCTGACTCTTGGTTTTGGTTCAGGTCATGATCTCACAGTTCGTTGAGTTCAAGCCCCAAGTCAGGCTCTGTGCTGACGGCTCAGAGGCTGGAGCCTACTTCAAATTCTGTGTCTCCCTCTCTCCATGCCCCTCCCCTGCTCATGCTCTGTCTCTGTCTCTCTCTCTGTCTCTCTCTCTCTCTCTTTCTCTCTCTCTCAAAAATAAACATTAAAAAATTTTTAATACAAAATAAATAAATATCTGGTAGAATTCCCCTGAGAAGCCTTCTGGCCCTGGATTTTTGTTTGTTGGGAGATTTTGATTACTGATTCAATTTCTTTGCTGGTTATCGGTCTGTTCAAATTTTCTATTTCTTCCTGTTTCAGTTTGGTAGTTTATATATTTCTAGGAACTTATCCATTTCTTCCAGATTGTCCAGTTTGTTGGCATATAATTTTTCATAGTATTCTCTTACAATTGTTTGTATTTTTGTGGTGTTGGTTGTGATCTCTCCTCTTTCATTCATGATTTTATTTGGGTCCTTTCTCTTTCCTTTTTGAAAAGTCTCTCTAGGTGTTTTTCAATTTTATTAATTGTTTCAAAGAACCAGCTCTTAGTTTCATCAGTCTGTTCTACTGTTGTTTGTTTGTTTCTATATTAGTTATTTCCCCTTTAATCTTTATTATGTCCCTCCTTCTGCTGTCGTTAGGCTTTATTTGCTGTTCTTTTTCTAGCTCCTATTAGGTTTAAGATTAGGTTGTGTATTTAAGACCTTTCTTGCTTCTTGAGGTAGGCTGGTATTGCTATATACCTCTCTCTTATGACCACCTTTGCTGTATCCCAAAGGGTTTGGACTGTCGTGTTTTCATTTTCATCTGCTTCCATGTATTTCTTTTATGTCTTCTTGAATTTCCTGGTTAACCCACTCATTCTTTAGTATGTTCTTTAACCTCCATATATTTGTGGTCTGTCCAAATTTTTTCTTGTGGTTGACCTCAAGTTTCATAGCATGTGGTCTGCAAATATGAGTGGTATGATCTTGATCTTTCTGTACTTGTTGAGGTCTGATTTGTGTCCCAGTAGGTGACATATTCTGGAGAATGTCCCATGTGCACTCGAGAAGTATGTATATTCTGCTTTAGGATGAAATGTTGTAAATATATCCGTTAAGTCCATCCGGTCCAGTGTGTCTTTCAAAGCCGTTGTTTCCTTGTTGATAGTCTGCTTAGGTAATGTGTCCATTGCTGGAAGTGGGGTGTGAAGTCTCCTAGTATTCTTGTATTATCATCAATGAGTTTCTTCATGTTTGTTATTCATTGACTTATATGTTTGGGTGTTTCAAGTTGGGGGCATAAATATTTACAGTTGTTAGGTCTTCTTATTGGATAGACCCCTTAATTATGATATAGTGCCCTTCTTCATCTCTTGTTACAGTCTTCAGTTTAAAATCTATTTGTCTGATATAAGTATGGCTACTCCAGCTTTCTCTTGATGTCCATTAACGTGATAGATGGTTCTCTATCCCTTCACTTTAAATATAGAGGTGTTTTTAGGTCTAAAATGAGTCTCTTGTAAGCAGTATATAGATGGGTCTTTTTTTTAATCCATTCTGATAACCCATATCTTTTGATTAGAGCATTTAGTCCAGCAAACGGACCACTCCAGAAAATGCTCTTACAAAGAGAAAATGATGAGCAGCCAGCCAAAATGCCCCCCCAAATCTTCCAAAGCTGTGAAGGA
>NW_027530876.1:798805-801600 GCF_008692635.1 Crocuta crocuta
TTTTTAAGTTTATTTTATTTTGAGAGCGGGAGAGAAAGCGTGAGTGGAGGAGGGGCAGAGAGAGAGGGAGGGAGAGAATCCCAAGCAGCCTCCACACTCAGTGCAGGGCTTGATGGAGGCTTGATCTCCTGACCTTGAGATCATGACCTGAGCCAAAATCAACAGTCGGATGCTTAAGCGGCTGAGCCACCCAGGTGCCCCAAAGAAGAGTATATTCTTGATCATACCTGAGCCTTGGCTTTTGGCAAACTGAGCTAGAAGCTAGCGGCCTGCAGCTTCGAGAAGTCTGAGATGAAGAAACAGCTGTTGGGGGAGCAAGCCCTGCAGGTAGGGTGGGGAACGCAGCAGGGGTGGGGTAGGCCCTCCTGAGCCACTGTGCAACCACGGCATCCTCACAGGAGGGAAGTGGAGGGAGCATTTACACACAGAGAAGGGGGCCGTATGAAAACAGAGCAGAGAGACATGTGAAGATCCTGCCCTTGAAGATGGGAGTGATGTGGCCACAAGCTAAGGGTCCCGACAGCCACCAGAAGCTCGGGTACCAGAACGTCCATAGCAGCTCTATTCATAACAGCCCTGAGCAGCAGCAGGTGAGCGAGTAAACTAACCGTGGCGCATCCGTACGATAGAGTTCTGCTGAGCAAGAGTGATCCGTGCCTACGCACAACTTGCATGAATCTCAGAAATACTACACGGGGTGAAAGAAGACAGACACAGATGACTGCCTACTGTATGATTCCACCTACATGAAGTATCCAGAAGAGATAAGTGCAGAGAGACAGAAAGCACAGTGGTGGTCACCAGGGGTTGGGGTAAGGTGAATGGGGAGTGGTGGGGTGTTCTTCTGGAGTGAGGAAAATGTTCTGGAACCAAATATAGGTGGTGGTTACACAACATTGCAAATGTACCAATTGCCAGTGGATTGCACATTTTAAGATGGATAATTTTGTTTTGTGAATTTCATCTCAATTCAAAAATAGAAAAGGGGCACCCCGGTGGCTCAGGCATCGAGCATCTAACTTCGGCTCAGGTGATGATCTTGCAGTTCATGAGTTCAAGCCCCACATCAGGCTCACTGTCAGCACAGAGCCCACTTCAGATCTTCTGTCCCACCACCCTCTGTGCCCCTCCCCCACTTGCAGTCTCTCTCAAAAATAAATAAAACATTTTTATTTTTTTATTTAAAAAAATTTTTTTTAACGTTTATTTATTTTTGAGAGACACAGATCACGAGCTGGGAAGGGGCAGAGAGAGGGGGAGACACAGAACCCAAAGAAGGGTCCAGGCTCTGAGCTGTCAGCACAGAGCCTGATGCAGGGCTCGAACTCACAGACTTCAAGATCATGACCTGAGACAAAGTCAGAAGCTTACCCGACTGAGCCACCCAGGTGCCCCTAAATAAAACATTTTTAAAATGTTTAAGAAAGAAAGAAAGCCCTCTTGAAAGGAAACAGATGTACCTGTGAGAAGTGTCCTAAGACTTTTCAGTTTGAAACCTCAGTTTGTGACGCACCAGAGGAGAGGTGACAACCACAGGGGTCACACAGGTGACAACCTGTGTGGTCACCAGGTGACACTTTACTGACTTCAACACATAGGTCATGTCTGTGTCTGGCTCACATAAAGGGTTTTTAAAAGATTGGAAGGGGGGTACCTGGGTGGCTCAGTCAGTTAAGCGTCCGACTTCAGCTCAGGTCATGATCTCACGGTTTGTGGGTTTGAGCCCTGCATCAGGCTCTGTGCTGACAGCTCAGAACCCGGAGCCTGCCTCGGATTCTGTATCCCTCTCTCTCAGACCTTCCCCTGCTCACACTGTCTCTCTCTCTCAGAAATAAATAAAAAACATTTAAAAATTAAAAAATATATATTTAAAAAAAAATAAAAGATCGGAAGGAGACATACGTTTTAAAAACTTCAACGAATTCCTGTGTCCCCTTCGCCCTAGATTAGGAAGCCACATGCCCAGGACATGTTGACCTGCTCTCAGGCTTGTGCCTCTCTGAGACTCCGTTTCCCCATCTGTAAAGTGGACGGCTGAACACCACAGGTAACAATGCTACTTGCTCCCTGCTGTCACTGTTATTATGTAAAGCCGCCTCCCGCCCACCCTCCACGTCTCCTGGCAAATCTGAGCCCGCAGACCTGCTTTGCTGCTTCTAACGCAGATCCGCCAAGCTAGGCTACCTGCTGCGGCCGACGGGCAGAGCAGCTCCGAGGCGGAACGCCATGGCAGCTCGCTGCACGCTCCTGTCACCGTCCAGTGGGGGTGGGGGCCGCCGTTGCAGAAGTGCAAGCTTTCGGTATTCGTGGGGAAGCGGGGGACGGAGATGACCCTGCCCCCCGCACCGCGGGCACAGCCTGATTGCTGAGGGGTCGAGGGCTTACGGGAGCACAACAGTCCTGGTGGCCCCAGACAGGATGGGAACTTACAGGGACATGTGTCACTGCCACTGAGCTCTAGTCTTGCTTTATAGACATGCACCCTCGGAAATGGTATTTTGACGGAGCAGAGGGGTCGTCAGGAATCCCAAGAGCCGAGTTCGGCTGCCCTGCCCTACGAACCTCACTCCCAAAGGAAACCGGTAATTCTGACGGGCAGTCTTATTTGACACTGGACTGCCCCGCGGTAGTTTTGCGTCGCCCTTCGCAGACTTGTCAGGCAGTGTCCACACAGGCCAGGCTTCCCGCTGAAAGCAGAAGAGGACTCCCTCCCGAGCGCCTCTCGCGCGCACACACGGCGCTAGGGGAGCGGCGTTCTTACTTTCCTGGGAATCGTCTCCGGCCCGCCAGTTGGA
>NW_027530876.1:802548-804021 GCF_008692635.1 Crocuta crocuta
TCCTCGCCCCTCACTCTGCTGCCCACAGTCCAGCCAGGGGAGGGGGGGAGGGGCTGACCCCACAGCCAAGGCTGCAGGAGACAGGCCACCTCACCTGCGTTTCTCTTCCTGCAGGGACTCCAGTGACACCCGCAGGTCCATCAGACGACTCTCCTTCAGGCGCTGATAGGCCCCCTGGAGGCCGAGGTGGAGCTCCCTGACCTCTCCCAGGTCTTNCTGCAGGGCTGCGGGCCGCTTTCCGCCTTCAGCGCGAGGCCCTTGGGCCTCCAGCCCCCCTGCAGCTCCTGCAGCTGCCGATGACAACGGTGGAGCCTTCGCTCGATCCGGGCAATGGCAGCGGAGGCGCGCTGGTTCACCTTCTCGAAGGCCTGCCGGACGCGGGGGGCCCGGTGCCGGTCAGCTTTAGACACCAGCTTGAGGTAGCTCACGGTGTGCTCGTCCCGATTGGCCTTCTCCACTCGCAGCTGCTCTGAGAGGAAAAGGATGCGGCGCCTGATGGTGTCCTGTAAGTTCCGGGCCAGCTCCGCATCGCACAGGCCGGAATGGCCACTGGGGCCGTCCTCGTCGGATGAAAGGGACCCGCACGAGGGAACGTGGGAGGGAACGGCGGCGCCTGGGCTCTGCGTGTGCCCTGCCTGCATGGGGAAACAAGAAATCATTACTAGGCAGTTCTGTGGGGGGCAGGCGGTGGAACTGGACATGTTGTCACCTCCCTCTGCCATAACACTGACGTGTGGGGGCACCTGGGTGGCTCAGTCGGTTGAGTGTCCGACTTTGGCTCAGGTCATGATCTCACGGTTCATGGGTTCGAGCCCCGCGTCGGGCTCTATGATGACAGCCAGCTCAGAGCCTGGAGCCTGCTTCAGATTCTGTGTCTCCCTCTCTCTCTGACCCTCCCCTGCTCATGCTGTCTCTCTCTCTCTCAGAAATAAAAAACATTTTTAAAAATTTAGAAAAAATGCTGACATATAGGTACAGACACCGACGTGCACTCAAGATGGGCCGAACACCAACTGGAGAGGTCAGGTTCAACTCCCAGGCCCCTCTCCCTTTCTTTTCAGCACCCCCATTTTTTTTTAGTAATCTCTACACCCAACACGGGGCTTAAACTCAGCCCTGAGCTCAAGAGTCGCACACTCCTCCAACTGAGCCCCTGACATTTTGCTGTACGACCAGACCTCACTAGAACCCCCAGATGGCTAGAATCCTCCCCTCCACGCCTGTCCTGTCCGTTCTTGGACTTCTTCTCTTCCCAGAAGTACCAACTATATTGGTATAGATCTTATTTTATATCGAACTATTCTTATAAAGTATGGAACAAGCTCATTCCCATCAACCCATATGTCTTGTCATGTTGCTTCCACCAGGCAGATCAAAGAGGGAGACAGGGCGATCTGCATCCTGCTTGCTTCTTCCTTCGTTCAGTCATTCATTCAACACGCTGTTGCTGAGCACCTACCACTTGGAGAGAGG
>NW_027530876.1:804237-806500 GCF_008692635.1 Crocuta crocuta
ACCACTGGTAGAGAGGCCAGCCACATTCCTTGCTCATAAAGAGCTAACAGTCAAGGTTGGGGGAAAAAATATTGTGATGCAAATGAATGCATCTTTCATACGGGCAAGTTAAGAAACCACTCAGAGGGTCAGTTTTCTCATCTTTAAAACAGAGATGGCCATAGTAGCACAGCTGGGACACAGTGGACCAGGGCAGAGTGGCTGGTGATGAGCTAGGAGAGGTAAGTGAGGTCAGGCAGAGTGGCCCCTGGCTGGCTCAGTGGGCAGAGGGGGTGACTCTTGATCTCAGGGTTATGACTTGGAGCCCCTCATTAGGTGTAGAGGTTACTTTAAAATCTTGGGGCGCCTGGGTGGCTCAGTTGGCTAAGTGTCCAACTTTGGCTCAGGTCATTATCTCACTTGTGAGTTCGAGCCCCGCATCGGGCTCTCTGGTGTCATCACAGAGCACACTTCAGATCCTCTGTCCCCGTGTCTCTCTGTCCCTCCCCTACTCGTGCTCTTTCTCCCCCTCTCTAAAAAATAAATAAATAAATAAATATGTATTTTTTAATTTAGGGGTGGCTGGGTGGCTCAGTTGTTTGAGCATCTGACTCTGGCTCGGGTCATGAGTTCGAGCTCCACACTTGGCTCTATGCTGACAGCTTGGAGCCTGGAGTCTGCTTCAGATTCTGTGTCTCCCTGTCTCTGTGCCCCTTCCCTGTTTGCACTCAGTTTCTCTCTCTCTCTCTCTCAGAATTAAATAAACATTAAAATTTTGTTTAANTGAGTAGGGGAGAGGGCAGAGAGAGAGGGAGATAGAGGATCCAAAGTGGGCTCCACGCTGACAGAGGAGAGCCCAAGGCGGGGAGGCCCAACGTTTAACCGACTGAACCACGCAGGAACCCCTCTGTTTCTGCTTTTTCACTGTAAAAGCCTTCATGACCATTTTCAATCTGAAAATGATTTCATGGTGGTAGATCAGGAGTGATTATATTATAATACATACCTAGGTTCTGTGTCATTTTTTGGTATGCAAATCATACCTTGATTTAAAAACTGTGATACCACTATGCACCTAGCAGACTGGAAAAACCCAGGCTAATAGTAATAAATGTTGGCAAGGATATGGAGCAACAGGAACGCTTCGTCACTCCAGGCGGGGCCGTCGTTGGTACCGGCACTTTGGAAAAGCACTGGTAAATGGTAAAGTTGAAGACACGCACACCAAACGGCCCGGCGACTGCTGGTGCCCTAATGTTCCCAACAGCCAACTGCTAGCAATCACCCATCTGCCCATGAGTAGTAAAAGGTGCAAGTGACCTGTAAAATACTCGACAACGTACTCCTATACGGCAATGAAAATGAACTACAGCCTTGAAAATATGAACGAACAAACATAATGTTGAACAAAAGAAGGTAGACACAGAAAAATCCATACTATATACGGTTTCATCATGTAAAGTTCAAAAGCAGGCAAACCAAAATGATGTTGTTTAGGGACAACAGACAATAAAGCTATAAAGAAAAGCATGGGCATTGGTAGCATAAATGTCAGGATAGTGGCTCCCAGTAAAGTGGGAGAAGGGGCCGTGATTGGGAGAGACAGGTGGAGGCCAAGGTGCTTAACCTGAATAGTAGTTACACGTGTGTTCACATTATTGCCTGAAATGTATGTTTTCTGTGCCTTTATGTACACATGCCAAGCTTCATATTTGTATTTAAAATGTTCAATAGATGGATGTAATAGCACATCAGAAATAGCTGGAGAGAGAATTAGTAAATTGTAAAATAGAGCTAAAGAAGCATCCAGAATGCAACACAGAGGCACAAGGAAACAGAAAATTTGAAAAAAAAACATATTGAAAGATAGAAGACATGGAAAATAGAATGAGAAAGTCTAACAGAACGAGGGAATGGCAACATTTTAAGAGATAGTCACAAACAACTTTCCGGAACTGATAAAAGACAACACAAATTCAAGGATCCCAATAAATCCCAAACAGGGAAAGAGAAATAGAACCACATCCAGACACAAGGTTTTAAAAGCACACAGATTTATGGGGGCTCCTGGGTGGCTCAGTCAGTTCAGCGTCTGACTCTTCATTTCGGCTCAGACCATGATCTCATGGTTTCATGACTTTGAGCCCTGCATTGGGCTCTGTGCACTGACAGTGCAGAGCCTGCCTGGAATTCTCTGTCTCCTCTCTCTGCCCCTTCCCCGCGCTCTCTCTCTCTCTTTCTTTCTCACTCTCTTTCTCTCAGTCTCTCTCAAAAAAAAAAAAAA
>NW_027530876.1:806524-807218 GCF_008692635.1 Crocuta crocuta
AAAAGCCGGATTTAAAAAGCTAATTACCTTTAAAAACATGACGTTTACACTAAAGCTGACTTTTCAACGGCATTAATGAAATCCAGAAGAGCTGAGTGATATCTTCAATATGCTAAGAGAGTAACTGTCAGAGAGAAGAAAAAAATAGGTCATATTCAAATAATTGGGCGTCAGAATGTTTTCAGATTTTTTAGCAAAGCACTGGGAACAATGAAGTAATGCCCCCAAACTGGTGGGGGGGGGGGTGATTTTCCAACCTGGAATTCTACACCCAAACTGCCTATTGTGAGATGAGACTAAAGAGATGAAAGAACTGAAACAGTTTACCTTGTCTGCATTCTTTCTCTGGGAGCTACTAGAGAGAGAGCATCACCCAAACCAGAGAGGAACCTAAGAAAGAGGTGGAGGGGCGCCTGGGTGGCTTAGTCGGTTAAGCGTCCGNAGCCGAAGTCGGACACTTAACCAAGTGAGCCACCCAGATGCCCCACAATATTTCTTAAAATATAAAAATGAAAACTAGCACTACGAACTATTTAGGGAATTGGAGCTAAATGCCAAAAGAAACCGCTAAAAGAGTTGAAAGTGGTTGATTCTCGGTAGTGGACAATTTGTGGGTGGAAACCAGGGATTGACAGTTTTGCAATCAACCTTGTAGAAGCATTTAACTCTTTGAAGCAAGAGTTGGCCCAACTAC
>NW_027530876.1:807318-808148 GCF_008692635.1 Crocuta crocuta
AGAGTATGTTGTGACGCGTGACAATTACAGACGATTCAAATGTCGGTGTCCATAAACAACTACCTGGCACACGGCCCCACTTGTTCATGTATGTGTCGTCTGCGGCTGCATGTGTGCCACAAAAGCGGCCTAGCCAAGCAGCTGCAACAGACACCTCATGCTCTCAAATATTTAGTATCTGGGGGCACCTAGGGGGCTCAGTGGGTTGAGCGTCCGACTTCGGCTCGGGCCATGATCACATGGTTCGTGGGTTCGAGCCCCGCATTGGGCTCTGTGCTGACAGCCAGCTCAGAGCCTGGGGCCTGCTTTGGATTCTGTGTCTCCCTCTCTCTCTGCCCCTCCCCTGCTCATGCTGTCTGTCTCTCAGAAATAAATAAAACATTAAAAAAAATCTACTATCTGAATCTTGACAGGAAAAGTTTGCTGACCCCTGCTTTAAACTGGGTTCATATAAACCGTAGAGAGATAAAAGAACAAAATAATTGTTTACTTAAAAATGAAGTTGGGGGCACCTGGCTGGCTCAGTCGGTAGAGCATGTGACTCTCGATCTCTGGGTTATAAATTGAAGCCCCCCATTGCGTATTGTGTGTAGAGATTGCTTAAAAATAAAATCCTTAGGGGTGGCTGGGCAACTCAGTTAAGTGTCCGACTTCAGCTCAGGTCATGATCTTGTGGTTCATGAGTTCGAGCCCCGCATCGGGCCTTCTGCTCTCAGCACAGAGCCTGCTTTGAATCCTCTGTCCCCCTCTCTCTCTGCCTGTCCCCTGCTCACACTCTCATGCTCTCTCCCTCTCAAAAATAAACATTTATAATAATAAAATCTTACTTA
>NW_027530876.1:808398-809158 GCF_008692635.1 Crocuta crocuta
TCTCTCGGTCTCTCAGAAATAAATAAAAAACACTTTTAAAAATGAAAAAAAAGAAAAGCAAAAAGGCAACATTTAGGTCTTGGTTCAAACAGTTAAAAGTAAAGTATCTCAATATTTTTAAAAAGCAGCAAGTTGAGAAAAAAAAGATTTGTCGGATGTCCAATAGAGAACAGTCTAATCAACAGGATTCGTACAGAATCCCTACAAATTAGGAAGCTAAGACAAACAATCCAATACAGAAACAGTAAAGGACGGTAGTAGACAATTCATAAAGGCCAAACGTCGAAGGCAATAAGCACACAAGAACGCGCAGCCACAAGGAGATATCGGGCAGATGGAAATCAAAGCACCGGCTGCGTCCGCATGTCATGCATGAGGGCGCGGCGCGTTGACAACACTAACGGGACCCAGTGTTGATGAGGACACGGGAGAAAGCGCTCACACGCTCCGCAAGGAGGAAAACAGGGTTTGCTGAGCGATCCGGCAAGATCGAATAAAACCTTCCACGCACGCACCCTTTGCGCGAGCAAGAACGCGGGCGCCGCGTTCACGGACACTCGGGGGCTCTCAGGACGGGCGGCTTTGGACTCAGGTGCTCCCCAGCAGCTGAACTTGGGGTTGTGGAGATGGCGCAGCCGGTGGGGGGTGGGGGCACAGAGGTCCTTGCAAGATCATCGCAAAATCAGAGGGCACAGCTGTCAGGCTCCGGGGAGCTCACAGAGGTCAGGCTCCCCGACGAAGCTGCAGGCTGGCATCGGCC
>NW_027530876.1:809197-809887 GCF_008692635.1 Crocuta crocuta
CCATTACAGAAGGTTCCAGAAAGAGAAAGAGGTCGGCACAAAGACAAGGCATGCCTCGTCTGCTGAGAAGCCCGTACCTCGGGGGTGAGGGTAAGGGACCAACAAAGGGTAAAACTCCATGGTGGCTTTTTTTTAAATATTATGATACATTACATAAAACATAAATTTCACTATCATAACTCTTTACAGTGTGTGAAGAAGTCTCGTTTACATACACCAGGTGGTGAAACGACGGCAACATCTAGTTCCAGAATTTTTTTTGTATCACCCGAACAGTAGACCCTGGACCCCTGGCAGAGGCAGACCTCTTTGAATTGATAGCACAAAGGAATATATAAAGAAGGTAAATTATTTCAATTAATTTCACACACACACAGGAGAAAAGTTCAAAATCCATTGNTTTCTGCTTCTAGAAACTTCTCGGCCGTTAGCCGAGTTACTGGCGTACAGTTCTTCACAGTACTGTATGTTCGGTTGGTAGTACTGCTCTTGCCCTCATTTTGGAAATGAAACCGGTAACTTCAGATCTGAGTAAATTTGAAAATTCTTTTTTTGGTTACTCTTTTTAAAGATTTGGGTTTTGTTGATTTGTTCTACCAGTTTTCTTGGTCTCTGATTCTGCTCTAACCTTTATTACTCTTTCTGGTAGCTTTAGGCTTAGTTTTTCTAGTTCATACACTATACAGTTAC
>NW_027530876.1:809995-810156 GCF_008692635.1 Crocuta crocuta
TGTTGAGACAGCGCACGAGTGGGGGAGGGGCAGAGAAAGAGGGAGACACAGAATCTGAAGCAGGCTGTAAGCTCTGAGCTGTAAGCACAGAGCTTGATGTGGGTGGGGCTGGAACCCATGAACTGTGAGATCATGACCTGAGCCCAAGTCGGTGGCTTAAC
>NW_027530876.1:810177-811865 GCF_008692635.1 Crocuta crocuta
AAAAAAAAAAATCGGGCGCCTGGGTGGCTCAGTCGGTTAAGCGTCCAACTTTCACTTAGGTCATGATCTCGCGGTTTGTGGGTTCGAGCCCCATGTCGGGCTCTGTGCTGACTGCCAGCTCAGAGCCTGGAGCCTCTTTCAGAGTCTGTGACTCTCTCTCTCTCTGACCCTCCCCTGCTCACGCTCGCGCTCGCTCTCTCTCTCCTAGAAATAAGTTAAAAAAAATTTAAAAAAACATTAAAACGTATTCTGTCTCCCTCTCTCTGACCCTCCCCTGCTCGTGCTGTCTCTCTCTCAAAAAAATTTTTAAAAAGTTAAAACAGATTGTCTNATGAGCTGGGCCTAAAATCTTTTCTGAAAGTTGAGGCAGGGGCCCTAGGGAGTGGGTTTTGTTCCCCAGCCCTATCTCCTCTTCCCTTCTGAATTAATGAAGGATGGGCTGGACTTCCAGGCCAGCTGCTAAGAACAGTTATTTTGGATTTCAGTAAGGACCTCCAGTTATTCCACCATGGGAAACTTCTGGGTCTCACCATTCACTTTCTAAAAGAAATTCATTTTAGGTAGTAGAATGGGATCTTCGCAGTGTTTAACTCTTTTCCAGATTTGTTGAGCTATAATTGACATGTAGTTTTCTGTAAGTTTAAGGTATACAGCATGGTGATTTACGTATATCATGAAATGATTAGCACAGTGAGTTTAGTTAACATCTAATATACATTCAAGGAAATTTTATTTTCTGTCGTAATAACAGGGTCTACTTTTTCAAATATACCATATAGTGGTGTTCGCTATGGTCATTATGCCGTACCTATATCTCTGGTACTTATGATTGGACATTTGTACCTTTTGACCACCTTCATCCAGTCCCCCCCTCCCCCACCCCCTGCCTCTGGTAACCATATATCTGATTATATCTTTTTGTTTTAGGATTTTGGAGGTGTTTTTGTTTTTAGATTCCACATGTAAGGGAGGTCATCCTGTACTTGTCTTTCTCTGTTGACTTCACTTAGCATAATGCTCTCACAGTCCATTTTGTCACAAATGGCAAGTATCCCTCTTTTTGTAGCAGAATAACATTGCATTGTATGTATCACATCTTCATCTATCTGTTGAGGGACATTTTGATTGTTCCTATGTCTTGGCTATTGTAAATAATGCTGCTGTGGATATGAGGATGCAGATATATTTTTGACATGTTTTACTTCATTCAGGTACATTCCAATATATTCCCAAAAGTAGAATTGCTGGATCATGTGGTGGTTTATTTTTAATTTTTTGAGGATTCTCCATACTGTTTGCCATAGCAGTTGCACTAATTTACAATCCCACCAAGAGTGCACGTGAGGATTCCTTTTTACCCACCTCTTGGCTTTTTGATGATAGCCATTCTAACATGTGAGGGGATACCTCCTTGTGGTTTTAATTTGCTTTTCTCTGATGACTAGTGATTTTGAGCATCATTTCACGTGCCTGTTGGTCATGGATATATTTGGGTGGAGGGAATGTTCAGATTCTTGGCCTATATTTTTACCTGATTTTATTTTATTTTTTTTTAGGTTTTTGGGTTGTCTGAGCTTTTCTATGTTTTGGATATTAATTCCTTATCAGATAACATAGTTGGCAGTAGTTTTTCCTGTTCTGTAAGTTTTTTTTACCTTGTTGATGGTTTCCTTTCCTATATGGAAGTT
>NW_027530876.1:811890-812223 GCF_008692635.1 Crocuta crocuta
ACCCATTTCAAGGAGGTTTCTTTTCTTTTAGCACAGTGGTTTCTGGTCTTATATTTAAGTCTTAATTTTATTTCAAGCTAATTTTTGTGAAAGGAAACTAGGATTCTAGTTTCATTTTTTGCCCCATTTTTCACATGTAAATATCCTACTCCCAGCGCCATTTTTTGAAGAGACTGTTCTCCATGGAGTATTCTTGGCTTTCTTGTCAAATATTAGTTTCTCATACATGTATGGGTTAATTTGTGCTTCCTGATGTTTTTGATTAACAATATCACAGATAAATTCAAACAAGTAAGAGACTACTCAGGCGCTGATAGAGTCGAGTGACCAGAT
>NW_027530876.1:812327-813847 GCF_008692635.1 Crocuta crocuta
ATGAACTGGGGAGGCAGTGGCCCTGTATCCCTTTTCCTTGGCTGGATTCTTCCATGCCTGGGAGAAATGACTGCTGCTTCCAGGGTGCGAAGTCTGTAGTAAAAGGTCTCTTTGTGCACTATGTCCCCAGNTGTGCCATGTTTGTCTTTAAGCCACCTCATGTCCTCCAGTAGTGCTGCTGAGATCATGTCGGTGCTGTTCTTCCACACCATGAGATACAAACAGGAAGACCCGGAGAACCCAGACAATGACCGTTTCATCCTCCCCAAGGTAAGCCAGGACAGGAGCCCAGGGCCTGCTCAGATGCTTGCTTCTTAAAAATTATTTTAAAAGCCACCATGTGGCAACAAGGCCTGAAATGGGCTGTTTATTCTTTTGGTTCTTCTTTCTTTGCCTCATGTCTTAGTCCATTCAATCTGCTATAGCAAAATAACCACAGCTTGGGTGGTTTATAAACAAAAATTTGGGGCACCTGGGTGGGTGAATCGGTTAAGCGTCCGACTTCGGCTCAGGTCATGATCTCGTGGATCGTGGGTTCGAGCCCCATGTCGGGCTCTGTGCTGACAGCTAGCTCAGAGCCTGGAGCCTGCTTCCGATTCTGTTTGTGTCTCTCTCTCTGACCCTCCCTTGCTCATGCTGCCTCTCTCTAATAAAAAACATTTTTAAAAAACTATAAAAATTTTATTTCTAATAGTTTCCTAAGAGNGGCACAAATATTCAGACCATAGCACCTTATAAAGGTTTAAAAGGTGTTCTAGCAAGGGTTGAAGTGGTGGAAAGGATGCTTATGGCAATTGGCCACCCTTCCTTTGTTGGTGCTCTGCCTTACCCCACCTAGTACTAAAACACCCCCCCTCCCAGCAGGGTCATGTTCCCATCTTCTGCCACCTTGGGAGAGGTGGGCAACATTAGTGGATCTATGTTGAGCTCAAGGAAAATTAAGTTTACTTTTTTAAATGTTTATTTACTTTTAGGAGAGGGAGAGACAGCACAAGTGGAAGAGGGGCAGAGAGAGAGAGGGAGACAGAATGTGAAGCAGGCTCCACAGGGTCTGAGCTATCAGCACAGAGCCCAGTGCAGGGCTTGAACCCACGAACCATGAGATCATGACCTGAGCCAAAGTCGGATGCTCAACCGACTGAGCCACCCAGGTGCCCCTTGGAAAACTGAGTTTAATTTGGAGGAATATTCCACCCAACAGTTATCTCTATTTCCCATTTCTCTGTAAATTTGAGCTGACACAATGGGGGGACTTTCTCATTACACTAAGTGTAGTACCAGTTATTTAATGACCTTGAGGGGCAGGAAAGAGGAGTAATAAAGCAAGGTCGATCTAAAAGAACGTGCAGTTCTTTGGATGTCGTCTGAAAGTTTGCAGTGTTCTGAGCAAAACATTTAAATGCTCAGCTGGTAGAGCACCATGTACAAACAGAAACCCCGGGTTTGGTAGTGTGTGTTAGTTTAAAGAATAAAATCAGAATATGGGCATGGCTGAAGTACCTGAGGTCCTATTTATGACA
>NW_027530876.1:814040-814404 GCF_008692635.1 Crocuta crocuta
GTCCTATTTATGACCTACGTCTTGGTGTCTGAAATGTAATCTCAAAGGAGGTTTGGCAAAAAAATAAAATTTGTGAGCATGTGGTGTAGAAGAAGCAAGGTGAAGCAAAAGTGGTCCATTAGCAACAAATCTAGGTGAAGAGTATATGGGATTTCATTGTACTATTACAAGTTTTCTATAAGCTCGACATTCCCTCACAAAAAAAAAAATGTAGATGTAGGGGCGCCTGGGGGCCTCAGTTGGTTAAGCGTCCGACTTCGGCTCAGGTCATGATCTTGCGGTTCATGGGTTTGAGCCCTGCATCGGGTTCTGTGCTGACAGCTCAGAGCCTGGAGCCTGTTTTGGATTCTGTGTCTCCCCCTCT
>NW_027530876.1:814562-815724 GCF_008692635.1 Crocuta crocuta
TCTCTGCCCCTCCCCCGCTCATGCTCTGTCTCTCTCTGTCTCAAAAATAAATAAAAACTATAAAAAAAATTAAAAATGTAGATGTATAAACAGTATGAGCATACAGATCTCTGGTTTAAAACTATAAGATAGGGCGCCTGGGTGGCTCAGTTAAGCATCCGCCCTAGATTTCAGCTTGGGTCATGATCTCCGTGTTAGTGAGTTCGAGCCCCACATCTGAACTCACTGCNGTGGGATAAAGAGGCTTTCTGGCATGCAGTAGCAGGCTGGCACTGTTCAGCTGCCAGAATTTATGGATTCCTCAGATTTAAGCAGCAGGTAAATTCTGAAGTAAAGAAAACACGTAGGAAGATAGCTTCACTTGGCATTGGCTGAGAATGGAATAAATGGACTTCCTATGGCAGAGGAGCCAAGGTCTTCATGATCGGTACTCCTGGGATGTGAATGTTCAGCGCAAACAACTGCATTAGGAAGCTCCCTGCTAAGGCCTGGTAGTATCAGTATCATGGATTATGAGGTGCCGTGAAGGCTTATGGAAAGGGTCTTGTGATTCCCCTATATCCACTTCTACCCCACTGCAGGGCCTTGTTTTATCAGCTGTTTTCTCCAGCCAAGCAGGCCAGAGAAGTAACCAAAAGTTCTTTTTGTAAACTAGTTCTTGAAGCATATTTTGTGCCAGAACAAAGGTAAGAAGTACCACCTGAAGGAGAAGTCTTTTCTGAGTGTGCATAGATAACACCTTGTATGCATTTTTATTCTAGCTCCTGCTCCACCCCCCCCCCAATTGTGAGTGTTTCCCTCCTGACACATCATAAGGGTTCTTGGGGAAGGGAAGGTAACCCACGTGTGGGTACCTCCACCATGCCAGGCATTGTGCTGGTACCTGCCAGTCTTCTCCGTCAGTCCTCCAGCCTCCTGCTGTCTGAGGGGGACACTTTCTAGCAGAGCCAGAGACACAGGGGAGACTTTAGTGTGATGGGTCTGCAAGGCTAGGCATACAAAACAGGGAATTTCTGGGGGTACAAAGGTGTGAGAAAAAGCTAAGGATGGTTAAGAGCCCTGGGTGGAGCAGGACAAGAGAGGGATCGGAGACTAACAAGTACCATCCTTGGTAGCAACAACGCCTCATTCTTTCCTTGAATGGAGCTGATATTTGAATAAG
>NW_027530876.1:815742-816547 GCF_008692635.1 Crocuta crocuta
ATGGAGCTGACATTTGAATGGGGGGGGGGGTCAGGCAAGAAACCTAGCTAACCACCATGTCAGATGGGCCTGAGCATCCTGGATCCAAGGGAAGTGAGGAGGAGGGTTTACTAGTTGAAACATCTGGTCCAAGAAAGCCTTAAAGTTGATATTTGAGCAGAGACTTGGAGCGTAGTGAGTGAGCTGTGTGCCCATTTAGGCTCAAGCACTGAGCACTTCAGGGAGAGGGAGCTGTGAGTGTTGAGGCCCTAAGGCAGGTGTATACCCTGAGCATCCAAGGGGCAGCACGAAAGCCAGGGCATCCAAAGCAGTGGTAGGGAAGAGTAGGACGTGACGGGGGCTGGAGGCTGGTGCAAGAAGTTGGGCTCTACTTGGCACAAGATGGAGAGACCTTGGACAGTGCTCTGTAGGGTGAGGAATGGACCTAGGTTTTAACAGGCTCCCTCTTGTGGCTGTGTTGAGAATAGCTATGGGGGGGAAGTAAGGAGGTTACTGCAGTGACAGTGGAGATGTTTGTGGCCAGATCAAGTTGGTGGCAGTGGAAATATTGAAGTTCAGTGTGTCTTTGGAAGCTTGGGACCCTTGGCATTGCTTTGTGGCACTCAGAGGGCATTATCTTCAGGGGATAATAATAGCCTGTGCATGGACACAGGAGCAGGGGAGAGGAAGAGTAGTGGTGTAAAGTGATTCATCTCTGATATCAGCACTTATAGATGACCACTTCTGAAATCTCATTTGACCTGAGTTTTACAAACCAGGGAAATTGTAATCTTTATGTTTTGGGAGGGGGGGAGTGGAGAAGGGT
>NW_027530876.1:816928-819683 GCF_008692635.1 Crocuta crocuta
CTTGGGTTCTTTCCATAGTTTGGCTATTGTTCATAATACTGCTATAAACATCAGGATGCATATATCCCTTCACATCTGTATTTTTGTATCCTTTGAATAAAATAGTAGTGCAATTGTTGGATCATAGGGAAGTTCTGTTTTTAACTTAAAAAATATTAACACATTTATTTGATCTTGATCTTTTTTTTAGGGAGAGAGAGA
This sequence comes from Crocuta crocuta, assembly GCF_008692635.1. NCBI lineage: Eukaryota > Metazoa > Chordata > Mammalia > Carnivora > Hyaenidae > Crocuta > Crocuta crocuta. Next base: position 817,130 of record NW_027530876.1, read on the forward strand.
GTACAAGTGAGCAAGGAGCAGAGAGAGAGAATCCCATGCAGGTTCCATACCATCAGCACAGAGCCCCAAGCAAGGCTCAAACTCACCTGATGCAGGGCTTGAACTCCTAAACTGTGAGATCATGACCTGAGCAAAGATCAAGAGTTGGATGCTTAACGAACTGAGCCATCCAGGCACTCCAGTGTTTTTGGTTTCTGTTTAAGAACACACGTTCTCCAAAAAGATTGAATATCTGGTTTTTGCAGGACTACGTGAAAGGCCTTGTTAAAGTGGCAAGGCTCATGCTTCCCTTTTCTGCTTTGCTCTTAGGCTCTGTTAGGCTGCTGTGTGAAGAAATTTCCCTTCTCTATATTCCCACAGGTTCAGCTGATCTTGGATTGCCTATGGCCCCCCTGTGTTTGTGATGTTGATCTGAGATTTGGGGTGCCATGTGGGTGTGGTAAAGAGAAATCCACCCAAAGAATGGGAGGGGCAATTCCAAAGAGCAGCCTGTGCTCCATGCTGGGATTAGACTGATAACCTGTGTCCTGCAGGTGTTTCTAAGTTCATTTGGTCCCTTCTCTTACAGAGGCTGTCATTTGTTGATGTGGCAACCGGATGGCTTGGGCAAGGACTGGGGGCTGCTTGTGGGATGGCATACACTGGCAAGTACTTTGACAAAGCCAGGTAAGGTGGTTATCCAGTAACTGTTTACCTGTCCCAACCACACTCCTCAGGCACTTTGGCTTTATGGTCTATTAGTTTGGGAAGACCGTGATTGTTTAGAAAGTTCAGGCTCCTAAGCATTCAAGCAGTAAAAAAATTTTCTATAAACTGTTCTGGCTTCTCTGGTTAGGTTCTAAGTGCTGCCTGCGTGTAGAAACTGGTTTATTTCTATTGCTTACTAAGAGTGACATCTTTGTTGTCCACTTCTCAGTGAGCTTCATTATGGAGGGAGTAGCTGGCACATTTGCATTGGGAACCCCTATATGTTAATAGTCAAAGGTTTCTTTTTCTAGAGTGGTCCCACCTTTCTCAAGATAGGCTGACCAGTGTCTTTCTTACAGGGGTGTGTGCCCAGCTACTGCTGATGCGTGAGCGAGATGGGGGTGGTGCTGGAGATCCCCAGGCCTGGCCGTGTTGGTGTGCATGTTCTCCCGAGATGCACCTGACATGCCTGAGTCCAGACCCCCCTCACGTTTTGGTTCCAGCCCAGGTGGCCCCTTTGGAGGCACTTGGTTGTGCTGCCCCCACTGCTCAGGCAGCTACCCTGCTCCATTTCCCAGGGGTCTGTTGACATTTTTCATCTCATTATTGCCTCTATTAGTCCCTATCCTGTGGTTAATCCATTTTTTAAACTTTTTAAAAATTATATTTTTGAGAGTGTGAGCAGGGGAGAGGCAGAGAGGGAGACACAGAATCTGAAGCAGGTTCCAGGAATCTGAGCTGTCAGTATAGAGCCTGATGCGAGTCTTGAACCCATGAACCGTGAGATCGTGACCTTAGCTGAAGTCGAGTTAACTGGCTGAGCCACCCAAGCGCCCCATTAATCAATTTTTAAAAAACTTTGCAGCATTTTGGTGGAGTGTAGGTTGTGTTTTATTGGTCTTAACATTTTTTGTGCTTTTGTTGCGGAGAGTTTCACTATTTACAACAGAATGTATGCTCCTGAGGTACAATGTTTTGATATGATTATTGTAAATAAATTCATAGATCAGAAATAGAGGGTGGCTGTGCTTAAAATGAAGCTTACCAATAAACTGTATATGTAAATGTTTGGGTGTTTAAGGGAGTTCCTTTCTCCCCATCCCCTGTTGTTTGTGGATCCCAGAGACGTGGCTGAAGAACGCTGGAGTAAGAAAACTAGCGAAAGGTGAAGCTCATCTTGTGAGGCCCAAGTTTTTAAAGCTGCGTTTCCTTAGCTGTAGAGTTTGGATAGAGCTGACCAGAAAAAGTCTTAGGAACCTAATGATGTGTGAAGCAGCTGTTCCATTCTGTTCCTTTGTTTCTCTCCATGAAATGTATTGGCTTGAGTGGTACAGAAGAGCCCTAAGCACGGTCTTAACCTTTCTTGGCCTGCCCTAGCTACCGTGTATACTGCCTCTTGGGAGATAGCGAGTCCTCGGAAGGCTCCGTCTGGGAAGCATTGGCTTTTGCTTCCCACTACAGTCTGGATAATCTTGTGGCCGTCTTCGACGTGAACCGCCTGGGCCACAGTGGTGCCTTGCCCCCTGAGCACTGCCTAGATGTCTATCAGAAGCGCTGCGAAGCCTTTGGGTAATTTTATCCTGTTTTATGTCACCTTTTCACCCTATTCCCCCTTCGCCTTGTAACCTGGCTTCCTCCCGGCTTGACAGGTGGAATACTTACGTGGTGGATGGCCGCGACGTGGAGACTCTGTGCCAGGTGTTCTGGCAGGCAAATCGAGTGAAGAACAAGCCCACCGCTGTAGTTGCCAAAACCTTCAAGAGTCGGGGCATTCCAAGTAAGCAAAGGTTTCTTTTCTCCTCAGGGTTATTAAAAACATCTGTCTGCACAGCTGCACAGTGGCAGGAGGAGGCTCACGCTGGCCACC
>NW_027530876.1:819876-821091 GCF_008692635.1 Crocuta crocuta
TGCTGGAGGCGCTTGCTTTCCTTGGTCCTTAACAGATAGTGGGTCTGGTTAGGATTGGAGGGGAAGCCCAGACCCCCAGCAAGTGAGCAGTGATTTTTCTTTGTGCAGGAGGGAGCGGCTAGGAGGATCATCCTCCAATTAGAGGATTGGCAAAAAGTGATTTGCATAGAAGTGCAGAGTGAGAGAGAATGCTATTATGTGCCTGAACAGATATGCAAATAAGGGCGTGTGCACTTGCCTGTGCGCTCCCTATCTGGGAGGGTACCTACAGACCTAGTAAAGTGGCACCTCTGGGAAGGCCACCTGTGGAACTGAGGGGCAGGGAAGGAAGAAGGGGGTTTTGAAAGCAGTCTTGCAGGTTTCAAAGCTGATACCCGAAGTCTTTCAAGTATAAATAGTTGCAAAGGGTAGGATTCCTGTTTTAATACCAATGCTTTGGACTAGGCCTGTTCTGTGACCCCTTCCTAAAATACAGTCTTCCTCTGGTGTCCCCAGTTCAGTAAATGACAACTTGACCAGTTTGCTCTTGGGAAAATTCTGGTTATTTTCCTTGCCTTCACCTATCCTTTATGTATGTGCCCCTTACATGCAAACACGGTCTGTCCTCAATTCTGGTTGATTTCCCATCTGTTCACTGCTCTCTGTCTCCCTTGCTCAGACCCAAGTCCCCTCTCCCTAATTATGGTCTCCCCAAGCCAGCCTCCACATGGCTGCCATGGCGGTCTTTGTACATTTAATATCTCCTCAGTCACCTCTCCACTCAATTCCTCTGACTTCCCATCCTGAGTCTGACAGAACTCCACCTCTTTATATGCACAGGATCCTCCATGGTCCGCCCTGCCTGTCTCTCCAGCTTCCTATCCCGCACTGCCTCCTCCCTCCACCGGCACATGGGTCAGTGGACCCCCTCATGAGCCGCTGGGCCTTTGCAAGCTGTCCTCTGGGGCTGCAGTTCCAACTCAGGCTCCCTGTGCCAGGTTTTTACTCTTGTGAGTCCTTGGCTAATATCGTTTCCATCAGGATGTCTTTGAGATGATCTAACACTCAATTATATACTTCTGGAACGAATGGCTTTTATTTGGCTGCAGGTGTTGAAGATGCAGAAAATTGGCATGGAAAGCAAATGCCAAAAGAAAGAGCTGATGCAATTATCAAACTAATTGAAAGCCAGATCGAGACCGACGAGAATCTTGACCCAAAACCCCCTATTGAAGA
>NW_027530876.1:821203-829394 GCF_008692635.1 Crocuta crocuta
AAATTGGAAATAACCCAGCAAGAGGCCAGGAGTTCACCCCAATCATTATTAAGTTGTAAAGCAGCATAAAATTATAATCGTTTTTTGTGTAGAACCTTAAAAGGGGGGCATCATATATTATTGAAAACCATTTAAAAGTGCATTTGGAGAAATGACACCAAATTGAAGGTGGAAGGTGGGATTATAAGAACTTCTCATTTATTTTTTTAATTTTTTATTAATTTGAGAGAGCGAGAATCCTAAGCAGGGTGAAGGGCANTAACCCAAACCAAAACCAAGAGTCTAGCACTTAACTGAGCCACCCAGGTGCCCCCTGAACTTTTTTTATTTTTTAAGAATGACATGTTTTTTTATAAAAAATTAGTCTGGTTCATTAAAAATAATTGAGTTTAAAAAACAAGTCAGGAACCTCACTGGCTCAGTCAGAAGAGCATGAGACTCTTGAACCTCAGAGTCATAAGTTCAAGCCCCATGTTGGGTGTAGAGATTACTTTTAAAAAAGGGGGAACCTGGGTGGCTTAGTCGGTTAAGCGTTCAACTTTCGCTTAGGTCATGATCTCGCGGTTCGTGGNTAGACTTTAAAAAAAGTGGAGTGCCTGGGTGGCCCTGTCAGTTAAGCATTTGACTCTTGATTTTGGCTCAGGTAATGATCTCATGGTTTTGTGGGTTCAGGCCCCACATTGAGCTCCACACTGACCATACAGAGCCTGCTTGGGATGGTCATTGTCTGCCCCTCTGCCACTTCTGTCTCTCTCAAGATAAACTTCAAAAAAAAAAAAAAATCATTTAAAAAAAAAAAAAAGATTCTTGGAAGGTTTTTCTGAACTCCTACTGTGTCTCAGACTTTGGGGATACTGCAATGAAAAATCNAACTTCTATTAGATTCTTGATCTAGATGTCTTAAAGCTAGAGCTCCTTCATACCTCACAGTAAAAGGGTCTCATTAACATGATAGTCCCACTCTGGAAGTGCTAGCCAGTGAGGTTAAATAACCGCAAAAACTCCGTCCTGACTAGGAGAAAGGCAAGCCTCTCATCATTTGTAGGTGATAGTCTGGAAAACCCAAGGGAATCCACTAGAAACCGTTATAAATAAGAATCCAGTAAAAGAGCTTGTATCAAAACTAATACACAAGGGCACTTGGGTGGCTCAATAGGTGAAGTGTCTGACTTCAGCTCAGGTCATGATCTCACAGTTTGGGAGTTCTGGAGCGCACAGCATACTTCAGATCCTCTGTCCCCCCCTCTCTGCCCCTCCCCTGCTGGTGCTTTATTGCTCTCAAAAATACATACTTTTTAAAAATGCTATACAAAGATTAATTTTTTTTATATTAACAAAATGGAGAGATGATGTAATGGCAAGAAAACTAAAATATATGGGGGTTATATTAAGATATTTTTAAAACTGTAGCCATAAGAAAAACCCACATGCTTTGTATGTGTGAGATGCTCAACAGATATTTGTGCATAGACCATCCTGTTGCAGCATGTACAGTATTCCATTTTATGAGTATACCATACATTTTGTTTACCCATTCAATCCTCGATGGACATTTAGGTTGTTACTACCTTTTGGTTGTTGTGAATGAAGCTGCTTTGAACATTTGTGTCCAAAGTTTTGTTGAGATATATCTTTCTCTTGGGTATATACCTAGGAATAGAACTGCTGGGTCATGTGGTAATTTTGTTTAACATTTTGAGAAAATGCCAAAGCTTAATTTGTAATAGAAAAACTCAATATTGTGAAGATGTCAGTTCTCCCCTAAATTCATAAATTTAGTTCAATCTCAATATCCTAATGGAATTTCTTGTTATTGGTATCCTGATTCTAAAATTCTACATTTTAAGGGGCGCCTAGGTGACATAGTCGGTTAAGCATCCGACTCTTGATCTTGGCTCAGGTCATGATCTCCTGGTTTGTGTGGTCATGCTCCGTGCTGACAGCAAGGAACCTGCTTGGGATTTTCTCTGCCCCTCCCTCACTGGTGTTCTTCCACAGTTCCTTAAAAATAAACTTGTTCTATATTTTAATTTTTGCACTGAGCATTATCAGTTTTATGATTAAAAAGTCACAGGCGCGTGCATTTTAGGAAATTTAAATATTTTGATAAACCATATGAGGGGCACCTGGGTGCCTCAGTTGGTTAAGCATCCAACTCTTTCGGCTCAGGTCATAATCTCACGGTTAGTGAGTTTGGGTCCATGTCAGGGCCTGTGCTGACAGTGTGGAGCCTGCTTGGGATTCTCTTGTGTCCCCCTCTCTCTGCGTCTCTTTCTTTCTCTCTCTCAAAAATAAACATTAAAAAAAAATTGTCTTGGACGGGGCACCTGGGTGGCTCAGTTGGTTAAGCGTCCCAAGTTCAGGTCATGATCTCATGGTTCATGAGTTCGAGCCCTGCGTCGGGCTCTGTGCTATACCTCAGAGCCTAGAGCCTGCTTCGGATTCTGTGTCTCCGTCTCTCTCTGCCTCTCCCCTGTTTGTGTTCTGCCTCTCTCTCAAAACTAACTAAAACCTTAAAGAATCTTTGTAATTTTGTTTTGGTAAACTATATAAATGGGGCAGAAGAATAAGTTTAGTTTTGAGAATTGCTACCCGATGAACCAAGGATGGGTTTAAGATTGGCTAGCAATCCATTTTTATAACACAAAAGGAAATTATTGGTGAATCACAAATTGGCTTTCTTTGTCAAGATGGAAGACAATTTGTAATCCACAAAATTTCACCTAAATCTACTCTAGAAGACTTTGATTTTTTTTTTTTTTCTAGGTAGCTACTCGGAAAGCATGTGGTTTGGCTCTGGCTAAACTGGGCCACGCAAACGATCGAGTCATTGTGCTGGATGGTGACACCAAGAACTCCACCTTCTCAGACATATTCAAGAAGGAATATCCAGAGCGGTTCATTGAATGTTTTATTGCCGAGCAAAACATGGTATGTGTGCTATGGGCATCCCTCTTAGGTCTTCTCATTGACTGACGGTGGCCTGCTGGACACAGGAGGCCAGCCCCCAGTTAATTTTTCTTTCCATTTATAAAAACAAAGGAACTAGAGGAAAAATGTCTCTGAGGAAGCAAGTAGAGAGTAGCTAGGCAGTGGGGTGGGGTGGCTTCCGGGCTGCTAGGAGAGGCAGGGTAGAGTGCTCAGAACCATCTCCAGGTACACAGGACATCAGGCCAAGAGTCACAGCCACTGACCCCAGGGCTTCAGCCCTGAAGTATCCCAAGCTCCCCAGCAGCTATAGGTGTTTCCGTTCTTTCTATCCACCCAAACCCACAACCAGACAGTTCTACAACCACCCAAAGGCAAATAGTTGAAGGAGCTACAAAGGACTGGTTTCTCCTTTGTCGCGTAGAGCCTAATATATCATAGATGTTCAAATGTTGCCCTATTTGCCACCTCAAGATGGCCCTGAGTTAGGCTGTTCTGCTTATCTGTGCTTTAGTCTCTCCCCCAAGTGACACTAATGCAGGGAGTCTCCTCCCCCAAGTGACACTAATGCAGGGAGTCTCCTTTATGCATGCACACATCCCCCCCACACCCCTCTGAAGAGAAAAAGGAGCTCATTCAAGTTAACACCTGACTTCTAAAGCTCTGTGCCACCACAAAGGACAACACACATGTATCATCACCTCTTTGAGGCCAAAACCAGCACCAGCCAGAAAACTGAGAGTCAGCAGGTCTCATGGGACCACCAGAGATATTTCATTTGGAACAAGTAGTATTTATAAAATGTTTTAGTTGATTGCCAGATTTTAAAAATCAGATTATCTGTAGAATCCAAATTTCTGGATTCTCTTAAAGAATAGGAAGATTTGTGAGCACCAAGACAGCATTACCTCCTGCCACCAATTGGCTGGAACTAAGCAGGGGCCCCCCTGAGATGGCTGTCCATAACCAGCTGGCCATGGCCCTGCTTCTGGCCAGCCTGCACATTCATTTACGGTGCCTCTCTGGCCCTGTTGGTATTGGGAGGCGGGCTCCAGGCTCTGAGCTAGCTGTTAGCACAGAGCCCGACGCGGGGCTCGAACCCACAAACCGTGAGATCATGACCTGAGCTGAAGTCGGAAGCTTAAGCAACTGAGCCACCCAGGTGCCCCAAGTTGTCATAAGGTTTTCTATCTGAATTCTTATTTCTGTTCTGTTGCCCTAACATTTTTATGCATAAAAAATGTTTTATGCAGAGAGTAGGAAATGGGCAAGTGAGATGGTATGAGAAGTTTCCTGTGAGCGAGAACACAGATGAAGCGTGGTATCTGGAGGGGGAGGACATAGTGGAAATGGAAGGTACAAGCACATATTCGAATGGTGAGAGTGACCCAAGAGAAAGGGCTTGGATCCGTGAGGGGTGGAGATAATTGCACTGTTGGAGATGCCCCTGAGAACTCAGGAGAAGGGGGAGATTCCGTATGGCAGTTGGGCAAGTGGGCCGTAGGTAGGTGCAGGGCTGCCATGTCTCCTCACCAGCGGGTGGGTGGCTGGGGGGCCGATGGGAGAGGCTCCGTTGTTCACTTCTCATTTCCCAGGAGACACCAGGTGAGGGCACCCTGTGAGGGAATCGGAAGAAGGGTGCAGAAAGGGACCTGCAAGGACTGTGAGGAGGGAGGCCTTGAGTGTCCTAAGCTTTCCTGTCTGCTCTTCCCTACCTTCCTGACTTGGAGCCAAGTCAGCACCACAGTTCTTTTATTTTTTGGCAGTTCGGGTGACACTACGGGTTTGCCAGATTTGGGGTTTGCCCAGCTATGTGCCAGGATTGAGCTGTTTGGTAGGGGGAGTGTGAAATAGGGATTATCCTGGGATGCACTCACTGTGCGCTGGGGAAGGGAGAAGAAGGGTCCAAGCATTTGTTTTCCCATTTACCACTGTGCTGTTTTTCTCAAGGCTTCCACGTTTTTTGTTTTTGTTTTTGTTTTTTGTTTTTTAATGGGGCAACTATTCGAAGGGTATCCAATTCACCTTTTTATTGCAGGTGAGCGTGGCGCTGGGATGTACCACCCGTGATCGTACTGTTGCTTTTGTTAGCACCTTCGCTGCCTTTTTGACTCGAGCATTTGATCAAATCCGGATAGGAGCCATCTCTCAAGCCAACATCAACCTTATTGGGTCCCACTGTGGAGTATCTGTTGGTATGAGTCCTCAGTACTATCATCCTGTGTGTGTGTGTGTATTTAGAATTTGTTTGTTTTGAGGGGGAGAGGGGTAGAGAAGGGGGAAAAGAGCATCGAGTCACCTTGGACAACGGTGCCCAGTGACTGAGGGCCAGACACTGGCGAGGGTCAGGGCCAGATGAGAACACTGGTATGTTGATCTGGAAAGTCCGTTAGGATCCTAACCCACAGTGTCACAGTGATGTCTCATGGGAGACCGACCTGTGACAGTTAAATTGTGATTATAAGGCATTGTGTTGGTGCAAGAATTGGTCAGTTTTGTAGGGCTCAACTACAAGTGTGGGCCCTCCCCCCATGGAAATAAGTTTTGCTTATCCAGCAGAGGGCAGGTTCCCAGTTGGCCCTTGATCATGTGTGTGTTGGGCCATGGCTTTGCTTTCTCAGGAGAAGATGGCCCCTCCCAGATGGCCCTGGAGGATCTGGCCATGTTCCGAGCCATTCCCAGCTGCACTATTTTCTATCCAAGTGATGCCATCTCAACAGAGCATGCTGTTTTCCTGGCAGCCAATACCAAGGTATTTTTTTTAACTAAAAATTTTTTTTAATGTTTTATTTTTGAGAGAGTGACAGAGCATGTGGGGGGGAGGGGCAGAGAGTGAGGAGGACACAGTTCAAAGCCAGCTCCAGGCTCCGAGCTGTCAGCAAGAGAGCCCAGCACGGGTCTCAAACCCACGAACTGTGAGATCGCGACCTGAGCTCCAGTGAAGTGAGAAGCTTAACTGACCACTCCAGGCACCCCACCAAGCAGGATATTTTTTAAGGGGACATTGGTTAAGAGAGAAAATGCTCCTGGGCTCTGCTACTAGTTTGATACTGATTGTGTTTTTCCCATTTTTTTCTCCATGTAAAGATAATATTCATTATAGAAAATTTGGTTGTATGATTCCTTTAAAAGACAGAACAAATACCCCAAAAAAGGTGACTGAGTATGTAGAACATAAACATGATCACGTAAAAGACCGTGCAGAAGGACACGGAACAATCGCTGGCAGCCCGTATGGAGCAGGGCTCACCACGAGGAGTAGGAGCTCTGGGCACTCCAGGATGGGGGCCTGTCAGCAATGTCCTGGGAGTGAGCTCCAGCAGGGAGCGGTCAGTAATGCTGGCCTTAGACAAACCCCATGCTGTCACCACCTCATGATATCCAGGAAACTGGAGAGTGACCAGGCGGGGTAGAAAGAGAATCCCAAGCAGGCTCCATGCTGAGCGTGGAGCCCAGCACAAGACTCCCTGTCATGACTGAGATCATTACCTGAGCCGGAACCAAGCATGGTCACTTAAATGACGGAGCCACCCAAACACTCCTAAAGTATTTTTAAGAATGAAGTGTTACAAACTATTCTGGCAAAAATTTAGTTGCTTAATGTGTTCTGGGCTTTTTATTAAACGTAAGTCAGTGTTGTGGCATACGTTCATCATCTTGTACCAATAGAACAAGTCAGTGCATATTTGAGAAAGCTTTCCTGTATCATTGACTATGATAGCACAGAAGGCTTGCCACCGAGGGCATCTGCCAGGGTTCTGTATAGGCTTTTGCCTGGCTTGGTAGTAATCTGATCCGGTGACACCTGACCTGTTTGCCAGTGGTTGAGATGCTTCTCAACCAAAATGTGTGCTTTGTCTTTAGTAAAAGGAACTGTTATTAGTTGGAAATTAGTTTGATTTTTTTTTTAACTGTGGCTCTGGTTTTAATATATGCCCTAGGGGATGTGCTATATTCGGACCAGCCGACCTGAAACTGCAGTTATTTACAACCAACAAGAAAGCTTTGAGATCGGACAGGCCAAGGTAAGACCTTAAGTTCTCTAGTGCCTTCTAGTACCATTTCACGTGGAGAGAACTGGTGTAAAGCTAGCACCAGGTATCCCCGCACAGTCCAGGCTTGATGCTTTCTTTGCTCTGGTTAAAAAAAAATTTCACTGTGACCTTTACCCGCTTTTCTTCAGGAAGGAGCATTTTATCAATATCAGCCTAAGCAAACATTTTTTCCCTTCCAAATGGAGTCTTTGTTGAACTCTTACAGATAAAGTGGTAATAGCTTAAAGGTACTTGAGTTGTTTGGGTGTAAATTACCACAGTCTGAAGGTAAACAAAATAATACAACCTATTTCAAATGAATAATGGATCTTTTAGATTTGGGTTTTGCAGATCCGAGCCAGCAATAAAAAGGAACATGAATGTCTTGCCACCGGCCATTGTGTGGCTCTGAAGTTGGTGGGATGTGGCCTTGCCCATGGGCCTGATAAAGTTAACCCTAACCCCATCACTGAGTGATTCCTATCTTCTGTGTTCTTGCAAAAGCCCTAGAAGCACACAGATTGTTAGCAACCCTGTGTTGTAGGTGAGCAGCTTACTCAGGGTTCACAGTTAGTATCAAGACCAGAATTCATACCGAGATACTGACCTGACCTCTGTCAGAGCCATGTGTGCAGAGAACCAGCAGCATCTGGGGAGAAAATAAGTGACTCTGTTCTACTGCCTAGAGAGCGGGGCTCACAGATGTTTTGGCACGTTTCCTTCCTGCCTTTTTAAAGGCCTCTAATGTATATTTTACATAGTTGAGATCACATTGCAGAAGAGAGTTCTACCTTCTTAAAAAGTTTTTTTAACATTCATTTTTGAGAGATGGAGAGAGAAAGAGCATGAGTGGAGGAGAGGCAGAGAGAGGGAGACACAGAATCTGAAGCAGGCTCCGACACGGGGCTTGAACCCAAGAAGCATGAGATCATGACCTGAGCCGAAGTCGGATGCCTAACCGACTGAGCCACCTAGGCGCCCCAATGGCATGGATAATTCAGGGGCTGGGTTTTGCAAAGGGGATATAGGTGTGCATTATGTGTATGTGTTTATACGGATGTGTATGAAAAAGTTAGGATCTTCTCAAAGAATGGGGTGGCTTAGAAGCCCTGAATGTTTGTATTGTCAGCAGTACTTCTTAAGCTACAAGGAAACCTATACAAAGGGATGCGGAATAGTTTCAGATGCCTTTGGTTGAGTGGCTTTGGAGGAAATAGGAATCTGGAATA
>NW_027530876.1:829445-830047 GCF_008692635.1 Crocuta crocuta
TGTGCTTGCAGAGTAGCAGGTGGTTGAGCTCCTGGGCTTCGATGTCAGATGAGCTTGGCTGCTTTGCCTCAGCTCTGCCCTGAGCGAGTTCCTCCCGCTCAGATTTGCTTTCCCCAGCCACAGAATGAGCCCTTTAATGCATGGGCCTCACAGGGCACTTGGGCATACAAGGTGCTTGGCACAGAGCATGTGGCAGAGGTCCCCAAATAATCCCCATCATCGTGTTCATCATCAGAGTCTGGTCTGTGTGCGTGCCCCCACAAGATGTGCAGCTAGTCCAGAAACTGTGCCGTCACATGCCCTCTGTGGCTGTGAGGCTGTGGCCTGCCATGTGTGTCCTGTACAACTTGTTTCTGGCCCTTTGCCTTTCAGATCTAGTTTGAAATCCACCTTCTTTGCTAAAGGGGCGTTTTGTTATTCTATAAGAACTTAGTGATTTGGCATCGCAAATCATGAAGCATGATAGGTGAATTTGTAAAATGAATATGAAGAAAAGTATATCAAAAAGAGGGTCGTTGTTTGTCCGTGTGCTGGTTCAGCTTTTGTTTATAGTGAATTACTAAGGAGTAAAACTGGTAGGACCGGAGAGATGTGCTCCGTGA
>NW_027530876.1:830749-835659 GCF_008692635.1 Crocuta crocuta
ATACCAGGTCGTCCGCCACAGTGTCCATGACAAAGTCACAGTTATTGGAGCTGGAGTTACCCTGCATGAAGCCTTAGCAGCTGCCGAAGATCTTTCCAAGCAAGGTCAGTTGGGTGTTGGTGAACATTGTGAAGTTTAAGCTGGGGTGGGACTTGGGCTGCCTCATGTGCCCCAATTGGCTTTTTTTATTCTAAGTTAATTTCATACACAAACCTGGCTAGTGCTGTTTTCCAGATATTTCCATCCGTGTCATTGACCTATTTACCGTTAAACCTCTGGACACTGCCACCATCATCTCCAGTGCAAAAGCCACGGGCGGCCGTATTCTCACAGTGGAAGATCACTACCCAGAAGGTACATACAAGTCTTGAGGGTCATGTCGTGAGAGTCTGCTTTGGTGAGAAGTGTGTGTGTTTACCATGACTGGGAAACCCACACTGCTTCTGGGCATCAGCCAGCCACTCAACCAGCAGCCATCATCACTGCTCTTGGCAAGTGTATCATTTTAGGGGTTTCTTGCCCATCTACACTGGCTCCTTACAGGGGGTGGCCATGCCCATACTCACCTGTGTGACCCCCAGCAGAGTGCCTGGTCCCCGGGTGGCTTAGCGGCAGCACGAAGGAGTGTCTAACTCAGTGTTGGGAGCAGGAAGGGGTCATAATGAAAACCTTCACAGTTGCTCCTGAGTTTTGAATGAGTAATAATTTGCTCCCCTCTCAAAATGGGAAAATAGTGTCTTGCAAGCAGAGAACGTGACAAATGCAGAAAAAGTGTGTGTGGGGTGGGGGAGGGCTGGGAACATTAGGTGGGGCATGTAAGGGAGTGGGAGTTCCATGTGTTCGTGTATCGGGCCCCAAGAGCGCCTCCATGATCACTGAGCACTTCATGGCTATAGTGACCGACCCACAGCGATCCTCTAGAAGCACTCCGTGCTGTCACCACTGAAGTTATGACAGGGACCAGACACGCCCTAGGACCCGCGAGGACAGAAGACACAGGTTGGGGTGAAGGACCCCGTGTCTTGGGCTCCCTCCCTTCCGTGACGGGCCCACTGAGTCCTCTCCCTTCTCCAGCAGTGACAGATGCGTCCCTGGAGACCAAGGGACCCGCTCAGCACTCAGCAGCCTGGGTCTCATTGGGCGCTCAGCAAACTCCCTGACCCCCAACGAAGCAGGTGTCCCTGGGGACTCAAACCAACCCATTGGCCAGGTGTCACCTGAGGACCAGTCTTGCTAACAGCCCTCCTGAAGCTGGTGGCCTCTGGCCTGTTCCGGTCATTCTTTTCTGTATGGTTTATTTGTTGGTGTAATCATTTGGGGGTTCCTGACAGCTTTAGGAATCTGTCCTGCAGGCGCACCTGGGTGGCTCAGTTAAGAGTCCAACTTCGGCTCGGGTCATGATCTCACGGTTCGCAGGTTCGAGCCCTGCATCAGGCTCTATGCTGACAGCCAGCTCAGAGCCTGGAGCCTGCTGTGGATTCTGTCTCTCTCGCTGTCTCTGGCTCGCTCGCTCGCTGTCTCGGTCTCTGGCTCGCTCGCTCGCTGTCTCGGTCTCTGGCTCGCTCGCTCGCTGTCTCGGTCTCGGTCTCTGGCTCGCTCGCTGTCTCGGTCTCGGTCTCTGGCTCGCTCGCTGTCTCGGTCTCGGTCTCTGGCTCGCTCGCTGTCTCGGTCTCGGTCTCTGGCTCGCTNGCGCAGCCCTGCATCATCCATGGAGCCCCAGTTGAGCTCCTGCTCTCATAGGGCTGGGAGCGGGTGGAGGCCCAGTTTTGAGTGAGACTCTCGTGGCCAGTCAGAGGGTGACTGTTTACCTGGATCAGTGGCTACTGAAGAATGTTTTCCCCTAGGAACCGGCACATTCAAAGGCCTCTATACTTGGGGGCTTTAAGGCTGACTAGCTGCTTCCAGAACAGAGCCTCATGTCCCTTGTTTCCCCAGGTGGCATTGGGGAGACCGTCGCTGCAGCTGTCTCCATGGATCCTGACATCTCGGTCCATCAGCTGGCAGTGCGGGGAATACCTCGGGGTGGGAAGCCCAGTGAGCTGCTCGATGTGTTTGGAGTCGACGCGAGACACATCGTAGGGGCCGTGAAACGTATGTTACTAAACTAGCTGCCGACTTCGGAACTAGAAGACTAGCTTCTCATCTCACATTCACACTTTCTTACAAACTGTCACTTAAATCTATACTGTTGTACTTGTTTTTAAAAGCAAAGCTAGTTAACTATCTTCTTCTTAAGCTATAACTAATACGAGTGTAACTCTCACCTTTCATAAGTCATTATAGTGTTATTATAAGGTTAGAAATAACAGAAGAGCTGACGAAACCACCACCTAATGCTAAGTTTTCTGACAAGACCACATGTAACCGGATTGAGGATCAGCTAGGGTAAATTTCGTACACGCGTGTGGAAGTAAAGACAGGCAGGCAGATTGAACCATACCTTGCAATCGCTCAGTGTTGTGACACTATAGCACCCTGCCCCATGCCACTGTCCCAGTTCGAGAGTTTGCGTGCTGCCATCCTACCTGCAGCTTCCTGGGTCCAGTGTGACTGCAGCTGCCCTGGAATTTTCTCGGGTGTTTGCCTCCATCTCCCCCCCTACGGCCGGGCGCAGGGGCCATGGAGCAGCAGCGAGAGCTCTAGGGTGTCCCGTGCTACTCGCAGGGATGATTTCTGTGAAAAGAAGACCCAACTAGTTCTGGTCTCCACACTGCAGTCCTTTGTCCGGTCTCAGAAACGTCTCATCTGTCCAATGCCCAGGCCAAGCCTGATGGCTCAGCTGTATTCTTCTGCAAATACTGGTTAATGTTAATAAAGCATTTTAAAAAGCAGCTGCTTCATTCCATTTATGCTTTGTTGTTTGGTGTCTCTTGGATAGAAACTCCCTAATTAGAATTTTACCTCAGCCAGGGGAGGGAGCCAGGCGCCCGCCCGACAGAACCTCCCCCCTCCCCCAAGGGTATTGGCTGGGAGGTGTGCCTCTAGAGGGCGCTGTAGGGCCAGAGCTGAGCCTGCCCTTCAGCTGGGAGCATGGGAATCAGGTGGCTGGTATACAGGGACGAGAACAGCCACATAACTTAAAGATTGGTCCAAACTGGAGCACTAAAGTTGGCTGGAGGTGTCTGCTGTGGCTCCAAGTTGCAGTGCCCTCATTAAGTGCTGGTCAGGGGCCTCTGTTCTAGAATGTGTGGCAGACTCCAGAACAGGCCTAGCACTTGGAGTCCTGCTGGGGGCCGCCGCCGCCTCCTACCCTTTTAAATCACTGACCCGGTTTCCTGGCCTGTAACATTAGCATGGCCATTGCTGTACTTGTTTCATGAGATTTCAAAAATGTGTTTTTTTGTAAAAACAGTTGCCAGTTGATAGAAGATACAAAAACCTAAATATTAAAAATCTCAAACTGGATTTTTTGGTAAAAATAAGTTGATAAAGGGTCACTGTAGAAAGTTTAGAAAGTACAAATAACCATCTACTTAACCATCTCCCACTCCATACAGTTCACCCTTTTAAACCCTATAGTTCGGTGGGTTTTAGTATACTCGCCGAGTTTTGCGACCGTCACCCTGCTCAGGTTTAGGACCTTTGCATCACTCCAAAAAGAAAGCCTGACCTCCGCCCCCGCCTTAGCAGTCACTCCATTCCCCTTCCAGCGCCTGGCAGCCACTCCTGTATTTTTGGTTTCTGTGGATTTGCCTCTTTGGGACATTTCCTAGGACTGCAGTCAATACGGTATGTGGCCTTTTGAGGTCTGGCTGCTGTGGTTCAGTGTAACGCATTTGAGGTTCACCCACGTGGCAGCATGTGCCAAGACTCCGTTCCTTTTTATGCCCGCATACTCCATCCTGTGTGTAGACCACATTTTATCCGTTCATCAGTTGACATTGGGGTTGCTTCCGCGGTTTGTCTCTCGTAAACCTGCAGACGTTTCCACTCAGGTTTGCAGATGTGTATTTTCACTTCTCTTGGGTGTGTATAAACCTGGGAGTGGAGTTTGCAGGGTCCTGTGATTTCTGTTCACCTATTTTAGTGTGTGTGCGCCCGTGTGTGTGTGTGTGTGTGTGAAAACCGTTTGTGAGGAGTGAAAGAAGCCATGACCTCTATAAAGCACCGCATCCTCTTGCAGAAAGCAGTTGTGAATACAGCCAGGATGTGTGGCCACACGGGGGCACCACACCTGCTTGTATCCATCCAATGAGATGGACGTCAAAAATAAGGCGGCGACAGGGCGCCTGGGTGGCTCAGTTGATTAAGCGTCCGACTTTGGCTCAGATCATGATCTCATGGTTCGTGGGTTTGAGCCCCGTGTCGGGCTCTGTGCTGAGCCTGGAGCCTGCTTCAGATTCTGTATCTCTCTCTCTGACCCTCTCTCAGAAATAAAACATTAAAAGCTTTCTTAAATGTAAAAAAAGCCAATCTACATTTTAAAAATAAGGTAATTAAAAAATAATAAAGCAACAAGGATGATCCATGACCAAAGTACCGTTCCAACAGCCTCAGTTAGGACCCCCACAGGTGTGAGGCAAAACGGGTAGGACTGATTTTGTAATGGGGGCCGAGAGGAGCCACGACCACAGGAAGAAGGGAGGGGCCTAGTGGCCCTGTTCGCTCAGCTGTACCTCCTGACTACAAAGCCAAGGTGATGGGGGGAGCACATTGTCAAAAGGTGTAGTTGGAAATACGGCAGAATGTTGTGGGGTGGGAGGTGGCAATAACCCTTTTTCCCTCGTTTAATCTGTAAAAGGGGATGACTGTGCTGATGATGGTGGCAATATCTAATAGGGCTGAGGCCAGGATTTTAGAAGTGCCATCGAAATTCCCCAATTGAGGGCCTCTCTTCCTGGCACGTTTCTACTCCCCAGTCCCTTCGGGGCCTCACTGGCATTGTCCCCGTCTCGGCTACATAGCGAGTA
>NW_027530876.1:835836-835988 GCF_008692635.1 Crocuta crocuta
TTTGTCCCGTCACTCATTGCGCTCCAGCCAATCAGCGTCGCCTGCGCCAGGCCGGCAACGCCCGTAGCGGCGAGCGTCTTAGGGTGCTAGGCCGGAACCCTCACGCTGACAAGGGTGGGCAACTGCCCAGGTCCCCAGGGATCATTAGGAGA
>NW_027530876.1:836028-842060 GCF_008692635.1 Crocuta crocuta
GCGGTGACGGCCCTGAAGGGGCAGGGGAAGTTTGGGGAAGGTGGAAGGTCGAGGTGGCTGGAGGTGCAGGTAGGGTGGTGGCAGAAAAGTGCGGCACAGGCCCTCCTGCACTACCAAAGCGGAGGGAAAGTGATAGGACGCAGTGTTCCTCGGCCCTCAGCCCTGAAGCAGGCGCGGCTGGGAGCCGGGTTCCCTGCCCAGAGCAGCCCGCCCACAGCCAAGCCTGCGCAGCTGTGGCCTTGCCACCAAACATAAGCCAGGTTCCTTCAAGCTCCTTCCGGTGCTGCCGTGCCAGTCATGATCGGGATCGCGGAAGCAGTGGCCTGGAACTTAGGAATCCTGAAATGATGCCAAATCATTCTGTGTTTGGTGGGGACGACAAAGAGCAGAGTTACAGGACGCTCAAAGTAGGAAGCAGGGGGTTCACAAGGGGAACTGCGGGCAGACGGGAACCCTGCCGTCACCCTCAGGAAATGCCTCTGCTCCCACGGGGCGCGGGACTCAGAGGGACTGCGGGCATCGCGATTCCCAGCTTCAACTGAGGCCGAGCGCAAGTCCCGGTCCCGGGTGTCAGGGCCACACTCCTCCAGCCACGGCCACACCTTTCCCACGAGAAGCGCAGAGAGGCTGGGAGTTCTGTGGCCCTTGGGATTCCGTACCCGCCTGCGGCCCTGCTGTTAGATTTTCACCGCGGCGGGCCTTGCAGGGAGGGAAGGAAGAGGACTTTTAGGGCTGNTGAGAGGTAAGGAACGTAAGGTGCCATTGTCTTCTCTGCGCGCGTGGGCATCCGCACACCGCGGTCCGTAGAGCCAAGGCTGCCGTGACAGCACAGGGCGGCGGCGGCGGCTTCGGGGACCGGCCCGGGCCCCATTCCGCAGCGGCCGGGCGGGACGCCGGGGAAAGAAACAGACCCCGCTTCTCACCGGACGCAAGCGAACACAGCAGTTGGCTGCTCGGGGCCGGAGGGCTGAAGACACAGCACAGGAGGCGGCTGCCGGCCCTACAGCGAGGGGCAGAGGGGAGGAGGTTGGTGTCAGCAGAGGCCCAGACGCCAGGGTGAGGGGCCTTGAAGGGGCAGAGCCGGGATCTCTGAGCCGGGGCTGCCGCAACGTCTCAGGGAAGGCGGGAGCCACGCTGTCCACCACGCGGGGAAACGGGGCAGGAGGGGACTTCTGAGGCGCCCTCTTCCAGGTCACTAATTCTTCCCTCAGTGGCATCCGTGGTGGTTTGATCCATCTGTTCGAGGATTTTTTTCAAGAATATGTTTTCTTACTCCCACAGTTCACTTTTCTTTCTGACAGAGAGACCGAGAGAGGCAGAGCACCGGCAGGGGAGGAGCAGGAAGGGAGGGAGACACAGGGTCAGGAGCAGCTGCAGGCTCCGAGCTGTCAGCCCAGAGCCCGACGTGGGGCTCGACTCAGGAACCCCGAGATCATGGCCCGAGGCAAAGTCGGACACTGAGGCCAGCCACCCAGGCGCCCCGACTTCTGCAGTTCTTTCTCAAAATGGCCTGGGGCCTTGTTTTTTGTTTTTTGTGTTTTCTTTTTAAAGGAACGTCTTTGCGCCCAGCGTGGGGCTGGAACTCACAACCCCGAGACGAGAGCAGCATGGTCTAGTACTGACCGGCCAGGTGCCCCGTGCCTGGGCTTTTAAAATTATTCTTATCTTTCTGATTCCTTCCTCTGTGTCTTTATTTTGTTGTATCTCAGAGGCCATTGAAGATCTGGGGAGTTGAAGTGGCTTTCGATCACAATAACGCAAACAGCGCGTAACTGTCCCTGAGCGCCGCTCTCTGATCTCATGAGAAATCAAGGGTAGTGCCAGGCTAGGGTTTGAAGTCGTCTCCCCCCCCCCCCCCCCCCCCAAGNAGGCGTCTCCCTTTCTCAACAAAGGGTTGTTGTGTGGGCCCGAGACCCCCCTGGGGGATAGTCACCGGGGCTCACCTCTCATGCATCCAGGACATGCTGATTGTGCCACACAGGCCCCCGGGAATCCCCAGTGAGGGAGCGAGCCGCGCTGTAGAGCACAGCCCCACGAAAGGGGGTGAGGCTTGAGCCCCGCCCTCTTTGATCCACGCCCTCCGTGAGCGACCTGCTAGCGACCTGCTAGCGAGCGATGCCGATGCCGGAGAAGCCGTGAATGGGGGTCACGCCGCTCACAGCCTCCTAGGGCTGCGGGATGGGAGGGGCCGAGGCCCACCGCAGGCTCGGGCACGCAAGGCCATTACCGCAAATCCTGTCATCTGGCCTCTGAGACTTACCCCCTGGGAAGGTCCAGGCGGCCAGTCCTGTCTGTGACACACCTGCTGATTCGCCACGAAGGTGGGCGGTGTCTTCAGCTCGAGGTTGCTGACCCATCTCCAGCTGGGCCTCTGGGGGTCCTGGGCCGGAGGCCAGGGGTGAGCTACCCTTCCAGGAAGGCTGGACCTGCTCGGTCGCTCGGTCGCTCGGGCTCGGTCGCGAGCCCAGCAGTCCCACCACGATGCAGGGAGAGCCTTTCCTCTCTCAACCAGGGGTTCGCAGAGGCCCCGCAGCAGCCGGCAGCCAGGGGGCAGGCAGCCCCGCGTGGAGGCTACTAGGACCGCTCCCTCCACCCACGTCCCCTGATATCCCGTCCTGCCTCTGTCCTCTGTCCCCTGGCGGTCGCCCTTCACCAACACCGGATTTAGGTGGAGGCTCAGTTCTGCCCTCCGCCTTCCCACAGCCATGGCTCCTGGCACCCGGGAACGCCAAGCCGGGAGCTGCTCCCACGGCCCAGGCGCATCCCTGCTCGCTCCTCGCCTCGCCTTTGCTCTGCTTCCTCGGGGGATGTGTCTCGCTTACCCGCGTGCCACCTGTGCGCTTCAGCAGCGTGCCCAGACTCTGCTCATTACGTATTTGCTGGCCTTTCTCCCAAACTGGACGGGCAGCCCTGGAGGGCAGGGGCTGGCTGGCAGAGTGGCCCCGCCCCTAACCCCTAGCCGAGGCGGCACTGCCCCCTGTGACCACCGCCCAGGGCCACAGCCCCTGGCTCGGTGGGTCTCCAGCCTGGGTCACTGAGGACCGAGCAACACAACAGGCTCATCAAGTCCCCCCTGAGCCTCCTTTACTCTCACCCCAGTGGGAGGAGGCCTTTGTGCCCAGGACATGCACCCCAGACACCGTCACTTGAGACTTTAATACATTTGGTTATATAAACACTTAAACTTGGGGCCGCCGGGCTGGCTCAGTCTGTAGAGCATGCGATTCTTGACTCAGGGTTTTAAGTTGGAGTCCCAAGGCGGGTGTACAGATTACTTAAAACTAAAAACTTCAAGGGCGCCTGGGTGGCTCGTTCGGGCAAGCGTCCGGCTTCGGTTCAGGTCCTGATCTCACGGTCTGTGAGTTCTAGCCCCACATCTGGCTCCGGGCTGTCAGGGTAGAGTCTGGTTTGGATCCTCTGTCTCTCTCTGTGTCTGTCTCTCTCTCTCCGCCTCGCCCCTCCCCCACTCGCGTTCTCCTCCGTCAAAAATGAATGAACCTTAAAGAATAATTAAAAATTGGGGCGCCTGGGGGCGCCTGGGTGGCTTAGTCGGTTAGGCGTCCGACTTTCGCTTAGGTCGTGATCTCGCGGTTCGTGGGTTCGAGCCCCGCGTCGGGCTCTGTGCTGACTGCCAGCTCAGAGCCTGGAGCCTGTTTCAGTCTGTGACTCCCTCTCTCTCTGACCCTCCCCTGCTCACGCTGTCTCTCTCTCTCTCCTCGAAATAAATAAAACATTCAAAAAAATTTTTAAAAAAATTGGGGCGCCTGGGAGCCTCAGTGAGTTAAGCGTCCGACTACGGCTCAAGTCATCTCACTCATGGGTTCGAGCCCAGTCCTGGGCTCTGTGCTGACAGCTCTGAGCCTGGAGCCCGCTTCAGATTCTGTATCTCCCTCTCTCTCTGCCCCTCCCCTGCTCCTTCTGTCCCTCTCTGTCTCTCAAAAATAAATGAACGCTAAAAAAGTAAAAGAAAATCAATAAAGATAAAAAAATAAAAACTTGAAAAAATATATATAACTTCTTGACTGCCCAAACCAGCAAGCCTTGTCCTTCAAGACAAAAGACATACGGGCAGAAAGTATTTGCAACATATGTAACAAAGAACTAACAGCCCTAGTGTATCAGAGTGGGGTCTTTTGGTAAGGCGAGCACTTCGAACCTATTGACGTTTTAGGTTATTTTTTTAAAATTTTTTAATGCTTTACTTATTTCTGAGAGAGAGAGACAGCCTGAGCAGGGGAGGGTCAGAGAGAGAGGGAGACACAGAGTCTGAAACAGGCTCCGGGCTCTGAGCCGGCAGTCAGCACAGAGCCTGACGCGGGGCTCGAACCCACAAACCCACGAACCCTGAGATCATGCCCTGAGCCGAGGTCGGACGCTTAACCCACTGAGCCACCCAGGCGCCCCTCTATTGACGTTTTAAACGCCCATACGTCTTGCCCGGGCCGTTCCACTTAGAGGTAATTACCCTAGAGGGAGACGGACTCGGTTCAAAGTGGGTAGTGGCGGCGCTAATACCAATTGCAGAGAGAAGAGAAACGGTCAAAGTATGACCCAGGTGGGGATTGGTTATGTAAATGGTAGGATATGTATTCTATCAAATACCAGGCAGCCCGAAGAGAAATGAGCTAGACATTTGTTTAGGGACATGGAAGGTTTTCCAAGACATATTGCTAAGTAAATAAAAGACAATCAACAAATGTGTAGGATGTGGTTTTCATTTTTTTTTTTCCCTGTCCCTCCCCCCCCCCCCCCCCCCACGCCCCGGGATATATGATTTTTAAAACTGTGTGAATAACTATGTTGGTGATTGCATTAGAAAACTATAGTAGAAGAGAGAAACGAAATTGTCAACAATCTTGCTTAACCTAACGTTGCTTTGCTAAAACGTTCAATGATGTGCTCCAAAACTATGCAGGGTGTTCACGGAAGATGATACCGCGGCGGCGGACGGCAATTTGGCAGTTTCTCTTAAAGGTGAACATCCAGGGGCGGCGGGCTGGCTCAGTCGGAAGAGTTGCTACTCTTGATCTCGGGGTGCTGGGTTGGAGCCCCCGTTGGGTATAGAGATTCCTTAAATAAATGCCCATTTTCAAATAAAAGGAAATACTTAAAGCTAAACGTCCATGTCCACAGGACCCAGCAATTGCGCTCCTGGGCATTTATGCCAAAGAAACGGGAGTTTAGGATCACACGAACACCTGTACGTGACTGTCCGTAGCAGGTGTCTCTGCAGCAGCCTAGGACTGGGGACGAGCGGCCAGTCCTACCTGCAGCGGGGGAATGCTTGAAGCAACTGGGCGACCCACATCAAGGGGCACAGCTAGCAAAACGAGGGAAGAACTGCCTGCGGATACGCGCAACAGTGGACGGATCTCAGGGGCATCACGAGGGTTATAACCCCCAAAAAGCCCACCGCGGGTCACTGAGACGGACTGCACACGGCATGGTTCCATTTTCCTAAGTGTTCAAATGACCATCTTGTAGCCGAGCAGACAATCCTGGTGGCCGCGGGTGGGCAAGGAGGCGATGGGAGGAGGCCGTGGTTGCGAACGGTTAACAGGAGGGGCCTTGTGAGGGAACCAACTGGGCGCGGAGGCCCTGGGCGTCGCCTGTGTCTAACACGCGTGGGGAAACCGCAGAGCTACGCGCGGGCGCACACGCGGGTGCAACACACCCGGAGCAGCCCTCGGACGGCAGCAAGGCCACATCCGGGTGTGTGACGGCACCGGATGCGCGCCCCGCCGATCCCTGGTATCTGCGGGGGGCGCCCCGGCCTTTGTATGCAACTTCTGTGAGTTCCACTACTTCAAGACCCAAACTCCGGCCGAGAGCACACAAGCAGGGCTGGGGGTCGCCACAAAGGACGACTCGCGCGGCCCTGCACGCAGACGTCGCGCTCTCCCGGCGGGGACGTCCAGGCGTCACGCAGTCCTCCGGGCCCGACGCTGGAAAGGAGCGCGCGGGAGCGGAGACTAGAGGGGCGGGCAGGCGGCCGGCTTGTCTTGATTGGGCAGGGAACCAGACCCTCAGGC
>NW_027530876.1:842164-851708 GCF_008692635.1 Crocuta crocuta
CGGCGCGTGGGCGGGGCTTCCTGTGGGCGCGCTGAGGGACGTTAGGAGGCGGGGACGGAGGCGGGGGCGGGCGGGGCGCGCGGGCTGTGCCTGGACGACGCCCCGGCTTCGGGACACCGCCCTGCATCCCGGGGCTCTGCCCTGCGCCTCTCCGGGTCCTGGGCCCTGCCAGAGTCCCCGTTCCCCGAGGCCTGAGGACCCATGCGTTCCTCTGGGGGGAGGCCGACGAGAAGCCTCCATCGAGTCCAGGTTCCGGGAGGCCGCGGGGGGCTCCGTCGGGCCTGTCGCCCACTGGCACTGCGTCGCCAGCCCCTCCCAGCCCTGGTCTCGGAGAGCGGCCTTGCTGTGCGGACCGGGGCGCATCCAGCCTCCCGGGGGCAGATCGCGGCCCTCCCCNCTGCCTGCCCGGCCCACTGTGCGTTCCAGCCGCCCGGAGTGTGTCTGGAACAGTCCTTGTAAAGCATAGATCCCGACCTCCACACACACACAGGCCTAGTACCCGGGAAAAAGTGGGCAGAGCTGGTGCCAGTACCCGCGAATGTGGTGTTGGCCAGGGGAGCTGTCCAGGCTCCTGCAGGTGAGGACGGCAGGAAGGTAAAGTCTTTCCCATGTCACTTGACAGGTGCGCCGCCCCCCCCCTCCCCGAGAGTCCTGCCCAAGTCAGCCTGTTCTCCAGGACCACCTGTGGTTGTCCCTGCCCGTCACCCGGGGAGGTCACAATCAAGGGGAGCCCCGCAGAGAAAGCTCGCGGCTTCCCTACAAGTGGGTGCGATCAGGAGCCATCCCTTCTGGCGGTTCTCACGCTGCAGGGCTGCGTGGGAACACCTGGAGGGCTTGTTCAACCTCGGGTCACTGGACCCCGCCCCACAGTCTCTGATCTTGCAGATCTGAGGTGGGGCCTGAGAACTTGGGACTCCACGAAACCCGCCACCGCGGGTCTGGGACCTGTCTGTGGGACTCACTCTCCGGAGGCCTGAGACTCACTCCTGGGTGTGTGCATGCCCCCAGCCCTACGTGGGCGTGGCCCCTTGGCAGGGTCCCCACTGGCCTGGGAAACGCCAGGAGGGTGCTAGCCCTCGAGGATCGGGGACTTCCCGAGGAGGGGCGGTCACCCTTTCCTGCCCGGGTTGGGCCGGAGGGCACCGTCCACAGCCCGGGGGGGAGGGGGGGGAAGGTGTCGGGTTTGTACAGGCGCTTGGCAGTTGCCAGACGCGGTGGCTAAGTCTGGCCGAGTAGGAGAGAGGGGCGGAGATCAGACTCCGTCGCCCCCCCCGTCCCCCCCCCCAGTGGGGATGCAAAGAACGGTCTGATGAGGCAGAGGCCAGAGCCGCACCCTGAGCTCGGGGATGGGGAAGGACCCTGGGCCCTGAGACCGAGAACGTGCATTTGGAGGCAGCGCGCAGACCGGAAAGGCGGTCGTCTGCCCGGGATGGGCCCTGCCAGGCCTCTGGTCTGTGGGTGCGGTCGGCCCTCTAGCCGGTGGGAAGCCGCTGCCCCTCGTCAGCAAGTTGACCCCCCCCCGGCCCCGGGCGATGCTGTCCCAGGCCCCCGGGGACGCGGCCCAGAGCTGCTCCGCGCCCGCACCACCACCGCCACCCACCCACCAGGGCCCGTCTTTTTGGTGGTCGCTGTTTGTTTGGCTCCGTGCTGCTCGTCCCCGGGTGGTGGGTGAAATGCAGTGCCCGTCACTGGCCGCCGTGTGTCCCCACGAGGAGCAACTCTGCCACGTGGCACACGAGCTTGTGTTGGCCGTGGGGTCGGGTGGGGAAGTGTTCGGTGGTGCGTGTTCGCCGCCTCCCCCTGTGCCTGCCGGGCCTGGCGCTTCTCCCGGCAACTGCTTCAGGCTCTCCATGCGTTAGCGCTCCGAGCCCTGAGTCACGTCTTGCTGCTGTTTCTTTCCCCGCGCTGTCACTTGTCTCTTGACTCTGTGGTTTTGGGTTGTGTCAGGTCAGGCAGACGCGTTTAGCTTTTGTGTCATCGGACTTTCCAGGCATTTCCTAACGGGTTCCGGGGTTTCTCTGCTCCGGACTTGCTCAGAGAGGCTTTCTGCACGTACTGCCGTGTCTTCGTTACCCACGGCTGCACGGCGACTACCCCTCCCACAGCTAAGCCCTGCGATCTGACCTCCACGCCGTCTGAGGGCAGGCTCCTCGAGGGCGGTGGGGGGCTCTGGCTCAAGGTGACTCCCGGGCCGCAGTCCAGGCCTCAGCTGGGGCCGCGGCCACCCGGTCTGCCTGGCGGGCGGGCCCCGGTCCAGGCTGGCTCACGTGGCCGTGGCGGGGGCCTCAGGGCCTCCCCCGTGGGGCCCCTCCAGAGGGCAGCACAGGGCACGGCCTCCCAGAGCCAGGGATGTGACAGAGGAGAGCCGGTGACAGAAAGATCCAGAGAGCGAGGGAGCAGAGGGGGAGAGAGAGAGACAAGACACGGGCCCCGAGAGAGAAGCCTCGGCCTTTATAATTTCATGTCTGTGCTGCTGTTCCCTCCTCTGCTGTGTTCTAGGTCACACGGGTCCACCCGGAGCAGTGCCGCAGGGGACGACACGCACGACGAGCGTCCTGCCTCCTGAACCTGGTCCCACAGGGCCCCTCGGGAACACGCCCTTTGTCTAAAGGGGGGTGGCCCGTTCCGGCCCGGGGAGCGAGGCACGCAGGGCCCGCGCTCGTTAAGGGCAGAGACTGGCTCTTCCGTCGTTAAAGGGTTGCGGACAAAACACACAGAAAGCCAGAGACAGAGAGAACACGGGCCCGCGTTCCCGGCGGGCCCCGATGTCCACGGCGCGCTTTCTGCCCTTTGCAGGGCAGTGTGCAGCCCTGGCTGGGGTCCTGGCACAGGACCCNTTCCCTGGGGAGATGCCCCCCCCCCTTCCTGGCTGGGACTCGGAGATGACTTCGCCACGACACGCTCTGACACGCTCTGACACTCTCTGACAGGCTCTGGAGTCCTTGGCGTGTCCCACCGGCTCTGTGGGCGGGGCCTTTCCTGTAGACTGTGGCTGCCGCAGGGTGCCCGGGCCCTCGCTGCAGCTCCTGGCCCCGTCGGGGGCCGCCCTGTGCTGTTTGAACCTGGGGACCGAGGGACTTGGGGCAGCAGCGCTGTCTCCCAGGAGCAGCAGCAGACACCCGGGCCTTGCTTGCTGGGCCTGACCTCGGGGACCGTGGTCGTGGCTCCTGGGGACATCCCCCAGCCAGCGAGTTGGGCGGCTCGGTCCTGCAGCCGGCCCCGCGGAGACACGCAGGCCCAGTGCGGCCCCGCACGCCGGGGCCCCCTGACCGGCGTCGTCCCCATCCCCCTGGCGTGTGCCTGAGCCGGGCCGCTTTCTCGCCCCTCAGCCCTGGCAGGAGGACCAGCCCGGAGGGCCCGGCTTCCCAGGCGCCCTTCCCTGGGAGGCCTCCCTCCCAGGGCGGCTGAGGAGGGGAGGGGCAGGGAGTCTTCCCTTTCCCCTCACCGGGCCACACAGGGGCTCCCCCTGCTGGCCAGCTCTGTGGGTGGGCGCACCCCCGCCCCAGGTCCTGTGCCCGCTCACCTGCCCACCCACCTGCGGTGCCCATCCCTGCGCCTCGGCCTCTCTGCCCGAGGACGTCTGCGCCCGGCCTGCCCTCAGCCGCTGTGCCGGCTCAAGGGCAAGCCCCCTCCCCACGCACGGCTCCGTGCTTTGCTCCGCCCTCCCCTGCGGGCCGCGCGCGGCCTGGCTGGGCTCCTGGAGACCTGCGGAGAGACAGGGGACCCCCGCGGGGAGCGATCGAGGTGGCGGAAGCCAGCCCGACCTCTGAGCCGCACAGCACTGCACAGAGGCCCCAGCTGGGTACGGCCCTCCCCTGGATGGCCCTGCCCCGGAGGAGGGGACCGCACCCCCGGGGGGCCCGCCTGCCCTGGGGAAGGGCCCTCGTGCTGGGGGCCTCCACAGGAACCCCGAGGGTCCCCGGAGTAAGGTTGCCCTTGTTGATGTGCTGGGACTCCCTCGCTGTCTCGGGCGAGTGGCGGCGCCAGCCACTTTGAGGAGCCCGGTGCTCCCCTCTCCTCGTCCCAGACCCCTTCCAGCCTCCTTGGGGCCCGGGGGGAGGCGGGGGAGTGCGGCAGACAGGCAACAGGCAGGGTCAGGTGCAGAGGTGTGGCGGGGGCAAGGCTGGAGGCTGGCTGGGGGGCGGGGCTGCTCAGCTTCCCCCTGCCCTGTGCTGCCTGGACTCAGAGGGGACAGGACCTGCCGGCCGGTGGGCAGGGCGTGTGCTGCTCCCCAGTATGGGGACCAGCGGTCCCGTCCCTACACCTGGTAGATGAGACGGGGCCAGCCTGGGGTCGGTGTGTGGCCGGGACCGCTCCTCTGCTCCCGGCGCCCCGCCTGGCAGGCAGGGCTCAGGCGTGGGGCGCGGTGGGGCCGGGCCGCCCCCTCCCCGGCTCCGGGCAGGCGAGCAGGCCTCCCCCGCCTGGGCGCGAGCCCGCTGGGGGCCCGGCCTTGCCCCTCCCTGCCTCCTCCTCGCACCTAGCACCCGGGGTGTCCCTCGGGGATTCTCCGGGCACACCGTGTCCCAGCCTGCGGGCCGCTCGCAGGACGGAGTCCCGGTGCCAGGTGTCCGTCCTGCTGCAGAGCCCTCTGCAGGGATGGCGCCCCCTTCTGCTCCCTGCCTGGGCAGGGCCTCCTGCCCTGCAGCCCCCGTGCCCAGACCTGCCCCCGCCCCCCCGCCCCCCTCTCCCCGGGGCCTCAGGGGCTAGTTCCCCATCCCCAGGCTGGCATCTTTCGCCCTTGCTTCCCTGCGTCTGTCACAGCTGCCGGGAAGGATGTGGCATCCGTGGAGGGACAGGGACTCCTGCTCAGCCCATGAGTCTCAGCTCTGGGGCTGTCCTGTGGGGGCCCTGGCCAGCACGCCCAGCAGAAGTGGTGGGGCCTGACTTTATTCACCTGCGTGCCACCTGCCTCGAGTGCCCGGTGTCCCGAGGGACTCACCACCGGGTCCGGCCCCGGGTGGCAGAGCAGCCCGTTTCCAGAACAATCGGGATGTAGCGCCTCTTTCCCATCCTTTAGCATCTGACGGCCTGGTGTAGTTTCTGCTCATGGAGGCACAGACTGTGCACCCCTTGATGGAGTCTTTTGTGAGGGCGGTTGTTCGTCACTCGGACCACGTGGCCCAGAAGGCACGTGTAGTCGCTGCCCTCTGTGCTGAGGGCGCGGCCAGGCAGGCACAGCCCCAGGTCTACCCAGTGCGGTTCTCTTCCCCCGGACATATCAGGGCCCGGTGTTGGAGGGCCAAGGTCAGGAGCACTGCTTCCAGGCCACGTCTGTAGGGCACTCCTCCCTGTCCCTGTCCTGGGGTGCTGGTGTGCCCACTCTGGCAGGCCCTGACATCCCCCAATGCCCTGTCTGGGGCTCCAGGTCCTCTCCTTCGACAGCAAGGCTGACACCCCAGGCTCCAGCCCAGCCGCTGTGTCCTGGACCGAGGGCAGCTACTGCCCCCTCCTGTGCCCCTGGCCGCCTCAGGAACCCTTGCGGGGGTAAGGAGGACAGTGCGCTGTTGGGAGTGGGAATCCTGGACCCCCAGCTGCCCTGTCGTGAGACTCTGGAGTCCTAGGTTCCTTTCAGGAGAGGCGCCTGTGGGAGCTTTCCCAGAGGTAGTCCCAGATTCGTAGAGAGCATTAAGTCGAGCCGTGCAGCCGGTGCTCCATCAGGGCCCCATGGAGCCATCAACAGCCGTAGGACCAGAGCACCCCGAGCAGCAGAGAGCACTTGGGTGCCTGCTGCGGATGGGGCACAATACTACGTGGGGGCGCAAAGCTTTCGGAGCACTGGGAAGGGTATGGGAGCACTCAAGGGCCCAAGGAGCCCTGGGGCCTGGGGCCAAGCTTGCGGTGGAGTCCTGGGGAAGGCCCAGGACCCTCCAAGCTATCGAGACTGTTATGACAGGGGTGTCTCTGAGCCCTAGGGCAGGAGGCTCAAAGGTGGAGCTCTCTAGGGACTGGGAGAGTCCTCAGCAATTTCCAGCTGGCACGTGGAGGGCAGTGCAGGTTGTCTTTGTGGAGTGAATGGAAAGGGGGAGACTGTGTCCCACGGGTCCGACCCAGTCCTCTCTTCTCTCCTCCAGGAAAGCACAGTGGTTGCCAAGCACACCTCGTCTCCTCCTTTCCTGCAACAGCGAGAGGCCTATAGGGGACGTCACATCCCGAAGCCATGCCGCCTCTCTCCCTTCCTTGGGATGCCTCTAGCTCAGCTCCCCTTCCCCACACGCTGTGCCTTCGCTCTGCCCCAGCCTGTCTAGAGCGTCACCACGTCAAGCTTGCCACTTTCCCAGGCTCTGTGTTGGGTCCACTAGTCTCCACTTGCCCCTCTGCCCGGGTGCTGACTGCCGGTGGGGCAGCTGCACTCCCAGGCAGGGTCAGTCCCTCCTGTCTATGCACTTGATTGAGGATCAGTTGGTGAAACGAGTTGCATCACTGTGTCTCTCCGGGGTCCTGGTGCACCAGTGACCTGACATAGGCTCACTGATCCTACCATCAAGCCCTTTCATCATTGCGGAGGAGGCACCGTTTTGTGTCCATGCCCACCGCCCACCACGGAGCAGACAGGTCTAGGCCCTTGCTTTGGGATAGCCAGGGGCAGAAGCAGGGAGCCGGGGTGGGGGGAGTCCTCACCAAANACACACACACACACACACACGTGGGAGAAAGGTGAGCATGCAGGAAAAAGAAATGGCCAGGAACAAGGACGGGGTGTCCCAGTTCCAGCCCTGACCCAAGATCACCGTGTAGCAATCAACGGGAGCCCGTGGGTGCTGTGCCCAGTACGGTGGGCCGGGCCGAGTCCTCCCACCTGAGCAAGGAGCTGCTCAGAGGTGAGGGATGGATGCCAGGGCCGAGCTTGTTGGGGAATTGTGCGGGAGCCTGGGAGCCACCTGAGCGCTTGGAGTACCTGCCCCCCGCCCCAGCTGGCAGTGTGAACCAGCATGCAGGGCCTGCTACCCTAGGGCTCCTTAGCGCTTGCTTTAAGAAACTATGTGTAGGGGCACCTGGGTGGATCAGACAGTTGAACGTCCGACTCCTGATTTTGGCTCAAGTCACGATCCCAGAGTTGTGGGATTGAGCCCTGAGTCAGGCTCCAGGCTGAGTGTGGAGCCTGCTTGAGACTCTCCCCCCCTCCCTCCACTCCCTAGCTTGTGCTCTCTCTCTTAAAAATAAGTAAATAAATAAAAAGTATAGGTAAACTCTGGGGCACCTGGCTGGCTCAGTCGGCAGCGCTCTGTGGTCTCTTGATCTAAAGGGTGTGAGTTCAAGTCTCACGTTGGGTGTATACGATCCTTAAAAAAATGTATATATATGTCTGTAAACTTGGAAGATTATGAAGTAGCCCCACCCCCACAGAAAGCTTGGAGATTAGCAACAATACAGCCAGGCGAGGGGTTGGATTGGACCCAGAAGCGATGAGGCCTTTCGGCGTACCTGAGCCCGCTCCCATGCCACTAGGCAGGCGGCCGGCCAGGAGAAACCCCAGCAAACAGAGGCCTCCTGTCCCTTCCATGGCCCTGCCCTTGCACAGTGAGGCAGGCTGTCAGCGCTTCTGTAAGTNACCCTTGCCTGCATTTCCCCTGGGGCTCTCCGTGCCCTGCGGTGGTGGCAGTTACTGTCCTAAGTAGTTATGGCAGCCCTGGGGAAGAGGTCAGGGGCCCTACAAGTAAAGCACAAACACGCCTATGGGCAGCGTGTGATCTCCACCCCAACCCCAAAGCCACAAGGGAGAAGCAATAAAGCCAGATGCCAACCCTGGAGACCCCCGGCCAGGGGAGCCCCACCCATACCCAGCAGAAATAGCCCACACGTTAAAAATAAATGGTCTTTTTATTGTGTGTCCACGAAAACAAAGTCGGGGGGGCTTTTGGTTAACCCCCCTCAACGATGTGACAACGGACAGGAGGCATGCAATGACAACAACCATGTTCTCCTCTCCGGGAGAAGAGTCTTGCCCTCCTGGGCCCCAAGGGTCAGAGGCAAGCAGGATCCAGAAGGCTCCAGAGGAAGGCCTGCCCAGGCCCCTCCCCCGCACAAGGGCCAGGCCAGTACTCCCAAGCCAGGACACACAGAAAAGTCCCCCCCCCTCCCCCAGCAAACACTACTAAGGCAGTCAGCCAGGACATCTGAGAGCAGGTGGCAGTGACGCCAGACCCTCAGGACTCCGTCCAGAAGGGACTGCCGTCCTCAGCCTGCAAGGAGTAGTTCACAAAGAGCAGGAAGGCAGCAAAGCCCAGGAACAGGAGCAGCTGGGCCCAGAGAGGGACCTGGCGGTCCGGGCCCAGACCAGCCCCCGGGGTCTGCTTTTCCGGCCGGATGGCGCGACGGGTGAGCCACGAAGTGGCGGGAGACGGAGATGAGGACATGGGAGCAGGGGAGGAGGAGGTGGGAANGCGCCTGGCCCTCCCTCCTACTCACCTGTCCTTGCTCTCCTCTTCAGAAGAGAAGAGACTGTCATCGCGCACCTGTAGGTGAGTCAGGAGTCAGGAAAGGGGACTAGCAGGCGGGGTCAGTGCCGCCTGTCCCATCCCTCAGTCCACACTTCCGCAGCGGGCCTATTCTGACCGATGCTTAAAGGCCCAGACCCTGCCCCTCCCAGGACTCTTCCGAGTTCCGAGCCTTGTGTGTGTAGGGCTTTGTCACTTGCTCCACGAGTGTCCTGGCTGCCTTCACCTTGCTTTCTGCTCCAAGGTTCTGAGAAAGAGCTCAAAGCTAGATCCCAGACCAGGGTGCTCTTAAGGCATACCCCAAGTGCTCTAGTCTTTTTTCTTTTTTTAAATGTTGATTTATTTTTGAATGAGAGAGAGAGAGAGAAAGAGAGACAGAGCATGGGGGGGGAGGGGAGAGGGAGGGGGAGAGAGAGAGAGAGAGAGAGAGAGAGAGAGAATCCGAAGTAGCCTCCAGGCTCCGAGTTGTCAGCACAGAGCCTGACTGACGAGGGGCTCAAACCCATGAACTGTGACATCATGACCTAAGCCTAAGTTGGACGCTTAACCAACTGAGCCACCCAGGCGCCCCACAAGTGCTCTATTCTCAACAGTTCTGACAGGCCCCCAAAGGCCAGTCCTGACTAGGAAGGCGGTTGCTGACCACACCTCTCTGGAGGTATGGGAGCCACCATTTGCCCCCAGAGGCCATCCTGGTTCATCAGAACGCAGCTATGACCCCCTCAGGCAGCACCCAAGCGCTCAACGGCCAGCTCACCTGGTGGTGAAAAGCGTCTGTGTCTGAGAGAGAAGTTGACGACTGGCAGAATCCCTTCGAGGTGCCCACAGACTCAGGCTCCCCATAAGTACTGGTGCTCAAGTAGCTCTCCTCATAGTAGTCATCACCATAGCCTTGGGAAAAGGTGGGGGCTAGCGATAGCAGAGGGGACAGCAGTGTCCCCTGCTCGGCTCAGTGGACCTAATCTGAATCGCATCTGGGGGCCTGTGGCACCGTTTCGCCCCTCTAGGGCTGCCGAGGATTATGGGGGTTGAGATCTCGGGTCCCCCCCTCCCCCCAGACACCACAGTCCCAGAGGGAGGGCAGTAAAGGTGGCTGGGTCCCCGGCCCC
>NW_027530876.1:851729-855434 GCF_008692635.1 Crocuta crocuta
CCCTCCCGCCTCCGGCCTCCCTGGCGCCCAAGCCCCGTCCCCACGCGAGGCCAGCTGGAGCTCTGGGGCGGGGGCCTCACCCGAGAACCGATAGGAGAAAGACGATGAGGACGAGCTCGGGGGCAAGAGTCTCCGCCTCTGGGTCTCGTACTCGAAGATCTTCTTTTCGTAGAGCTTGCGGGTGGAACCTGGTGAGATATGGGACGCGGGGCGGTCAGGGTCGCGGGCCGGGAGCCCGGGGGCGGCGCAGGGAGAGGAGCCGGTGGNGAGGGCTGCAAGGGCTGCGGAAGAGCGTGGACTGCCATTAGGAACTGGTGAGGGCCTTGGTCAATAAAGAGCTGTCCCTGGGGAGATTGGGAAGGAGGTAATAATCAGATTGTGAATGAAGCCAACTCATGGAATGTGGGTCCAACTGATGTGCCCCTCCCTAGGCAGCCCGGAACTGACAGCGTAGGGACAGGAGGTGTTGTGTCTGATGTCAGATTACAGCTGGTGACAAGGAAAAGTGGGAAGGGCTCTGATCAAACCCAGGCTGCTAGGTCCAGCTGGTGAGGGTCACAGACCAGTTCTCTATGAGTCGTGGGGTGGAGAAGAGGTAGCCACACACGGAGTGGTGAGGAGATGTGGTCCTGATGTGACCACGCACAAGGACTCTGAAGAGTTGCTGCGGGCTGGCTTTTAGAGTACAGGCAAAGCCTGCTCTGTCTCCCAAAATAGGAGGAGGAGGTGTGTGGGTCCCCAGACAAGTGCATGGCAGTGGCAAGGGGAGAGCCTGGGCCGGGCAGGGGCTCGCTGCTCATCTTTCAGAGCGAGGAAAGACATGGCATTTGAGCTCGAGGCGCTCAGAAGCGGCCTTATGGAATTTTGAGTTTTGGCGAGGTCAGATTCCCGAGCACCTCTCCAAGCCTTCTTCTGCAGTGCTGGCCTCTGTCCCAGAGGCTCGGTCCTCCTCCACGCCACCCCTCCCCATAGTGATCCAAGCTGTTTCCTTATGAGGTCAAGGAATTCTAGGTTTGCCTTCTCCCCAAGGAACACCCCTTCCCCCGGCACCTGCCTCGGCACTCTGCCTTTTATGTCCCACCCATTGCCCCACCATGGGGGTCCCATGACGGATGGCACCAGGAGGCTGAACTGTAACCGTCCCCTGCACCCACCCTGTGGGCACCTGTAGCCCTGGTCTGGCCCCACCACAGTGCAGGTCTATTCCAGACCACCAGAAACCAGCCAAGCCCTTGACCTTCGGAGCTGAGAAGCCCTCTGTACCACCCCCATCACACAGAGGAGGAATTAGGGGCCTCGAGAGGGAGGTGACTTGCCCAAGGACTTCTAGTGCAGCAATTCCATCATGGACGTTCCCAGGGCTAGTATTTAGTTCTCCGGGCAGTGACCTGGACAGCCTGAGGGTTCTGAGTCATCACAGGGGCTGTTGGGGGAAATCTTGGGCCTCCAGTGGAGTCTTTCTGGGAAGGGTGTGCAGAGGTAAAGAAGAGGAATTTCTCTGGAACCGCAGCCAGGGTGAGCAGGGTTAGGAAGCCACTGATTCCAGGTCAAGAATGAGACCATTTCTGTTTTTAGGATGGGAATGGCTTCTAAGCAGTGTATTGTATAACTTGCAGTCCCAGCAGGATTGAAAGTTACAAGGAAAAATATCAACACAAGTACATTCCTCAGGTTCCATGTCCAAGGAGACAGTTGTTCACTGAGCTGTTTAGCATTTCAAGATCAGAGGGGCACCTGGGTGGCTCAGTCGGTTAAGCGTCCGACTTCGGCTCAGGTAATGATCTCATGGTTCGTGGGTTCGAGCACTGCGTCAGGCTCTGTGCTGACAGCTCAGAGCCTGGAGCCTGCTTTGGATTCTGTGTCTCCCTCTCTCTCTGCCCCTCCCCTGCTCATTCTCTCTCTCTCTCTCTCTCTCTCTCTCTCTCTGTCTCAGAAATAAATAAAACATTAAAGATTTTTTTAAAAAAAGATCAGAATCTTCTTGATACTTTAGTTTGATACAAAACTAAACTTTTGAAGGATGTTAAAGATACTTTGGGCTTTACGTAGTGGTATTCAAATACTTTGAAACATTGCTCAGGTAGTAACAAAAGACATAAGGTCAGGACTCCTGTCAAAATAAGTATGTGGAAGATGGTCAAAATAGATATAAAAACTTCAGCAGAGAACAGCGGGTGGCGTACAAACTTTCACCTCCCCTAAGCCTGCAGGAAGCGGAGACCAAGAGCTGCCTGTCTTTCTGGGTCTTTCTGGGTCGTGTATGGAGGAGGAGGGAGGTGGTAGCGTAACAGGAGGATTCACATGGAGGTGGGGATCCCAGGATCCAGCCGCGTGGCCATAGCCTCCTTTGTGAACCCCACCATCCATTGTGTGTGGTAGCGTGCGTTTCCATCCTTGAAGGACAGTCTTGGCCATAAGCCCCGGCGCAGCGATCTCACAGGCCTGAATTCATGCCGGTCATCCATGCTCGTGTATCACGTGACAAAAACACACAGCTCTCCCCAGCAGTGGGGGGGGGGGGGGGGGGGGNCAGGAGACCCTGGGACTGCTGGGAGATCCCACTGTGGGTCAAGGTGGAAGGTCATTGCCAGTGGAGCCAGCAAAGGTGGCAACGAAAGCAGGCAGGCCTGGAGCCCAACGAGCGCCTTGCTGTTAGTGTTAAGCTGTCGATCCATAGCCAAATTCATTTCCTGAGTATGACCAACTTCTTTCTCCGTCCTTTCTTTTCTTCTTTTCTTTCTCTCTCTTTTTAAATGTATATGTATTTATTTTGAGAGAGGGGGAGAGAGAGAGTCCCCAGCAGGCTCCATGCTGTCGGCACGGAGCCCGATGTGGGGCTGGAACTCATGAACAGTGAGATCATGACCTGAGCTGAAACTAAGAGCCAGATGCCTAAAGGACTGAGCCACCCAGGCGCCCCTCTCTTTCTCTTTTAATGACGTAGAATAGAATACAAAATATCAGAGTGCTTTTCAGGTAGTAAGGAGAAGCCTCATTTCGTGAAACGTTTCTTTCAGTTACTTGGGTCAATCTGTGTGCGTGTGCCTGCCCTCTCGCACGGGCAAGCACGTAATACTGGCTCAGGATGTAAAATATAGTTCTTATTGGGTTTTGTGGGCAAAATGTTAAAAACGACACTGCTTTATGTGGCCCTGCCCAAGGAAGTGACATTTGAGCAGAATCTGAAGCTACCATGCAAGAGGCATGTAGAAGAGGAAGAGGAGCCTGGTAGCGCCAGGGCAGATCTGTGCCCACCCAGTTCCCCAATACTTGACTCTTGGGCTGCACCGCACTGGGCACTCACAGACTTCGGGACCGCCTCTAACCCTGTTCCTGAGAATCAGTATCTTTCTGCTGCTGGCTCCCAGGACAGGCCCGGCACCTAGCGGGGGCCAAGTCGGTGGCCGCGGGATGCTTGTTCGCACGGGGCTCGGCCTCTGCCCCACTGTGGCCTTGCCAGTTGTAGTTCAGTGAACACCTGCAGCTGACTGTTGTTCGCCCCCCCGCCCCGGGAGGGGCAGAATCCAACTTGTCCGGCTAGCCCAGGCTTGGGGCAAATGCAGGGGGCCGTGACTGTGGGCGGTGGCTCCCTGGAGGGAGGGGCCTTTCCCGCTGAGCTGAGATGTGGGGCCCGTAGACCCCGCGGGATCTTGAGGCAGGCACCCCCACCCCCAGGCGGACCTCGCCGGGCGGTGAGCTCATCGG
>NW_027530876.1:855859-857316 GCF_008692635.1 Crocuta crocuta
TAGTTTACGCGTGAATCTGTGCCGGTTCCCAGCAGTGTGGGGGCCCTGGGCCATAGGGGTCCCTCAGAGAGACGGCGTCTGAGTGTGTGGCAGGACACGGGCTAAGTGGGTGCCCATGAGCTAGCCACTGCAGTACTGGGAAAGAAGGGCCCCCGAGAGCCAGGACGTTGTATGGGCTGAGACTGAGTGGTCACGTAGAAGGACACTTCGCAGCTAGTATGACCCCTGGGAGGGTAATAGTGGAGTCGACGCTGGCTTCAGTCCTCGGGGCACCAGCTACCTTGGGCACGGGGCAGCTGGTTCCGGGGCTGCTGTGAGCCGTGGGGGCTGGGGCAGGGGTGTGGCCAGGCACAGGCGGCAGGGGCTCCTCCTANCTTTGAGATGGGGCGCCATCTGGTGGTGATGCTGTTTCCTGGGGACAAGAACCCTCTGCAGCCACCTCCCTTGTCTCCCCCAAATAGGGAAAGCCTAGAACTGGAAGCTGGATACCCAGCTTCTGTCCCCCTTTCTGCCCGGGCTGACTACAGATAATTGTGCTGACTTAGTCTGCCTGGTCTCCGGAGATGAGGGAATCAACACAGACGACCCACTGGGATGGCACTCAGTGGAGAGAAAATCCATTTTTCCTGTCATTCTGCCCTTGGGAACTTGGGGAAGGACCAGGACCAAGCTCACATCGTCCTGATGGTACCTGGTAGGGAGGGGTCCATATGGGTTCCCTCTTTACAGCTCTCACTGCCACTTCCAGCCCAGGTCCCAGACACCATGGCATTTTGGTGCGTGTGTGTCTGTTTTGTGCAAGTTTTGTGCAAGCGCGTCTGAAAGTGGTCAGGAGAGGGTCGCACGTGGGGATGTGGGCCTCAGGCTGGAAAAGCCAACAGGGTGACGGGCAGCCCCACAGTGAGCGTGCCAGAGGCCAGGGGGAGATGCTGACCAGGGCTGCAGCCCCACCGCGGGCAATGCAGGCAACCGGGGCCACTTCGGAGTCAACCGTATTTGGGCACGACCTGCCGGCTGACCAGGGCCTCCGCCTGCACTGGTCTTTAGGAGATAACTTAAATACTGCTAGTGTGCAGCTCAGTCTTACAAGCATGCAGGAGGGAGAGGCACGGCTTTCTTGAGAGAAGACAGAAGGAAGGGAACAGCCCGCAGAGCGGAGGTGCACAGGACTGGGAGGAGCCCTGGTAGGCTGGCGTCTCTACACTGAAGAGGGTGGCAGCCAGGGTCCCCAGCAGGCCTCTTGCCCCTGTGCCTTTGCTGGTCTCTGTCTCCCCACAGCGGAGGTTTCCCCGCTGTCTCCAGAGTCATCTACCAGAAAACTGATTTTGAGTGAATAGCTCGAAGCCCTCCATGCTTCGCCCACATCGGGACCCTGGATCCCTGTCTTTGGGGGCCCCCTCTGTGCTGCCACGGGGCCCGAAGCCCACCCAGACCCAAGTACTCAGAGCCTGCCAAGC
>NW_027530876.1:857323-857871 GCF_008692635.1 Crocuta crocuta
AAGCCACACTGGAACTCATGAGCAGGCCCTCTGGGTGTGGAAGGTCCTGCGCCCCCTGGCCCCTGCCAGGCTGCCTCCTGGGGCGACCGGGGGCAGCCGTTCCGACAGGAGAGAAAGTCCCCCGCGCCCCAGGCGGATGGCACGGTGGGTCAGGCGTACCCTCGGCGTCTGCGCGCCTCACTCGGCCCTCTGCCAGTGCCCACTGGCACGCCCAGTCCCTTGCAAGGCTGCTCGCTCCTGGAGTGCGGGCGGCCTCCTGGCCCAGTGCCCCATTTCCTCCCGAGTGGAGTGGGGAGGGAAGGAGGGGGGCGGCGGGGACCGGCGGGACGGCGGGCGCAGGTGCGCGGGCCACGATCGCGTAGAGCGGGAAGGCGGGCCTGGCACAGGGGTTCTGGGGCGGCCTCTTCCCTGGCGTGGGGCACGGGCGTGAAGCGCTGGCAGCAGCGCCGGGCCTGGGCCCCGCGCTCTCCAAGGGCTCGCTCTTAGGATCGGGTCCTTCCCGCTGCTGCAGGGGCGGCGGGTCGGGGAACCCCAAGCGCAGGAGTCCC
>NW_027530876.1:857899-858088 GCF_008692635.1 Crocuta crocuta
GGCCCCCTCTCTCCGCAGCACAATCTCCGCTGTCTGCTTCGCCCAGCGTGTGCCGAGGTGCCTGCGACTTTAATTAAAGGGCCGTCCCCTCGCCTAGGCTGCAGCACCGCCCCTCGGCTCCTCGCGCCTCAAAATGAGTAGCTCCCACTCCCGGGCGGGCCAGAGCGCGGCAGGGGGGGGGCCGGGGGG
>NW_027530876.1:858150-859222 GCF_008692635.1 Crocuta crocuta
TGCCAGGCACTGAGAAGGACCTGGCGGAGGACGCGCCGTGGAAGAAGATCCAGCAGAACACGTTCACGCGCTGGTGCAACGAGCACCTCAAGTGCGTGAGCAAGCGCATCGCCAACCTGCAGACGGACCTGAGCGATGGGCTGCGGCTCATCGCACTGCTGGAGGTGCTCAGCCAGAAGAAGATGCACCGCAAGCACAACCAGAGGCCCACCTTCCGCCAGATGCAGCTGGAGAACGTGTCGGTGGCGCTCGAGTTCCTGGACCGCGAGAGCATCAAGCTCGTGTCCATCGGTGAGGGCGCGGGTCGCCCCTGTGGCACCGGGAGGTCGAGGGCGGGGGCTCCACGCGCCCTCNAGCGCGCAGGCCTCGAGAACAAAGGCGTGCTGGCAGGCCGGCCAGGCATGCAGACCGCTACGCGCCCCCGCCCGTCGCACCCCGGCTGGCCCGCGCCCAGGCTGAGCTCACATCCTCCGCAGGCCGCGCCCCCACCACTGAGCCCGCGGTGGGAGAGGGCCTGCGGAAGGCGGACACTGGCCAGGCTCTGGCCCTGCGCCCAGTGCCCCATCCCTGAGGAGGGGGAGTCTCAGGCTCTCCACCGCCCTCCCTTCGGCAGTTTGAAGAGGGCCCTCTGGCCTTGAGGCGCTCCTGTAGTTCCTAAACAGAGTGTTGGAGCTCGTGGGTCCCATTGTCTACGGCTCTTGTCTTCTTTTGGCCTTGGGATATGGGTCCTTCCATTAGAGATGGCTCCAACCCCCAGTTTCGATCTCCTCTCGGGAAACTTTGGGCCACCGAGGACCACAGCCAGCAGAAGGCCCCTGAGAGGAGTTGGCCGGTGAGGGGAGTTGGTTTGCAGTCTACTTAAACTCCAAGTTGACTTAAACTTGGGCCACACTCTTGCTTCCATGTAGGACTTACTTTTTTGGTATCTAGAATGCAGGAGTCGGTTGGGAGGCACTCCAGTGCGCACTGGGCTCACCGCCAACTTAGTGTCCGTGTCACTGGACGGGTGAGGTTGGCATTGACCACACCTACTGCGGCATCCCAGCGAGCCTGAGGCTGCGGCCCAACTGCG
>NW_027530876.1:859407-859889 GCF_008692635.1 Crocuta crocuta
TGCGGCCCAACTGCGGCTTCTCAAGATGGGGGCTGCTCAGGGATGGACACCAGAACTGGTGGCCGACTGGGGAGCAGCGTGTTGCAGCGAGAGAAGGAAAGCTTTCTTTTCTTTACAGTTCTTCCGCTTGTCCCTACGGCCACGGTCCTTGCTGAGCCTCAGTCTGAGGGACGGAGACTCAGGTGCCCCCAACCACTCAGAGGGCAGGTCTCCTGGGCCCCACCTCTTTTTCTGGAATGCCAGTCGAGACGAGGCCCACCCCTCAGCCCCAGCCTCAGTCTAGCCAAGCTGAGTCATCTCTGAGCCTTGGGTGGGGGGGCAACCGGATGTGGGGAGGCAGGCCACACCCCAGCTGTCTGGGGGGGGTCTCCTCCTCCCTCCTCCCTTCTTCTCCTCCTCTTGTGAGCTGGCTGGAGCAGGCCTAGTTCCCAGAGCTTTGCCATATAAGGCAAAAAAATGTTGGAAAGCAGCTGGGATTAGGG
>NW_027530876.1:859993-862124 GCF_008692635.1 Crocuta crocuta
AAGGGGGTTGAGGAAGGCTTAGGCCAGCCTCCTATTGACCAAGGGGAGGGCCCAGCCCTACCTACTAAGGCTGATGAGCTTGGCCTTGTGTGTCCCCCTCCTAAGTCACAGCAGGACTTGAGGTGGGGGCTTGGTGGGAAGCCCTGGCTAATCCTGTGCTCTTGGTCTTCTCCGAACCTTCCATTCATCCCCAGCCTGAAGCCCCTCCTCCACCACATCCACTTGGTGTTTGGGGACAGAATAAGGCAGGGGTGCAGAGCTAGGACACCTCAGTCTGGGAGCGGGGAGGCGGCTTCGCTTTGCGCAGCTCAGCTGGTTCTCGAGGCCTGCCTGCTGGATGCAGAGGCGGCCACCGCTGGCCCTTTTCGTGTGTCCATCCCCTTCCCACCCTCCAGCTGACTCATCAGACAAGTATTCTCTCTTCATTTTGATGGGGGTGCAGGACTCCCGTGGCTCGCAGGGAGCCCTCCTCTTTTCAGGGCCCCACCCCTTCGGAAGCTGAGACCCAGAAGTGCCTTGGGTGGGGCCCAGAGCCTGGAGGGGTTGCTATGGTGACAGGGTGCTGGGTGCCCGCCCTAACCACTTCCCCTGTGGTGAGTTTGGCAGCCACCCGCCTGAGGCCCAGGGCCCCGTTAGGTGGTGAGGAGGGCAGGCGGCCGCCAGCGAGCCCTGCTGAGGCAGCAGCAGGAGGCAGGGGCCCCCCCCGCTGCTTCTGCCACCCCACCTCCCAGGCTGGGCCCTGGCTGCCCCACCCAGGCTCGCTAGCTCTGCCCTTCTCCTCCTCGGGCTGGGTGAAGGGGTCCTTGGTGTGTGTCCTGGCCACCACCCTCGATGGCAGGCCACCTCTGCTGGGCCCCAGTGAGTCAGGCCCATGCAACCCAGGCACTGCTCTTGTGTCCTCCGCACTCCCTCCCGGGCCTGCTCTCAGTTTGGGTCTGTGGGGGGGGGTGGGAGGGGCACTGAGGAAGTGGGGGTAGGGCTCACATCCTCCACACAAAGGGTCCTTGCCCAACAGCTCCACTTCCCCTGTCCTGCATGGCCCTCGGCCCACCCAACCATTCTGAGGCAACGGTTTTCTTTCCCAACTGGCCCACTGGCCAGCTTTCCCCTGCCTCAGCCTCAGCCACGGCCCCCGCCCCGTGCCAGGGTCGGCTCAGGGGGTCTCTCGCATCCAGGCCCCCTGGGGCCAGGCTGCTGCTCCTGCCCCGATTCCTTGGAGATCTGGAAGGCGGGCGGCTGCAAAGTGCCATCAGGAGAAGGGCTCTTTTAGAGGCCTCCCCGGGCCCTGCCTGCAGCTTGGGTCTGCCGTCCATCCTTCCTCTGGGCCCCTACGCCCAAAGGGCTCCCAGCAACACCCTTCATCGCGCTGTAACCACGCCGCGTGTCCGCGGGCGTCTCCTCGTCCCCAGAAGTCCCTCTCTCCTTCAGCCCGTACAGGGACCCTGGGCAGAGAGGGCACGACTCCCAGTCCATGCCCTGGGGGAGCTCTCCTTCCGTCCTATTCCCCCTCCCCCCGCCCCGTGATGCCTGTGAGCGCCTGGTGCCGTGTGTGCGAGCGCACAGGGATGCCCGAGCTCGGCCACCTGCCCGCTCAGTGCCGCCACTCGCCTCCCTCACAGACAGCAAGGCCATCGTGGATGGGAACCTGAAGCTGATCTTAGGCCTCATCTGGACCCTGATCCTGCACTACTCCATCTCCATGCCCATGTGGGATGAGGAGGAGGATGAGGAAGCCAAGAAGCAGACGCCCAAGCAGCGGCTCCTGGGCTGGATTCAGAATAAGCTGCCGCAGCTGCCCATCACCAACTTCAGCCGGGACTGGCAGAGCGGGAGGGCCCTGGGCGCCCTTGTCGACAGCTGTGCCCCAGGTGAGGGGCGAGGGTGCTCGGGGCAGGGCGCTGAGGTGGAGGGGGCTGCCCCCGTGGGGGCGCCCGTGGGCTCCTCCCCTCACCTTCCAGCCTTGCACCACAGGCCTGTGTCCTGACTGGGACTCCTGGGACGCCAGCAAGCCCGTGAACAACGCGCGGGAAGCCATGCAGCAGGCCGATGACTGGCTGGGCATCCCTCAGGTGCGCCCCTGCCTGGCCGGGGTGGAGGGTGGGGAGGCGTGTGGGGGTCGGGGTCCCAGCGG
>NW_027530876.1:863310-865603 GCF_008692635.1 Crocuta crocuta
GATCACGCCCGAGGAGATCGTGGACCCCAATGTAGACGAGCACTCCGTCATGACCTACCTGTCCCAGTTCCCCAAGGCCAAGCTGAAGCCGGGGGCCCCCCTGCGGCCCAAACTAAACCCCAAGAAAGCCCGAGCCTATGGGCCAGGTGAGGAAGTGGGGCCAGGGATGCTGGGGGCGCTCACCTCATCCCTGCAGGATATGGAGGTCCTGAGCAGCTCTTGGCTTACGTAGGGGATAGGTTCTCAAATGCCCCCCGAGAATCCAGGAAGTGGGCCGGGGCTGGTCAAGACTGGCCACTTGGCTAGAAGTTCCCGAGTGACCAGCGCAAGGTGGATTGTGTTCAGGAGGGAGGACCCAGCTGCTTTGCTGTAAACAGACGCAACCCGGCGAGGGTGAAACACGGGAACTAGGGCCCAGGCAGACCGAGCGAGGGTACCAGAAAGCAGACCCAGGCCCGGCCCACGGCAAGAATGCAGCCGGGGCACAAGGTCAGGCTGTGCCGGGCCAGGGTTCACATGGAATTGATTCACCCCAGTTCAGAGCCTGCCTGACGGGGGAATGGCAGGGAGGTGTGCAGGGGCGAGGCGGCGGCCCTGACAGCCGGCCCCTGGCTCCCTCACCCTGCCCGGCAGGCATCGAGCCCACGGGCAACATGGTGAAGAAGCGGGCAGAATTCACGGTGGAGACCAGAAGCGCTGGCCAGGGAGAGGTGCTGGTGTACGTGGAGGACCCAGCCGGCCACCAGGAGGAGGTAGGGATCATGGCNATGACAAGAACCGTACCTTCTCGGTCTGGTACGTCCCCGAGGTGACTGGAACTCACAAGGTGAGCCCTCAGCCCCAGGGGAGGCCAGGGGTGGAGGCAGCGGCCCCGAGGCCCAGCCCTCGCCCTCTCTGCCTGCTCCCCCCCCCNNNNGGGCGTCCACACGGTGCACGTCACCTTCGCTGGTGTGCCGATCCCTCGCAGCCCTTACACTGTCACTGTTGGCCAAGGTAGGCCGGTCCCGGCCCCCCCCCGAGCGAGGCACTGTAGACTGGGCCTCCCTCCGGAGGGGGTAGCTAGGGCGAGTCTCCCGGCGGGCCCGGCCCCGGCCCCCTGGGTCTCTGTGCTTCCACTGTCTGGGCTCTCTGTCCTCCCCTGCTGGGGCCCTTCCTCCTCCTTCTCCGTCTCTCTCTCCACGCTTTCACCTTCAGAAGAGCTCGCTCCAGCTGTTTAGAAACCTGCTGCTCTCTGCTCTGCCCACAGGGTCAACGGTACTTGGATCTGTCTTCCTCTGGGAGGGGGGGGTCTGGGTGGAGGGGAGGGGCTGGCGTGGAGGAGCTGGGAGGAGGCCTGGCCTATAGGTCCCGGGGTCTCGGTCCCTTCCAGTTCTTTCTTGCATGTCCCTCACCATCCCATGGGACCAAGTGCTGAGGGACCCTCAGATTCTGATGGCCCAGCCCTGCGGGAGGGCAGGGTGGGGTCACCCACGGCCAGCTCCCAGTGGCTTAGCTGGCCCTGTCCCCACAGCCTGTAACCCGAGTGCCTGCCGCGCTGTCGGCCGGGGCCTGCAGCCCAAGGGTGTGCGGGTGAAAGAGACTGCAGACTTCAAGGTGTACACGAAGGGCGCGGGCAGTGGGGAGCTGAAGGTCACCGTGAAGGGTCCCAGTAAGTTGGGCTGCGGCCGGGATGGGCAGTGGCAGACCCCGGGGCTGCCGCTGGCCAGGCCTGAGGTCCTCCCTTGTGTTGGGCAGAGGGCGAGGAGCGTGTGAAGCAGAAGGACCTGGGGGACGGCGTTTATGGCTTCGAGTATTACCCCACGGTCCCCGGCACCTACATGGTCACCATCACGTGGGGCGGCCAGAACATTGGACGCAGGTGAGACCCTGGGCATAGCCCTCAGAGCCCAGGCAGTGTGCTCCTCCCCCTGCTGGGCCCTCAGCGCTGCCCTGCGTGGCTTTCTTTTCATAGTCCCTTTGAGGTGAAGGTGGGCACGGAGTGTGGCAATCAGAAGGTGCGGGCCTGGGGTCCTGGGCTGGAAGGCGGTGTCGTCGGCAAGTCTGCAGACTTCGTGGTGGAGGCCAT
Organism: Crocuta crocuta; assembly: GCF_008692635.1. Lineage (NCBI taxonomy): Eukaryota > Metazoa > Chordata > Mammalia > Carnivora > Hyaenidae > Crocuta > Crocuta crocuta. Next base: position 865,376 of record NW_027530876.1, read on the forward strand.
CGGGGACGACGTAGGCACATTGGGTAAGTTGGAGGCTGTGATGTGGGCACCTTGGGGCAGAGGCGGGTGAGGCCACCCCACCGGGGCTCCGGGGTGCTGATAGGACCGGTGGCTGTTTTCAGGCTTCTCGGTGGAGGGCCCCTCGCAGGCCAAGATCGAATGCGATGACAAGGGCGACGGCTCCTGCGATGTGCGCTACTGGCCCCAGGAGGCTGGCGAGGCTGCCGT
>NW_027530876.1:865737-872473 GCF_008692635.1 Crocuta crocuta
TCTCCCCGCCACTCTGGGTCCTTGGTGGCCTGAGACCTGGGTGGCCTCTCATCAGGTGAAGGCACGTGGGCCTGGATTGGAGAAGACGGGCGTGGCTGTCAATAAGCCGGCCGAGTTCACGGTGGACGCCAAGCATGGCGGGAAGGCACCTCTCCGGAACNGGGTGCCCACCCGTGGCGGGGGGGGCGGGGAGTGGCGTAGCCAGGTGCCCAGGCTGAGCTGCAAACTGCTTGTTCCTGCCCCAGGACAACGAGGGATGCCCCGTGGAGGCGTCAGTCAAGGACAATGGCAACGGCACTTATAGCTGCTCCTACGTGCCCAGGAAGCCCGTGAAGCACACGGCCGTGGTGTCCTGGGGAGGCGTGAACGTCCCCAACAGCCCCTTCCGGGTGAGCTGGGGCCTCAAGTAGGCCTGCAGCCCGTCTCCCTTGGGCACCTGCTTTATTTCTGTCCAGCTCGGTCAGATGAGAGCCGGGCGGTTCACCTGCTTCGAGTGTGCGACTTGGGAGTTTCGAGCACATCTAGAGTTAGGCAGCTGTGGTTACAGTCACAGCTCAGCACATCATCATCGCAAAGAGAAACCCCTCTACCCCCCAGCTCCTCTCCCCCATCCCCAGATGACCACTAACCTTCCTGGCTGCATGGGTTCGCCTGCCTGCCCCCGACATTTGCTATAGACACAGTCACCCGGGATGTGGTCTTGGGTACCTGACTGCTTCCACTCAGCATCATGCTTTCGTGACGGGTCACCTACCTCCTAGCGTGAATCAGCGCCTGATGCCTTTTAGGGCTCGATCCCGTGGATCCATGTGGATGGACCACATGTTACTTATCTCTTTGTTGATGGACATCTGGGGGTTCTTGGCTTTCGGCTGTTGAGAATAGTGCCACCGTGAACATTCGAGGACAAGTGTTTATGGGGACGAGTGACCTCCTTCCTTCCCATACGCAGACACCTAAAGGTGGCGTGGTGGCATCAGATGGTCACTTTATGCTCACGCATTTGAGGAACCGCTGAGCTACTTCCTGAGGCGGTTGCACCATTTTGTGTCCCTGTGAGCAGCAAGTGAAAAAGTCCTGTGTCTCCCCCAGGCTGTTCATGCCATTGCACTTGCCCCTGTGCCCTGCAGGTGAATGTGGGAGCCGGTAGCCACCCAAACAAGGTCAAGGTGTATGGCCCAGGAGTAGCCAAGACCGGGCTCAAGGCTCATGAGCCAACGTACTTCACTGTGGACTGCACAGAGGCCGGCCAGGGTAAGGTCTTTCCCCAAGTGGGTGGGCGCCCAGAGGTGAGGTGTCCCTACGTGATTCCAGCCTTTGCTCCCACCACCACCGCAGGCGATGTCAGCATCGGCATCAAGTGTGCTCCTGGCGTGGTGGGCCCCACTGAGGCCGACATTGACTTTGACATCATCCGTAATGACAATGACACCTTCACGGTGAAGTATACACCCCGTGGGGCCGGTAGCTATACCATCATGGTCCTCTTTGCTGACCAGGTGGGTGCTGCTCCTCTCAACCCCTAATGCTGCTCGCTGAGTGTTGGGGTTCTACTTTCCTCTGAGCCTGTCTCCTCCCATGCCCTGCAGGCCACACCCACCAGCCCCATCCGGGTCAAGGTGGAGCCCTCGCACGATGCCAGCAAGGTGAAGGCTGAGGGCCCTGGCCTCAATCGCACTGGTGAGGATGAGCAGCACCCTGTGGGGAAGTCAGGGGCCCACAGGAGGTTTGGGGCAAGGGGCGTCTACATGGCCACCATGTTTCCTCAGGTGTTGAGCTTGGCAAACCCACCCATTTCACGGTCAATGCCAAAGCTGCTGGCAAAGGCAAGCTGGACGTCCAGTTCTCAGGCCTGGCCAAGGGGGATGCGGTGCGTGACGTGGACATCATCGACCACCATGACAACACCTACACGGTCAAGTACACTCCTGTGCAGCAGGTAGCCACCGTGACTTCCAACAGTCACGCTTTTCAACTACACCTATGGAGCCTGTGGGCCTCCTCGTGTGGTGGGCCAGGTGGGCTGTTCCAGAGGGCTTCCTACCCACTCTCGATGTCTACCTGGGACAGAGCCAGCATGGAAGGCTGCGGGTGGGCAGGCAAAGCCACTATTTCTCTTATGCTTCCTCTGTGCCCAAGGGGGGAAGGGCACAGGCTGGGGAGACCAAGGTCCTGACTCGTCACCCTGTTTCTCTGCACCCTTTCCAGGGTCCAGTTGGCATCAATGTCACTTATGGAGGGGATCCCATCCCCAAGAGCCCCTTCTCGGTGGGAGTGTCTCCAAGCCTAGACCTCAGCAAGATCAAGGTGTCTGGCCTGGGAGAGAGTAAGTAGTTAGGGCCATGTCGCAGTCACGGAGGATGCCCAGGGGTCGCGTGGGCTGGATGCCACAGTTCTCTCCCTCCTTTGCTCATCTCAACAGAGGTGGACGTTGGCAAAGATCAGGAATTCACAGTCAAATCGAAGGGCGCCGGTGGCCAAGGCAAAGTGGCATCCAAGATCACAGGCCCTTCGGGCACAGTAGTGCCCTGTAAGGTGGAGCCCGGCCTGGGGGCTGACAACAGTGTGGTGCGCTTTGTGCCCCGAGAGGAGGGGCCTTATGAGGTCGAGGTGACTTACGATGGTGTGCCTGTGCCCGGCAGCCCCTTCCCTCTGGAAGCCCTGCCCCCCACCAAGCCTAGCAAGGTAATTGGGGCTCGGGGGCCCACCCCATCATCCCCAGGCTCGCCCTCCCCCTTCCCCATTTTTGCCTCTGGCACCAGTGGCCTTGCCTGGGCCCTGCTGGTGCCCCTAACTGGTGGGGGAGGGTAGCCAGAATGAGCGAAGGCAGACGAAGGTCAGGCTGGTGGTTTCGGGTCAAAGTCACCGAGGCTGTGTGGGTTCTGCTCCTGACCTGCCCCTCTTTCCTCAGGTGAAGGCGTTTGGGCCAGGCCTGCAGGGCGGCAGCGCAGGCTCCCCTGCCCGCTTCACCATTGACACCAAGGGTGCTGGCATGGGTGGCCTGGGCCTGACGGTGGAGGGCCCCTGTGAGGCCCAGCTCGAATGCCTGGACAACGGGGACGGCACATGCTCGGTGTCCTATGTGCCCACCGAGCCCGGGGACTACAACATCAACATCCTCTTTGCTGACACCCACATCCCTGGCTCCCCGTTCAAGGCTCACGTGGTTCCCTGCTTCGATGCGTCCAAAGTCAAATGCTCGGGCCCCGGGTTGGAGCGGGCCACTGCTGGCGAGGCGGGCCAGTTCCACGTAGACTGCTCGAGTGCGGGCAGTGCAGAGCTGACCATCGAAATCCGCTCGGAGGCGGGACTGCCCGCCGAGGTGCACATCCAGGACCACGGCGACGGCACCCACACCATCACCTACATCCCACTCTGTCCCGGGGCCTATACTGTCACCATCAAGTATGGGGGCCAGCCCGTGCCCAACTTCCCCAGCAAGCTCCAGGTGGAGCCCGCGGTGGACACCTCGGGCGTCCAGTGCTACGGGCCTGGCATCGAGGGCCAAGGTGAGGCCCCCCCCCCACCATGGATCACAGGGGCAGGGGGAGGCCGGGGACCCTACGGTCCCTGGAGCCCCATGCCTCCTCCCCATACCTGGCCCTGCAGGTGTCTTCCGAGAGGCCACCACCGAATTCAGTGTGGATGCCCGGGCTCTGACGCAGACCGGAGGGCCACACGTCAAGGCTCGTGTGGCCAACCCCTCGGGCAACCTGACCGAGACCTACGTGCAGGACTGTGGCGACGGCACATACAAAGTGGAGTATACGCCTTACGAGGAGGGTACGTGCCAGGGCTCCCAGGGGACGGGGGCTCAGGGATCTGGTGGCCCGGGCTTCTCCTGACCCAGCCTGCCCTCCTCTAGGACTCCACTCTGTGGATGTGACCTATGACGGCAGCCCCGTGCCGAGCAGCCCCTTCCAGGTGCCCGTGACCGAGGGCTGTGACCCTTCCCGGGTGCGTGTCCATGGACCAGGGATCCAAAGCGGCACAACNGGGAGCTGGCACTGGCGGCCTGGGCCTGGCCGTAGAGGGCCCCTCCGAGGCCAAGATGTCCTGCATGGACAACAAGGACGGCAGCTGTTCGGTCGAGTACATCCCCTATGAGGCCGGCACCTACAGCCTTAATGTCACCTACGGTGGCCACCAGGTACCAGGTGAGCAGGCAAGTTCCCTAGGACGGCACCGGGACTGCTCGCTGGCCCTCGACTCTCTCACACAGCTGTCCTCCTTCCTCACCGCCCCCCAGGCAGTCCCTTCAAGGTCCCCGTGCACGATGTGACGGACGCATCCAAGGTCAAGTGCTCCGGGCCTGGCCTGAGCCCTGGCATGGTCCGCGCCAACCTCCCTCAGTCCTTCCAGGTAGACACGAGCAAGGCCGGTGTGGCCCCACTGCAGGTCAAAGTGCAGGGGCCCAAAGGTGAGCGTCCTCGTGCTTGGCGACGAGTGGGAAGGGAGGGCGAAGGCCCAGCGCTCAGAAGCGGGTGTGCGGGTGGTACATGACCGCGAAGCTGGTGCCTGGGGCAGAGGACCAGAAGGAGGGCCGAGGACAGACAGGGCTTGGCCGCTGCGCAGATGAGGCAGGAGGGAGGGTGAGCAACGGTGCAAGATGGCATGCAGATCAGTGTCTGGGGTCTGAGGGGCTCAGGGCCATTCCTAGGGATGGGCAGGGGAGGGCAAAGCCAAGGCCGAGGCCCGGGGTGGGGGCCGAGTGCGCAGCCAAGCCCGGGTGTGGGAGGGCTGGAGACCCAGGAGACGGGCTGAGTCTGTCTCTACGCCTGGAACCAGGCCTGGTGGAGCCTGTGGACGTCGTGGACAATGCTGACGGCACCCAGACCGTGAACTACGTACCCAGCCGGGAGGGGCCCTACAGCATCTCCGTGATGTACGGGGAGGAGGAGGTGCCCCGCAGGTAAGGGGTGGGGCCTGCTGCCTGTGGGAAGGTGGCTCGGGCTGAGCTCCAAGACACTTCCTGACCATTCATACCATCCTGGCCTGACAGCCCGTTCAAGGTCAAGGTGCTGCCTACCCATGACGCGAGCAAGGTGAAGGCCAGCGGCCCCGGGCTCAATACGACGGGCGTTCCTGCTAGCCTTCCTGTGGAGTTCACCATTGACGCGAAGGATGCAGGAGAGGGCCTGCTCGCTGTCCAGATCACGGTGAGCTGGCCGCCGGGGCGGCTGCCTGGCCCTGCCAAGTTACAGCTCCGGGCACAGTGCAGGCCAGGGAGGAGTGGGCCGAGGCCACAGGGCCGTGTGGCATAGGGCGGGTAAGTAGGGCAGATGGACCAGCCCGGGTGTACGGTCTGCCTTGGAGCCGTGCCAGCGAGGCCAGGCCCCCTGCCTCTAGGATGGTGAGGGCAGGCACGGGCTTCCCCGGGCACACGCTTGCTCGCTGCTGACTTCGAGCACATGACCGGAGTCCGTAGTGCCTCGGCTTGGCCACCCGTGACATTCTCGTCGATCAGGAATAAGAATAAGGCCCTGAGAGCTTCTGGGGGCAGGCCCTGGGGCAGAGGGTGGGAGCCAAGAGCTTGCCATGGGGATAGAACAGTATGGCCACCAAGCTCCCTGCCGTACGTGTCGTCATCACCTGGGGGTGCGCTGGGCGTTTGGGACACCCCTTGTGTGCCTTGGCTGCGCCAAAGCAAGGGGCGGTGCCGGGTGTGGGCAGTCGTTTTGGGCCATGGTGGTCGAGTGACTCGGAGGCTGTCCCTGCGGCAGCGGGACTTAATGCCTGCTCCTTTGACGGGGTCTGAGGTAATCCTGGGCCCAGCTGGGCTCCGGCCAACCGCCTCCCCGGTGCTCTGCGGCACAGGACCCCGAGGGCAAGCCCAAGAAGACGCACATCCAAGACAACCAGGACGGCACGTACACCGTGGCCTACGTGCCGGATGTGACCGGCCGTTACACCATCCTGATCAAGTACGGTGGCGACGAGATCCCCTTCTCCCCGTATCGCGTCCGGGCTGTGCCCACCGGAGACGCCAGCAAGTGCACAGTGACAGGTGAGCCGGCCTGCCGGCGGCCACGACGCTCGGCACGGGGCTTGGGTGTGCCTGTGTGCAAGGGCTCGCTGCTTGGGGCGGCGTGTGGGAGTGGGGGCCGCCCCCTTGAGTGACTCACCTGACCTTTCTCCTTGCTCTCTGCCCTCTCACCTCAGTGTCAATCGGAGGTCACGGGCTAGGTAAGCTGCTTGCTGGGGCCGCTCCCGATGCCCCTCCTGCCCAGAGGGCAGCTTCCTTTCCTCTTCCGTGCCGATTCCCAGGGCAGTTCCAGCTGCAGCTCTTGGCAGGGACAGAGGGGGAGCTGGAGGGTTAGTGTCCAGGGAGGCCTCCAGAGCAGAGCACGAGTGCTCCGGCCCTCCCTCCCTCTGGGCCTCCATTTCCCCATCTGAGACGTTGGGTTGCAGCTGAGAGCTTTGGGGTGAGGTGCATCCTGAGAGGCACCCCGCTGGGGGCTCAGAGGTCTGGGGATCATGGCACCCTGGGGGAGCCCTGGGGGCGGGCAGCCAGCCCTTCCTTCTCACTTCCTCCTTCTGTGTCAAGGGCTCCTGCGTGGGCTACGGGGACAAGGGGTCTCTCCTTACCAGTGGGAGTCCCTGGCCCTGGCCGGATCCACAGACCCCCATCCCCTGCTCCCAGGGGCCTCTGTGTCCCGGGCCGGGGGAGGTCCAGACTGCATGAGCGGGAGGGACGGACTGGTAGTACCATAGCACCCGCGTCTACTGCTTGGGC
>NW_027530876.1:872841-873068 GCF_008692635.1 Crocuta crocuta
AACAGAGACGTTATTCAGATAGTGCCGAATCAGGCATAGAGGCTCCCCTGCTTGGGCATGGGAGGAGAGCTCGAGCGTCAGCCAGGGACCCCAGGGACACCAGTAAGAGGTGCCGATGACCTGGGAGCCTCCAGACGCACCTGGCCTGGAGCATGGGGGAGGTAGCCAGGGCAAGATTCAGAGGGGGGCTAGGGTCTTGGGGCAGGGCTCAGTGGCTGGGAAGGTAG
>NW_027530876.1:873107-873889 GCF_008692635.1 Crocuta crocuta
GGCATGTGTGCCTAGGGCTGGGAACAGGGCCTTGGGGACAGGGCCAGGGCCAGGATCTGGCTAAGGGAGTGGATTCAGTTAACCTTGCCATCGCAAGCAGAACGGAGGCAGGGAGCCCAGCAGGGGGGCCAAAGTCGCTTCTGGATTGGATTGGTCAGAGTGGTGGCCCAGGCCAGGTTGGTGGCGATGCGGCTTAAGCAGGGAGTGGATGGGGGAAGTGTAGCTGGAGGATGGAGCAGCCGAGAACTGAGGATGGGCTAGGCGCTGAGCGGGGCAGGTGGGGGATCGGAGGGAACTGTGGGTCGGGGCCGAAGCCACGAGCTAGAAGGCGGGGGCGGAGGACGAGCCGTGGAGAGGGGAGCGGGTGTGAGGTGAGGCCTCCCAGGGCGAGGTGGGCGGCAGGCGGCCAGGTGTAGAGCCTGGGGCAGCCGTGGAAGGCCAGCGCGGAGCCTGGCACGGCGGGAGCCCTCACGCACTAGGGAAGCTCAGTGGAAGGCTGGCCAGGGGGACCCCCTTCAACTTAGCCCCCGAATGGATCGAGTGCTCCCGGTTGCTTCCCCGCAGGGGCCGGGCTGCAGGATGCACTCTCACCGCCAGGCCTCGCAGCCCACAGCCCCGCCCCCCCAGGCCTTCACGGCTGAGCCCAGATCATAACGTCACTGTCCCTCCCCTCTCCTCGGGCACTCTGGGGCCCTAGAGGCTGCTCAGCTGCTCTGCCCTTGCAACCTAGCGGCGGTGGCTGCGGCTGGGGCCTCCTGTCCCCCCCCCCCCCCCCCCCCCCC
>NW_027530876.1:873904-874104 GCF_008692635.1 Crocuta crocuta
CAAGCCTCTGGTGGAGCGAGTGTTCTCAGTTGTCAGGAAACCCCAGTTTCACTTTCAGGCCTGGGGGGCGGGAGGCGAGAGTCACACGCCCCCACGCTACAGCAGGACCCTGCCTCACCGCATCTGCACACGGCGCTGGCATCCAGGGCCGGGCCGCAGGGCCGAAGGTGGCTGTGGGCCCGGCCCGGGTCCTGGTGGCA
>NW_027530876.1:874869-881795 GCF_008692635.1 Crocuta crocuta
ACGCTTGTGCCCTGACGGTGGTGGTGGCCTCCCGGGCCTCCAGGCCCCTTCTTTCTCCCAGACATCTGTGTGCCGCCCGTCGGGCCTTTCCCACGTGGGGCCGGCCCCAAGATGGGATCCCCAGGCTTGAGGCGGCTCAGGGGAACCTTTCCTGCCTTCTGAGAAACCACTCACCGTCCCAGCTTGGGGGGGTGGGGGCGGGAGGCCTGGCTGCGCTTGGTGGTGGCAGTAAGAGGCCCAGGTGGGTGGCAGGTACACGGCAGCAGCTCGTGTGCCGAGCTCACGCACCGGCTCCCCCTCTGGGGACCCACCCTGCCCCCCCAGGTGCTGGCATCGGCCCCACCATCCAGATTGGGGAGGAGACGGTAATCACCGTTGACACCAAGGCGGCGGGCAAAGGCAAGGTGACCTGCACCGTGTGCACACCCGATGGCTCGGAGGTGGATGTGGACGTGGTAGAGAACGAGGATGGCACCTTTGACATCTTCTACACGGCCCCCCAGCCGGGCAAATACGTCATCTGCGTGCGCTTTGGTGGCGAGCACGTGCCCAACAGCCCTTTCCAAGTGACGGTCAGGAGGGGCCGGGGCTGAAGGGTCTGGGCGGAGTCTGGCCTGTCCCGCCCCCTGGGCCATCTCTACGCCAGTAGACTTACCACACTCTTCTGTGCTGCTCTGCAGGCTCTAGCTGGGGACCAGCCCGCAGCACAGCCCCCGCTTCGGCCTCAGCAGTTGGCCCCGCAGTACGCCTATGCCCAGGGTGGCCAGCAGACCTGGGTATGACCTTGTGTGCCTCAATCTGGCTCTCCTGGCCCTAGGGGACACTTGGGACTGGCCAGCTGGGGATCCTGTGAGGCCCCATCCTGCCACGAGTGAGAAGGGACCTCCAGATCCTTCCCCTGGGACCCCCCCATCCTACAGCCCCCTCACTTGGGCCCTCTGTCTCTGCTACAGGCCCCAGAGAGACCTCTGATGGGTGTCAATGGGCTGGATGTGACCAGCCTGAGGCCCTTCGACCTCGTCATCCCCTTCACCATCAAGAAAGGCGAGATCACTGGTAAGTGGGAGTAGGAAGGAGCTCGGGAGCCATGGAGGCTAGGCTTTGCCAGCAGGTGCCCTGACCCTGGCCCCCTTGCCCTGCAGGGGAGGTGCGGATGCCCTCGGGCAAGGTGGCGCAGCCAGCCATCACTGACAACAAGGACGGCACTGTGACCGTTCGCTACGCACCCAGTGAGGCAGGCCTGCACGAGATGGACATCCGCTACGATAACATGCACATCCCAGGTGCGTCCCCACAGTGTACTCCACCGCCCTGGGCGGGGCCTGGGGAGGTGACACAGCCCCATTCCACTTGGCCCCTTTTCCTGCCTCAGGAAGCCCCCTGCAGTTTTACGTGGATTATGTCAACTGCGGCCATGTCACTGCCTATGGGCCTGGCCTCAGCCACGGAGTGGTGAACAAGCCCGCGGTCTTCACCGTGAACACCAAGGACGCAGGAGAAGGTGAGCAGCGTTTCTGGTCTCAGCCTTACTGCGTGCCGTGGGACACCGGCGTCCAGCGGAGACGCTCCCTAAGCGGGGCTCCACACCTGCCACGCCGGCCTCTGCTTGCCTGTTGGGGCTCTTCACCTTCAGTGCAGGGTCTCTGGGCGTGGTTCCCATCCTCTCCCGTGACTCTCTGTAGGTGGCCTGTCCCTGGCCATCGAGGGCCCGTCCAAAGCAGAGATCAGCTGCACCGACAACCAGGATGGGACTTGCAGCGTCTCCTATCTTCCCGTGCTGCCCGGGGACTACAGTATCCTGGTCAAGTACAACGAGCAGCACATCCCAGGCAGCCCCTTCACTGCCAGGGTCACAGGTAGGTGGCACCGGGAGCAGTGACAAAAGCTGGCAGATGGCAGGGTGGGCACCGTCTCCCTCCGCACCTGGACACACCGTGACTATCTCCTGGCAGGTGACGATTCGATGCGCATGTCCCACCTGAAGGTGGGCTCCGCTGCTGACATCCCCATCAATATCTCCGAGACGGACCTCAGCCTGCTGACAGCCACTGTAGTGCCACCCTCGGGCCGGGAGGAACCCTGTCTCCTGAAGCGACTGCGCAATGGCCACGTGGGTAAGAGGTGGAGGGGCAGGGCTTCCCAGGAAGGGGAGGCTGTGAGGGGAGGGCCCGCCTTCCCCTGGCTGACGGCCCCACCCTGTGCCCAGGGATCTCCTTCGTGCCCAAGGAGACGGGAGAGCACCTGGTGCACGTGAAGAAAAATGGCCAGCATGTGGCCAGCAGCCCCATCCCGGTGGTGATCAGCCAGTCAGAGATCGGGGATGCCAGCCGCGTGCGGGTCTCAGGCCAAGGCCTCCATGAAGGCCACACCTTTGAGCCTGCAGAGTTCATCATTGACACCCGTGATGCAGGTAGGTGGTGGTGGCCTACCGGCTGGGGTGAGACCCCTGTGCTCGGCCCCCTGGCTCAGGGCTGTCGCTTCCCAGGCTACGGCGGGCTTAGCCTGTCCATCGAGGGCCCCAGCAAGGTGGACATCAACACGGAGGACCTGGAGGATGGCACGTGCAGGGTCACCTACTGCCCCACAGAGCCTGGGAACTACATCATCAACATCAAGTTTGCTGACCAGCATGTGCCTGGTGAGTGGGGCTGACCAGCACGTGGCTTCCACGATGGGGCCACCCTTCCTGCCGCACACCAGAGCCTGCCTGCAGAAACGTAACCTGCACGGTGCATGGGCTGTGCTCTCTTCCTGCAGGCAGCCCCTTCTCTGTGAAGGTAACAGGAGAGGGCCGGGTGAAAGAGAGCATCACACGTCGGCGACGGGCCCCCTCAGTCGCCAACGTCGGCAGTCACTGTGACCTCAGCCTGAAGATCCCCGGTAGGAGCCCTAGGGAGCCGGGGAGAGGGCCTTAGGGAGTCCTGGGTGTCAGCCCCACGTGGCCCCGAGCAGAGCGGTGGGGCCCAGGACTCTTGCTCATCAGGTTGTCCCCCGCCTACAGAAATTAGCATCCAGGACATGACCGCCCAGGTCACCAGCCCATCAGGCAAGAGCCATGAGGCCGAGATCGTGGAAGGGGAGAACCACACCTATTGCATCCGCTTTGTGCCTGCTGAGATGGGCATGCACACAGTCAGCGTCAAGTACAAGGGCCAGCACGTGCCTGGGAGCCCCTTCCAGTTCACCGTGGGGCCCCTGGGGGAAGGGGGAGCCCACAAGGTCCGCGCCGGAGGCCCTGGCCTGGAGAGGGCTGAAGCTGGAGTGCCAGGTATGCCTGCTTCCTGCCAGGCTTTTGCTCTTCTGGGCTGGGGGTGGGGGGTGAGGAAGTCGCTAGCAGCTGTGCTGACCTCAGCCATGCTTGGAGGACACTGAGGCCGGGATCACAGCCCTCCATGAGGACACACTGCTCTTCCTACAGCTGAATTTAGCATTTGGACCAGGGAAGCCGGCGCCGGGGGCCTGGCCATTGCTGTCGAGGGCCCCAGCAAGGCTGAGATCTCCTTCGAGGACCGCAAGGACGGCTCCTGCGGCGTGGCCTATGTGGTCCAGGAGCCAGGTGCCGAGGGCCTGCCCAGGGCCAGGGGAGGCGGCACCTGGGCATGGGTGTTGGTCTGGGTCTGAGCGGATGGCTCCACCTAGATCCCGGCCTCCCCCCTAAGTTCCCAGGACCACCCAGGCTGTTTGTGGGACGTGGGAGGCTTGAACCCTGGTGAATGGGGGCCTCCCAGCATGCCTTCTGTGCTCTCTCCTTGCGCAGGTGACTACGAGGTCTCAGTCAAGTTCAACGAGGAGCACATCCCCGACAGCCCCTTCGTAGTACCTGTGGCTTCTCCGTCTGGCGATGCCCGCCGCCTTACTGTTTCTAGTCTTCAGGTGAGGCACCGAGAGAAACCGCCTGCCTGGGGCTCCTGGGCCCGGCCAGACCAGAGCCGTCGCACAGAGCAGGCCTTGGCCCTGTGTCGAGTGACCCGCCCAGCCCAGCTCGGGGCGCCGGGCCTCTGCTCTGGCCGGGTGCAGCCCACGCTTGGGGTTGGCAGGAGACACCCCTGCCCACTGTGTGGAGTTTTTCTCGTGTCTCAGGTCTAAAGGCTTTGAACAGAAGCCTGTGCCCGTTGAGCACCAGGGCTAAGGTTTAAAGAGGGACAGCCTCCCAGGGCCCAGTGCTGCCCACAGGGCAGGGCTACCCTCCGTTCCTGCTGCGTGGCTGTGTGATTGCAGAGTGCAGGGCTGGGGGCGGGGGGGTGTGCCTGGAGCTTACTGCCCTGCAGCAATCAGTGGCTCTCCCTCTTTAAACCAAATCGGACGCCAGATGGGTAAGTGTGACCCCATGGGCCCCCGCCGCTGGGCCCCGGCTCTCGTGCGCCCCAGCCGCCCTGTCTAACCTCATCTGCTGTGCTTCCAGGAGTCAGGGCTCAAGGTCAACCAGCCAGCCTCTTTTGCAGTCAGCCTGAACGGGGCCAAGGGGGCGATCGATGCTAAGGTGCACAGCCCCTCGGGAGCCCTGGAGGAGTGCTATGTCACAGAGATCGACCAAGGTGAGGCCCTGTCCCTGCCCGGGCCATCCACCCACCCACCTTCCCTGGCCCTGCTGGGAACAGTGGGCCTGCCCAGCTGGCTGGAAGCAGACTGAGTGCAGAAGGAAGGTACAGACGCTGCAAGCAGAGCCTGAGTGCTGGGGGCTCTCCCAGCCAGGCAGCCCTTGCCCCACTCGTGGCCTGAGCCCTGGGTTGGGGGGGGGGGTCTGCCTGGGAAGCTCTGGCTTCCAGGAAGGAGGACACCTTCTGCAGGCCGTACGATGTGGTCTCCTGAGGGAGGGAGCTGAAGTCTATCCACGGGGCTGGTACCTGCAGACAGGCCCGAAGCAGCTGGTGTCACCAGTCTCACGGCTAGTCATGCCCCCCGCCCAGCCACGTGACCTCTGTGCCCCTGGTAACAAGCAGGGACTGGTATCTGTGGTCACCTTTTCCAGGGGGCAGAGACGCAAGTGTTTTGCCTGTAGATCTCAGTCCAAATGAGCACCGATAGCGGTCTGCTCGGGCATCTACCGCTTCAGTCCTCCGGTTTGGGGAGGTCTGTGTTGAGGGGTGCAGAAAGCCTGCTGTGGTCCCCAGAAGCAGCGGAGTGGGCCACGCGGACCTCCTGGACTGGTGGGCAAGGGAGCCTCTTCACATACGCCACCGGCTCAGTGTTCGGGGAGGGGTGTCAAGCCCCCAGCATGCCCTTCTCTTCCTCAGATAAGTATGCTGTGCGCTTTATACCCCGGGAGAACGGTGTCTACCTGATTGATGTCAAGTTCAACGGCACCCACATTCCTGGAAGCCCCTTCAAGATCCGAGTTGGGGAGCCTGGGCATGGAGGGGACCCAGGCCTGGTGTCCGCCTATGGAGCCGGCCTAGAAGGTGGTGTCACAGGTAGGTCAGTGGATGTGGTTTCCAGTGCGTGGACATGGCTACTAGGGCCCCCTCCTCCAAGCTGTTAGCGACAACAGGAGGTGCAGAGGTGACGAAGCCGTGCTGGGGGAATGGGGAAGCAGGCCGGGCCAGCTCTTCCTCACCCCCCACGCCCCCAGGGAGCCCAGCTGAGTTTATCGTGAACACGAGCAACGCGGGAGCCGGTGCCCTGTCCATAACTATCGATGGGCCGTCCAAGGTGAAGATGGATTGCCAAGAGTGCCCTGACGGCTACCGGGTCACCTACACTCCCATGGCGCCTGGCAGCTACCTCATCTCCATCAAGTATGGCGGCCCCTACCACATTGGGGGCAGCCCCTTCAAGGCCAAAGTCACAGGTAAGCCTTGCACCAGACTGCTGGTGCCCAACCCAATGCCTGGCACTCTGGCCACTTCTTAGCGCCCCACCTGCTTCGCCCTGCAGGTCCCCGTCTCGTCAGCAACCACAGCCTGCATGAGACGTCATCGGTGTTTGTGGACTCCCTGACCAAGGCCGCCAGTGCCCCCCAGCACGGGGCCCCGGGCGCAGCCTCCACGGATGCCAGCAAGGTGCTGGCCAAGGGCCTGGGGCTGAGCAAGGCCTACGCAGGCCAGAAGAGCAGCTTCACAGTAGACTGTAGCAAAGCAGGTGGGTGCCCTGGACGCAGCCACGGCCCCTGCCCTTCCAGGAAGACAAGGCCAGAGATGAGATGGGGTGACAGTACCTGGGAACACGGGAAGAACGGGGTGAGATGGGGTGGGGGTGCCTTTGAGGGCACGGTTATCACTTTTTTTTAAAGTTTATTTATTTTTGAGAGAGACAGAGACAGAGTGTGAGCAAAGGAGGGGCAGAGACAAAGGGAGACACAGAATCCAAAGCAGGCTCCAGGCTCCAAGCTGTCAGCACAGAGCCCGATGTGGGGCTTGAACTCACTGGGCCCTGAGATCATGACCTGAGCTGGAGTCAGAGTCAGAGTTGGAGTTAACAAGAGTTAACGACTGAGCCACCCAGGTGGCGCCCCTAGGGCATGGTTACCACTTCTGAAGCCACTTCCCACCTGCTCCACCCCACCTTCTTTTCTACCCTTCAGGACGGTGCCTTGGGAAGAGCTGAGGTCTCCTGTGCCTGTAGCTCTTTAGGAAGGGCTGTCTCCCCTGAACAGACGGGGGTGGCGGGGGGAGGATACCAAGACAGAAAGACGGTTGAGTGGGCCCTCAGTTGGAGGGAGGAGCCCTGGGGTCTGGAACTGAGGCCCCTTCTCCACCAGGCAACAACATGCTGCTGGTAGGGGTGCATGGCCCCCGGACACCGTGCGAGGAAATCCTGGTGAAGCACGTGGGCAGCCGGCTCTACAGCGTCTCTTACCTGCTCAAGGACAAGGGAGAGTACACGCTGGTGGTCAAGTGGGGTGACGAGCACATCCCAGGCAGTCCCTACCGCGTCCTGGTACCCTGAGCTCTGCCTGTGCCAGCTGGCAGCTCCCAGGGAGAGAAGTG
>NW_027530876.1:882061-883026 GCF_008692635.1 Crocuta crocuta
AGCAGCCCCCCCCCCCCCCTCTCCTCGGCCCTGGAGCCCTGGCCGCTCCATCACTGCAGCCACCCCAGCCCTGCGTTGCACTCACCTGCCTCCGCCTGGGCAAAGGAGAGAGGCGAGCAGAGGTAGCCCTTTGGTGGCTCTGCCTATCTTCTTTGGTTCTGGGAGGGGTGAGGGATGGGGGTACTATGCACGACCACCCGCTAGTTCTCTTCCCTAGCCAAGAAGAATAAAGTTCTGCTTCCATTCTCCTGAGGCTGGTTCTAGCTTTCTTGTAAGGGTGCCTGCAGGGTGACCAAAGCTTGTGCACAGGCCACAAGCTGCTAGCGCTCTAGGCCCAGCCCCCAGGGGCTCCCACTTTCCCATACCCATGCCCCACTCCCAACTCTCAGGCCCACTGGCAAGTCTTCTCTGCTTCCCTGGGGTCAGGCCAATGTCATGTGAGAGATGTGTCCCACCCCCAGAGAAGGACCTGTCGCGGGTGCATTTTTCCTGTTCTGCACCAGGAACAGATACCATTCTAAGGTAAAGCCAGGCCATGACCAGCAGCCCCAGGCCATCTCTCAGGCTTCTAAAATGTGCCACATTCCCCTGGATAAGGGAGTAGCATGAGGATCTCTGTCCCAAGGGATCTCGAGGCCACTAGGTGGACAGGGGGCCCCGTTCAAAGTGCCGCGTACGGGCTGCACTGTGGCGGCCTCCCACGCCAGCCCCAGGCGTCTTCGGCTAGCAGTGCCTGCCTCGTTAGCACAGTGGGGCGCCCCTCGCCCCTTCCTTAACTCCTACTCTGCCCCTACATCTATCGCACTACATCCCACACAACAGTCTCCCACTGTAAAAAGCCAGTCATCCAGTGCTTTGGCTCAAGTCCCTGTTTTGCACCCATCTTCAAAGCTCTCATAATCACCATCAAGCCCCTCACAGCCACCCCTCCCTCACTCTGAAGCCAGCCTTGCCCCGAAACATGC
>NW_027530877.1:0-346 GCF_008692635.1 Crocuta crocuta
AGGGATGCTGTATTTTGTCAAATGCTTTTTCTGCATCTATCGTCATGATCATATACTTTTTATTTTTTCTTTTGTTGATGTGATGTATCACATTGATTGATTTGCGAATACTGAACCAGCCTTGTAGCCCAGGAATGAATCCCCCTTGATCTTGGTGGATCATTCTTTTTATGTGCTGTTGGGTTCGATGTGCAAATATCTTGTTGAGGATTTTTCATCTGTATTCATCAAGGATAGTGGCCTGTAGTTGTCTTTTCTTGCTGAATCTCTGTCTGGCTTGGGAATCAGAGTGATGCTGGCTTCATGAAATGAGTCTGAGAGTTTCCCTTCGATTTCTATTTTTTGG
>NW_027530877.1:559-809 GCF_008692635.1 Crocuta crocuta
AGTTGTCCAATTTGTTGGCATATAGTTTTTCATAGTATTCCCTGATAATTGCTTGTATTTCTTAGGGGTTGGTTGTAATAAGTCCACTTTCATTCATAATTTTGTCTATTTGGGTGCTCTCTTTTCTTCGAGATAAGTCTGGCTAGAGGCTTGTCAATTTTGTCATTTTTCAAAAAACCATCTCTTGGTTTCATGGATCTGTTCAAGTTTTTCTTTGGTCTCTATGTTGTTTATTTCTGCTCTAATTTTT
>NW_027530878.1:0-211 GCF_008692635.1 Crocuta crocuta
GAGCCCCAGTCAGAGCAGAGATGCCTGCCTGGTGATCAGAATCTCCGGGGATCGCGCTCTCTCTCCCTCTCTCTCTCTCTCTCTCTCTCTCTCTCTCGCTCTCGCTCTCTCTGTCGCTCTCGCTCTCTCTGTCGCTCTCGCTCTCTTTCTCTCTCTGTCGCTCGCTCTCTCTCTCTCTCTCTCTCTCTCTCTCTCGCCGACACAGTCCATC
>NW_027530879.1:0-155 GCF_008692635.1 Crocuta crocuta
AAATAAATAAATAAATAAATAAATAAGGTATAAAAAAATAAAAAATAGAATGTACTTAAATGCAAAATTTTCATAAACTGGCAAGAACTGATTTGTATCATGGAAAATGGAAATTAATAGCCAAATTACCACAAAAACATCAGTTGTTTTTAAAT
>NW_027530879.1:215-12338 GCF_008692635.1 Crocuta crocuta
CACGAGTGAGGGAGGAGCAGAGAGAGAGAGGGAGACACAGAATCCGAAGCAGGCTCCAGGCTCTGAGCTGTCAGCACAGAAGCCGATGCGGGGCTCGAACCCACGAACCCTGAGATCATGACCTGAGCCGAAGTTGGACGCTCAACCGACTGAGACCCCTAGGTGCCCCATAAATGGTGAATGGAGTCTTAAAAGACAAGCACCGTGAATCAGGAGCAGTAGGCAGTGACGGTCTTATAAAATGCAGCGATGGGTTTCAGAGAGCAGAAGCTGAGGCCATCACTCTGCAGCTGGAGATCTGAGAGACATGTTTTCAAGGTCACTATAGCACTACAACCGACAGAGCTGCTGGGTGCTGCCAGGTTCTGTGTGAGGTTCAGGGCCGCCAGGATGAGTGAAGCCATTCCTGCCTTTGCCTCAATTGTAAATAAGTTTGCTAGCACAGGCCTGCATCAGCATCTTCAGTGTCTATATAGCAGCCCACCTACCCATTGGCTGAGTGTGGAGGGGTATCTGAGCAGCACACAGCCCGTAAACAGTGAGGCCTGAGGATAGAAATCATGAGCCCACGGTGGGGATAAATGGAAGGCTACACGGAAGGAAAATCCAACTTCACACGCGCTTCCTTCAATTTTTTCAAATGCTTTTTCTCTTTCTTGTACCTCATCAAGTACTTGGTCTCTGACCAAATCGTATTTGGAAAAATGAAAGGCCCACATGTCTAAACAGGTTAAGTTTGTTTTAACAAATGCTCTTTTATAGTATAATGGGCTATCTTCCAAATCCTCGACCAACATGGTGCCAGAAATGATGAGGTCACGTCTCCGAGGTGTTTCTCCTACAGGCTATGAGCTAATTGGCTCCTACACAGATTTCCTAGGTCTAGCTTCATGTTGTTGATTAATGATTCTAACTTTTGATTTAGGTATCAAATTTGTTGATATGAGCCTTAAAAAAACATATAGTAGAAAGTCTAAAATTCCGTGGCATCAGCCATATGCTAAGAGTAGAGATTCCCAACCTTTCTGAAATAAGATAGTCCCTAATACTCTAAGGATACTGGGTTTCCTAATATACAATCTCTCCCTCACCCTCTTCACCACTTAAAGAAAGCACTTGTAACATTTCTTTACTTTGAAAAGTAAATTTAAAGTTGTACTTTTAACACAGATGAGTTCTTAAAATAATCAAAGATACATGAAAGCATATAAAAAACAAAGGCCTACATTAAAGGACAGGTACACGTCTATTGCTTTCTTGTGTTAAGTATAGTAAAGGACTAGGCTAATCCTATACTATCCTATTAACCTACTAGTATAACTCTATACTACGATACTATATTATATGAGTAAATACAATGCCAGCTACTGAAACAAATATTTAAACTGTTAAAGGCATAGAAACTAGACACTCATTTTTTATTCATGTACAGCCCAGTCAATGGCCAAAAGGAAACCTAGGATAATGGTATTTCGATTAAGAAAGTGGTTTCTTTATAGGGAGACATCTGGGCTCAAAACCCCAACTCTACCACTTAATAATGATGAAATCTTTGGCACTTTTACTTAACCGTTCTGTATCACAGATAGGCAGAGACTAAGGAGACACGACTAAATTGCACGTGAGATCCAGGACCAGAAAAGGGTTATTCGTGAGGAAACTGGGGAAAGTCACAAAAGAGCGGTAGGTTAGTTAATAGCGCTGTGTCATCGTCAATTTCCTCGTTTTAATCGTGGTACGATGGCTATGCAAAATGTAATCATTAGGGGAAGTTGTGTAACAGCTTTATCTGGGACCTCTCGGTACTATTCCAGGAGCACTTCTGAATGTCAAAGATTCTTTAAGAGTAAAAAGTTTTTAGAAAGTAAACATTTACAAGACCTTCCTGTGTAGGGCCATTCTGTGTGACGCCGTAATTGGATAGCAATGTTGCGAGCATGGTGCCTAACCGTTAACTGTCACTTCGGTTTAGTTTTTGGTTCGTTCACAAGTGGCCTCAGTGAATCCGGCCTTTCTGAGTTTTGCAGCACTTGCCCTCGAGCGGGGAAAGGTCTTCAGAAGAAGGGGGCAGCAGAAAATTTGCAAAGAAAGAAATGATGGGGGATTCTGGTNNNACCTAGTGGCTTTCACAGCAGGGATTAGATCTGAGTTTGATGTCATCATTATAAAAACAAGGAAAAGCCCATACCTGCCATGAAGACATTTTGGAAACATACTTCCATGTTCAAAGTTGAAGCTACTTGACCCGGCTGGTGACTCGTATAGTTCTTTCTCCCTTCTCCTTTTGTGCCATCGGCCCCCCGGGTCTGGGATACCTGGGGCTCCGAAATGCTGCATGAGCGGCTCTGGTGTCACTGTCATGTGGCTTTCAGCAAAGCAACGGAAAGTGAGACGCACGTGGGAGTAATCGGCTTATCTCACGTTTTGACAGAGAGACAAATCTATTCTCTGCTGTTGTTCACGTGAGGCTTCTCCAAAATGTGTGGCTTTGATGTGTGAGATTCATCTGGCAACTAGTAAAGACTCCAGGGAGGTTGGAATTTATCAGCACAAAGCGAACTGACATGAAAGGAGGAGTAGAGAGAAGAGGGGTGCGGTTAGAATACAAAAGCCAGGCTGGGACTTAACTGCTTCTCTAGACCTCGGGGGTTGGTCTTCCGCTTCTGACACTGGGAAGTGAAGCAAGCATTTCCTGCCGAGGCCATTTCCACTTGGAGTGAGTGATGCTTTCCAACTCTAGGAATTGCTCTGAGATCAGTTATTGGGGTCATCATCTGTGCCTCAGTTTCTTACTTCAGCAAATGGGGGTGGCAGGTGGACACAGACGTGTCAGGGGGGAATAAATGAGTTCACACCTATAAAAAACTTAGTGCCAGGCACCTGGTAAGGTCAGTCACTAGTAGCTGTTGTTGTCTGTGATGATACTATTACCGCTACCAGAGGCCTCTACAGGGAGGGGGCTTTTGAAGTAAACAGAATATAAGGCTTTGTAGTCAGAACACAATGGGCAGGGTGCCAATTCCACCACTCACTAGTTGAGTGATTTGAAGGAAACTCTCAGTGGCCTTAATAGTAAGGGGAGTAGGGGTGCCTGAGTGGCTCAGTTGGTTAAGCATCCCACTTCAACTTCGGCTCAGGTCATGATCTCATGGTTGGTGGGTTCGAGCCCCGTGTCGGGCTCTGTGCTGAATGCTTGCTTGGAGCCTGGAGCCTGATTCAGATTCTATGTCTTCTTCTCTCTCTGACACTCTCCACTCATGCTCTGCCTCACTCTCTCTCTCAAAAAATAAATACATGTAAGAAAAATTTTTAATAGTAAAGGGATTAGAGGTATCGATGAGGTTTACAAGAGAAAAATGACAGACTGTTCCATAGAAAGTAACCATGATCTCTACTAGCATTACATTAGTGACCATCAGAGCTTAGTGATATTCTGAGCACTGTCACCTCACAGGCTGCATTTGTGGCCGTTGGTCCTTTACTGTAATGGATGAGTGGATGGCCTTAGACATGTCCTGAAAAGCCAGAGGTGGAAGAATCTTGAAAATCACCTGGCTTCCTCGTTTTCCACATTTTAAGCATATTGCTGTTGGGAAGTAAGCTACACCCAAATGTCAGCTGGGTCGAGTTTCTAGCCCAGCCTTCTCCCGGCTGAATCCAAGTAAGCAAAGACTGGCAAGGTGGTTGAAGCCACGTGGGTTACAACGAATAGAATTTTCCCAGCTGTGTTTGTTTTGTTTACTCAATCTAACCATTCTTATTTAGAGACTGTCTTCTGACAGCTTTGAGGCACACACACACGCAGAGAGTGGAATTAGTACGCGGAAACTGTGAGGCCCAGGATGATAGCCTTTCTTGTGTGATTTTGTTCCAGAACTCAGCCAACGACAGCCCCGCAGTCTAAATTCAGACCACCTTCTGTTTTTGTGAATAAAGATCTGTGGGAACATGCACAGGCTCACTCGTTCATGTACGGCACAGGGCTGCTTTCGTGTTATGACAGAGTTGGTGGGTAGTTACAGTCAACACTGTATGGCCCCATAAGGCCTAAAATATTTACTATTTGGCCCCTTGGAGAAAAGGTTTGTTGACCCCTTGGCCTTTGTAGGCTCACTCCACAAACTAATGCAGTAGACAAGAGCATTAAACACCATTTACTTAATTGGGTATCTTTTTAAAATGTGGACACCAGGCTTCAAAAATTTAGCATAAAATCCATAATTCCCAATACTTCTTAAGGAATGCATGCCACTTGGTAAATGTGTTCTCTAACATCACTGCAATAAAAATACGAAACTCGAATATGCTTGTCCATTTGGAACATCACAGAAATGCAACAAAAATAGTCATGAGGTATTTCACACTCTTTACAAAAAAAGATACTATGAAAAAGCACATAGAGGGGCGCCTGGGTGGCTCAGTCGGTTAAGTGTCCGACTTCGGCTCAGATCATGATCTCGCAGTCTGTGGGTTCTAGCCCCGCGACCGGCTCTGTGCCGACAGCTCAGAGCCTGGAGCCTGATTCAGATTCCGTGTCTTCCTCCCTCTGCCTCTCCCCTGCTTGAGCTCTGTCTCTGTCTCTCAAAAAATGAAAACAATGTTAAAAACATTTTTTTTAAAAAAAGCGTCTAATGCCCATCAAGTCATTCCCTCATAATTCTCTTTAAAACTGGACATTAAAAGACAAGTAGAAGCTTACAAGCATAATGGGACGGTGCGGACACCTGGGAACTACAATGGCAGAGAAACAGGTAGATGTTACTTTGATTATTAGCATCCCTCTCCTCAAATTCACCGAGAACTTTTAACAAACAAATTATTACAATCATCAGTTTATCTGCTGAAAAGAAAGTTAAATGAAACAACATAACCTCAAAAAGCTTTCTAAAACTCTACCCAAACCATCAGTCTTTTCTCAGATAAGCTCTCAAGTACTTCAATTTGAATGTGAGAGAACAGAAACATATTTTTAGCCCTGGGAAGATCATTGTCATTTTCTGTCCTTAATCAGGTCAAATCCTTCTGATGTGTGTGACCCATAGAGAAGCTTCTGGTTGCTACTTAGATTTAAAAGTCTTTATTTATTTATTTGGTGTAGAGACAGAGACACAGAGAGAGAGAGAGAGAGAGACAGAGACAGAGAGAGAGAGAGTGGTGGGGAGCAGAAAGAGAAGGGGACAGAGGATCCAAAGCAGGCTCTGTGCTAACAGCAGAGAGCCCAATGTGGGGCTCGAACCCACAAACTGAGAAACCATGCCCTAAGCCGAAGTTGGAAGGTCAACAGATTGAGCCACCCAGGCGCTCTGCCACTTAGGTTTTAAAATACTGCATTTTCTCCTGCAAAACTTCTCATTCACATATTAATTGCATGTCCCCATAAGCTGAGAGGCTTGGAAAGAATGAGGAAATTGGGCTGACCGTCTAGTGTCAGGACTGAGACATTAGGCTCTGGAGTCCAAAAGGCTTGGTGCCACATATATGATTTTATGCCAGGTACTTAGAAAAGTACCTAGACAGAGGAAGTGCTCAATACTTTTAACGGTGTGATTAAATATTCTCTTTAGCATCATTTTAATAAAGTTAAAATTAATAGTGCTGCCATATTTGTATTCGGAAAAAATAAGATGAAATGTTGAGCGGTGTGTATGTGTTAGTGCAGGCACACGTAAGAGAAGTCCTCTCTCCAAACAAATCTTCTAATCTTGTTAAATTTTACTGGATTTTGGGGCGCCTGGGTGGCTTAGTCGGTTAAGCGTCCGACTTTCGCTTNGATCCCAATGTGTAGCCGAGATTCAAAACTGATCTAAAGTGGCCTTTCTCCTGGGAAGTTAGGGAGGATGTTGACATTACAGTATGGCTCCTAGCCGAGATACAAAAGAGAACCCAATGTCACTATCTTCCCACAAATCCCCCAAAAACCAGATTTTATTTTACTTCTGGATTGTCTATCATTGAATCCCACCATCAGTCTCATTCTACATTTCTTCTTCTTCCGCACTCCTTATTTCTCACACCCACTGAGGCTTCAAATTCCATCAGCTGGTATCCATCTTGGTATCTTGTAAAACCACCCCTCCTTCTCTATTACTTCAGCCTCATCTAAAGTTCAGATCATTATCTTCTCCATCTCAGATGGACACAATTATCTCACAGATGGTCTCTATATCCCTGATATGTACCTATTCAATTTCTCTTAGCTTCAGTTCCCCAGAAGCAGATCCAAAGACAAGGATTCAAGGGCAGTAGTTTGTTTGGGAGGTGAACCCAGAAAACATTGCTAGGGTAGTAGTTTTAGCCCATAGGGGGTAATAATTTATGCCCCCAGGGACGTTTGGCAATATCCGGAGATATTTTTTATTGTTACAATTGGGGGAGGGTGCTACTGGACTGTAGTGGGTAGAGATCAGGAATGTTGCTAAACTTCCTACAATGCACAGGACATTTGCCCCTACAACCACCAAAAAAGTATTAGCCAACCTCAAATGTCAATAGTGCCCATGTTGAGACACCCTACAGTTGAGAAGTGGGGAAGTGAAATAAGGAAGAGAAAGAGACCACATAAAGGTGTATTATCCAACTAGTTAGCACTGTGGGCAACCATAGCTCAGTGCTGCTACTCTAGGAGACAGTATAGACCACATGCCTCAAAGTTATCCCACACAAGAGATGTGATAGCAAGGGTATTTTTACACTAACCCTGTAAGTTGTCAGTGAGTACTGCAGCAGTGGAAGTATGAGTTATCAAATTCTCTCATATTTCTAGTTTGCTGAGCACAGGAGCAGAGAAAGATAGGGTTTCATCAGTCAGAGAAGCCCATCACTCTGTTGGTTACAAGTCTACAGTGGTAATTTCCAAGGGATATGAATGGGACAGCATCTGCTTAACATCCTTCACATAAATGCCAGAAGAGTCATTCTAGAGCTTAATCACAGCATTCTTTCATTGATTTTACATTGTCCTGAAGATAAAAGCCAAGTTCTATAAGGTGGTATACCAGGCACTCCATGATTGAGCACTATCCATTCCACTGGTCTTGAATCCTCTGTATCAAAGAGAATTGGACATTACAGCTCTAGGTTTCATATACACACTTACCTCTAGAACAGTGATTATCAACTTGGACACACACTGGAATTACCTAGGGTGCTTGAAAGAAATACTCTTCCTGGAGACTTCCGGGGAATATGGTAGAGTAGGAAGATCCTAAGTTCACCTTATACCATGGATACAATATTTAGAATAAATGGGTATTTGGGATAAGTAACCCCCCAAATGGCTCAAAGATTGGCAGAACAGACTCTCCACAGCTGAAAGTAGAGAAGAGGCTACATCGAAGAGGGTAGGAAGAAGGGAGACATGATTGGGACTAGCTTACTGTCCGAGGGAGGAACACTGTGGGCACAAAAAGGGGAAAGAAAACAGACCTTCGCACAAAGCACCACAAGGCACAGGGAATCCCCATGGGGACAATGAATCCCCATAACATTTGGCTTTGAAAAACCAGAGTGGCTGAATTTCACAAGGTCTTACAATCAGTGGTGCTTAACACCTGGAACTTTGTAAATCAGTGACCTTGGCTATGGGAGAGCCAGGAGGGTGAGAGGAAACTGAGTCCCCACCCTTTGAAAGTAGTTTGAAAAACACCTGGGGTATATGGGCAGGAGATTTCTTTACTGACTTCAGAGCACGTGCTGGAGGGGCAGAGATCTTTAAGGGACTTCTCCAGGAACAAAAGAACTGGTAGGTGACAATGCCCTCTCCACCAGCCTAGATATTTGCACATCTGCTGGAGCCAACACAGCACGACACTCTNGTCTGAGCTGTCAGCACAGAGCCCGATGCGGGGCTCGAACCCATGAACTGTGAGATCATGACCTGAACCGAAGGCAGACACTTAACCGACTGAGCCACCCAGGTGCCCCTGTGGATGCATCTTCTGCAGCCTGGGCCCCAGTTCTCCTCCTACAGCAGATCATTGAAAACCTTGCCAACACCACATGCCCCAACCCCATGGTCTTCTGCAACTCTACCTCCTCCAAGCCCAGAGGAGCTGCAGATCCGCTCCTGCAGCAAACTTATGCAGGCTTGCTAGCACCAGGCGCTCTGCCCCCATGCCCTCCTGTGGATTCACCCCCTCCGGCCTGGTGGCAGGGGTTTTCTAAAGCAGCTTCAGGCCCCCTCCACAACGGACCTGTGCAAACCTTGCTAACACCAAGTGCCCCGCCCCTACATTCTCCTGCAGTCCTGTCCCCTGCAATACGACCTTGGCCAGAGTCCACTGAAAGCAGTGCCACAAGCTTGGCAGTGTGCAAGCAGCCCTGATGTGGGAGCGCCACTCCAAAGTGACTTCTGCCCTGAAGAGACTGGAAGAGAACCACAGACACCGGTCTGACCAGGCCCCCAGAGGTAGACTGGGAGCCGACATCTGGTCTGACTGTAGGTCCCGCCCAACAACTAAAGCTTCTTACGGGACGATACAGGGAAGGCACGCTGCAGTTCTATTCTACGGCATCTCTGGAAAACACCTGGGTTGACTCAACTCAAGCCCAAGGTGGCCCCAGATTGGCCCACTAGCAACACAGGGGCCAAACCCTGTCCACACAGGCAGAGAGCCATTGCAGATGACTGGACTAAAGGCAAAAATGGTTCAGTCACAACAGTGCAATCCCTGTGTAAATACCAGCCACATTTTTCACAGCACTAGAACAAATAATATTAGATTTGTACAGAACCACAAAAGACCCCAAATAGCTAAAGTAATCTTGAAAAAGAAGAACAAACGTGGAAGTATCACAATCCCAGATTGCAAGATACCCTACAAAGGTGGAGTAATCAAAACAATAAGGTACTGGCACAAGAAGAGACATATAGATCAATAATACAGAAGAGAGAGCCCAGAAATAAAGCCATGATTATATGGTCAATTAACCTATGACGAAAGAATATACAATGGGGAAAAAAGACGGTCTCTTCAACAAATGGTATTGGGAAAAGTGAACAGCTACATGCAAAACCAATGAAACTGGACCACTTCCTTACACCATACACAAAATAAACTCAAAATGAATTAAGTGCCTAAATGTAAGGTCTGAAGCCACAAAAACCCTAGAAGGGAGCACAGGCAGTAATTTCTCTGACATTGCCCGTAGCAACATTCTTCTAGACATGTCTCCTGAGACAAGGGAAAGAAAAGTAAAAATAAACTATTGGGACTACAGCAAAATAAAACTTCTGCACAGCAAAGGAAGCAATCAACAAAACTGAAAGACAGTCTACTGATAAGAGAAGATATCTGCAAATGACATATCCAATAAAGAGTTAATACCTGGGGCACCTGGGTGGTTCAGTCGGTTAAGCATCCGACTTCAGCTCAGGTCACAATCTCGCAGTCAGTGAGTTCCAGCCTCACATCAGGCTCTGTGCTGACAGCTCAGAGCCTGGACCCTGCTTCAGATTCTGTGTCTCCCTCTCTCTGCTCCTCCCCCCACACCCCACTCATGCTCTGTCTCTGTCTCTCAAAAATGAATAAATGTTTTAAAATTTTTTTAATAGTTAATACCTAAAATAGAGAACTTACACATCTCAACACCAAAAACCACAAACAATCCAATTAAAAGTGGGCAGAAGACACGAACAGACATTTCTCCCAAGAA
Source organism: Crocuta crocuta (assembly GCF_008692635.1). Lineage (NCBI taxonomy): Eukaryota > Metazoa > Chordata > Mammalia > Carnivora > Hyaenidae > Crocuta > Crocuta crocuta. Next base: position 9,870 of record NW_027530879.1, read on the forward strand.
GACATACAGATGGCCAACAGATACATGAAAAGATGCTCACCATCACTCATCATCAGAGAAATATGTAGGAATCAAAACCACAATGAAATATCTCCTCCAACCCGTCAGAATGTCTAAAATCAACAACGCAAGAAACAACAAATGTTGGAGAGGATGTGGAGGAAAAGGAAGCCTTATGAACTGTTGGTGGGAATGCAAATTACAGCCACTGTGGAAAACAGTGTGGAGGTTCTTCAAAAAATTAAAAATAGAATTACCATACAACCCATAGCTCTACTATTGGGTATTTACCCAAAGAAAATGAAAACACTAATTTGAAAAGATATACGTGTCTTTATGTTACGGTAGCATTATTTACAATACCCAAATTACGGAAGCAACCCAAACGTCCATCCGCAGATGGATAAAAAAGAAGTGATATAGATAGGTAGGTAGGCAGGTGGGTAGATATACAGATTTAGAGAGAGAGAGAGAGAGAGAGAGAGAGAGAATGTAATATTACTCAGCCATAGAAGAGAATGAATTCTTGCCATTTGTAATAACAGGGATGGATCTAGAGTGTATTATGCTAAGTGAACTAAGTCAGTCAGAGAAAGACAAATACCATATGATTTTGCTCATATGTGGAATTTAAGAAACAAAATGAATGAATAAAGAAAAGAAAGACTAACCAAAGGCCAGACCCTGAAGTATAGAGAACAAACTGATGGGTACCAAGGGGAGGAGGTGGGGCATGGGTAAAACAGGTGAAGGAGATTAAGAGAGCACTTACCATGATGAGCACTGAGTAATATATAGAATTGTTGAATCACTGTATTGTACAGCTGGAACTAATATAACACTCTGTTATCTACATTGGAATTAAAATTAAAAAATAGGGGCACCTGGGTGGCCTAGTCGGTTAAGCGTCCGACTTCAGCTCAGGTCATGATCTNATTAAAATTAAAAATAGGGGCACCTGGGTGGCTTAGTCGGTTAAGCGTCCGACTTCAGCTCAGGTCATGATCTCGCGGTTCGTGGGTTCAAGCCCCACATCCAGCTCTGTGCTCACAGCCAGCTCAGAGCCTGGAGCCTGTTTCAGATTCTGTGTCTCCCTCTCTCTCTGACCCTCCCCTGCTCATGCTCTCTCTCGCTCGCTCTCTCTCTCTAGCTCTCTCAGAAATAAGTAAAACATGAAAAAATTTTTAAATAAAAAAGAAATTAAAAAATAAGATTAAAAAATAAAATAAAGTGGGCAAGGAGGTTTGTGCCCTATATGACTAGCCTGTTAACAAAATAAAATAAGTACTTTTCTTGGTCACACCCCAGATTTTGATTTAATTGACCTGAGACATGATCTGGACATTGGCATTCCTTATAGCTCCTCTAGGTAGCCAAGATTGAGAAGTAACGTGCTAGAATTTTGTTTCTTGGGGACAGGACAGTCTTATTCATCTGGGTATTCTCCCTATGACATTCCCCAGAGTGATCCCATAATAGTTACTCAACTGGTATTTGTTGAATTAATGCAATAAAATGAGTGAGAGAAGCAAAGCTTGGGTGAAGATGGTAAAGCTTAGAACCACACCAGTTGAGCAGGTACTGGGATTCTTAGTACTTTACATGTTTTAGTATTTGGGGTCATTTGCAGCAGCCGTGCATAGGTAGATGTTTTTCTGCTTTGTTTTTTTCTGAGGAAGATGTTGATATTCAGAAATGTTAGACTGACTCATTCAAGATCAAGGGAGAGGAGCCATGACTCAAATTTTAACGGAGTCTAAAGACAACGTCCTTTTCAATACATGATTGTGTCTCAAACAGATAATGGCAAGTAGGGATTCCATAGGAGTATGATTCCTGTCCTCTTACAAGGACCTGAAAGGGGTGCCCAGGAGACCCCTAGAAGCAGAAGAGAAGCCGCAGTAGGCCCTCACAGCCCTGGTGCCCTAGGGCAGTCCTAATGATACTCTATATATTCAGTGGTGGAGATTATACACCCAACATTAGTGCCATGGCGGGCAATGGAAAATCAGAAACCACCATCTCCAACAGGGGCTAATTCAGCGGTGCTGAGATGTGACCCTAGGACCTTCTTTAATGAAATCCAAGTCTTTGTGTGCAAGCTGTTTTATGGTTGGAGCCATGGCAAATGCTGGGACGGCCCAGTAAGCAAGAGGGAGGGCAAATAACTCTATGGCTTTAATCCTATGAATCAGAGGTAATACAAATATAAGCATCACTAACCAGAAACAAGTTTGCAATGATTGATAGGTAGGCTGTAGAGAGTGAGGTTTCCTTGTCTGAACATCAACTGTTTATAAAAAACAAAACATGACAGAGACTGTTAGGCCTCTAGCTCTTCTCATTCTAGAAAAGATGGGGGCAAAAGGCTACTAGTCCATATACATGCCATTAAACCACAGAAGGTTGCCATCCATCGTGGCATCAACTTCTCCCCCACCACATCCACCAAAGAATTTATATAGTGGG
>NW_027530879.1:12479-15974 GCF_008692635.1 Crocuta crocuta
TAGCTACTGTTCCATACACTTCACGACAGGGCAAACAGTAACAGCAAGCTGCCTTTGGTTTCATAGACTTAAATATTGTGATGTACAAATGGAGACACTTTGTACAATATAAACACAACCTGACTATTAACGGTAATACTAGAAAACACTGCTATACTTTTTAAATACGGAGATTTCTCCCCATCATGCTGTGAGGTTTTCTTCCTACAAAGTCTGGGAAACAAAAAGTCGACAAGTCTGACAGGGACTCAGAAATTCAATACTCCATCTCTCAGTTGCTGTGTCTCCTGACATGCTGACAACCTTTCGATGATGTGTGAAGTATCAAATCTGAAATGCACGGTGGATTTCACAAATGCAATGATGCTCTCAATTTGGCCCATTTTCAGTAGACTATATCTATGCCTGAGAGCAGCAAGAGCAAGTTGATTTGTATGGGTAATTCAATAATGTTGTGCTTCAGAACGAAGACAAATTTAAAACTCTGTGTTACGACACTGCCATTATCTCAATGAAATGAGAAGTGGCATGTTGAAAGAAAGTTAACATAGGGCCGAGAAAATGGTAACTTTCAGGTCAAAGCATAATCATGTCTTCCATTGCAGCATTAATTCGTCCATCAGAAAATCCTCACGTCTAAGGTTAATTGCCCTGTGCTTGCTGGCCCCTATGCATCCTCAAATCCAAAGCCTTTCAGTCACAGTAATCAATAAATGTTGGCCTCCCTAATCAGGTTTTCAGTGGAGACCGAACTCTACTCATGTCTCCAGTTATGTCTATTTATGGTGCCAAAATCAAAAGACAAAAATGGTGTAAACAAGCTGTTGAGTCCCTCCGAGCACAAATGGAACACAGAGGACATTTATCATGGCAGAGATGAATAAATCACTCTCCCAACTGTCTCAGAAAGGCAAGCCAAAAATTGTTTGACTTTCCAGCACTAAAATATCTGTCAGTAACATTTTTTTAATTTTCCCAATCTGTATTTTTAATTCTTTCACTGAGAGAAAATATATATTTGAGGTAATAATAGCAATCAGCCATAAAGTTTAAAGGAATACTGATGCCAGAAAATCCTCGGCGTTAGAATCCTTAGTAGGATTTTGAGCCAAAGTTTTGAAAATTAAATTTCATAAGGAGAAAGTGAGTACGAATATTAAAGTCGCTTTGTTCATTTGTGATACTGTTTAAGTAAACTTCTATTTCTGGCCCAGTGGATTCTAGAGAAAGGAATACAGAAGACTCAAGATTGAGCACTTGAGAACACTCATGACCTATAAGAAAGGAAGCTTTGGACGTCTGGCCACAGCTTCACCCAGGCCACATGCTAAATCTGGGAGCGTCACAATATACCTGTGATCTTTCTCCAGATATGTGCTTGGTAGGAAGAGAAAGGGCTTCCCTTGCAAGGTTTCATTTCTGGACTTATTTATTTAGTGCTTTTTACTGAGGTCTAACACCCACACAGTAAGCTGTGTAAAGTACCCAAAAATGTACTGTGCGAAGGAGTTTCACCAGCGTGTACGCCAAGTGACCACCACCCAGATCAAAAACACTTCCAACACCCAAGAGGCTCCTTCAGGCCCTTCCTCTGACAACAGCCCCCTCACTCTCCACACTCCACAGCAGGAAACACCATTGTGACCTCCATCGCCATTGCTCACTTTGGCCTCTTCCTGAACATCATGTACAGCACACACCCTCTGTGTCTGGCTTCTTTCATTCACCACAGTGTGTGGGAGGGTTCTCCATACTGCTACATATATCAGCAATTCTTTCTTTTTCCTTGCTGTGGAGTATTCCATTGCACGACTGCGCCACAATTTATTTTTCACTCTACACTTGATGGACACGTGTGTTGTTTCCCAGTTGGTGCTATTATGAATGAAGCTGCTATGAACTTCCTTGGCCATGTTTTTTTGAATGGGCCTAAGCACTCATTTCTCTTAGGTGTATATCTAGGAGTATAGAATTGCTGGGTCATAAGATGGACAATTGTTTAGGGTTCGTGGACACCAAAGGGCTCCTTGTTGAGAAGTTCAGAGCCCTCTTCAGCAGCAAGTTAAATCTCTTTATAAACCTCCGAGTCCTTTGCCTTCATAATGCTGTTGCCAACAGTAGAGACAGATTTGGAGAAAGCTACTGAGCAGAAGCCAGGCAAGAGTGTCATGCATGTTTTTATTTTCCACCAATGGTCTGCGTCTATAGGTTTATTCCCAAGGAGAGAAATTAGAATCTTCAGCATTGGAGATTTTATCTTCCCCAAATCGCCATCTCATTATGCAGGATACCAAGTTTGTAAACAAGCTTCAGCTACTTGCCATTTCACCAAGACATTTAATTAGTTGCTTCTGTCCTCACTGCCCTATTCCCTCTAGAGATACACAGATAATAAAATAAATGGATTGAGCATTCTTTAATATTCACTTGGCAAAATATGCCATTTTAGCCCGCAATTAAGAGAGCAGTTATATGTGAGACTGGTTAGTTTATACATATTTACAAATTTCCCCAAATCAATTGTGTTGTTGCACTATGGAGTATGGATTTCTCAGGAAACTTCCACTGGTCTCATGTTTACCTTTTGAGGCCTCTGTAATTAATTCTATGCGGGATTGTGGAAGGAAGGGAGGGAGGGAGGGAGGATCCACCTTTCATTTAACAATTTTATTTATTTATTTTTCATGTAGCAATTTTATACTCACATTCCCTTCCAGGTTGCCTTCGCCCCCTCCTCACCGCATCAGTGTAATGACCTACACTATGACAAAAGTTGAAAGGACCGAGTTTGTCATTATAAATTTTGTCCTCAGAAATCGCAGTGCCTTTTGACAAACTGAGAGCAGAAACTGCCGCCCCATGAATTCTAAAAATATCTCTAGATGGATATTGGCTATCTCAAAATATGGAAGCAATAGATCAATAGATTAGACAAACACCCAACTGACTTTAATTCTACATGTTCACTCAGGGAGAAGTAAAGCATTTCTGGGGAGTGGAGGTGTAGATTTTTGCTGGCTCACGGTCTTCAAGAGGTGCAGAAATTTAGGAAGTTGATAGAGTTGCAAATCATAGAAAAGAGATGTCCTAGAAGGTGTGTCAATTTCATAAGCCAAACAACAAGAAATATTGTAAGTCAGGTTACTAGAGTTGGAGTTCCATAAGGTAGGATTACAGGAAAAATCCTGTCAAATCACAGAGTTGAGAGAAACTTCAGACATCACCAAAAATGAGGAAATTGTTGGTCAAAAGGTGAAGTCATTTGCCTCAGAAAACAGAGTAGAAAGTTAACAGAATTATCAATAAGGTCAATAAGAATAAGTTCCTGGCCATTATACATTATGCATAATACATTATGTGTTAAATATTTCTGCAAATAAGTGCTGTGTGTATGTGTGCATTTTGCTATATAGGTATATGATTAGTCCTAATTTACAAACTAGGAAGCGGTTAACAATAGTTACTCCTGAGGATAGGGGATAGGAGAGGTAAGAA
>NW_027530879.1:16006-16972 GCF_008692635.1 Crocuta crocuta
TCTGGAGGATAACAATAATGCATTATTTCTAATTTAAAAACTTAATGAGTCTGAAAGAAAGATGTAAAATCCAGATGCCACAAAGGTCATTAAATTTGACTAGTAGAAAAAAAAATTTCTGCATGGGGAAAATTCCCAACAAAAGAATTTTAAAATACATGCGCATCATTTACCTTTTGGCATTACTTTCAAAGGGTTCATTCTAATTCAAAAGAAAAAGCAGAACAGATCATAGAAAAATAGAAAAAGAATATAAACAGGCAGTTTCCAGAAAATAAAGTATAAATAGCCAATAAACATGTGAAAACATGCTGAAATTCCTCTGTAATTTAAAAATGCAAGTCAAGAGATAATACTTTTTCATGCATTAAGTCCACACAAATTTCATAGGTTTGTTAATACCCAGTATTTGTGAGAGTGTAGGGGAAACACATCTTCACACGTTGTTAGTGGGAGTGTGAAGAGTTTTGGGGGAGCAACTAGGTAGTATCTATCTAATACAGAATTATGCAGGCTCTTTAACCTAGCAATTTTCTCTCAGAATTTGTCCTAGGCACCTACTTCATCATGCATAGGTAGAAGGATGTTTATGATACCATTTCTTTGAGTGACAAAGATCTTGAAGCACTTCAAAGTCCATCAGTAGGGTGCTGATTAAAGAAAGTATAAAGCATCAACCCTGTGGAACTTTATGGAGCTTTAAAAGAATGAGGTAGATTTGGGTGCTTATGTGAAAGGTGCAGACAATATATTATGAAGTGAAAAAGTAAGGTACAGAACAGCTTATGTAATGAATTCCTCTGGTATCATGGAAGAAAAGTGTGTGTCTATATCTCCCAATATTGCTATAAAGATATAGGCACAGACATATAAACTATATATTCTAAATACAGATAGATGATAGAAAGATAGAAAAAACCCTGTTTGTGCAGGGCTGGGATTAGGTGGAGGGAAGTGCGGCACTTC
>NW_027530879.1:16981-18512 GCF_008692635.1 Crocuta crocuta
AGTCATCAAAATATATAATATTTTCACCTAATATTTTAAAAATCAGAATGCAAAAACTTCATGATGAAAAAATATCAAAAGTTTAAATAAAGACAGGCTGCAGTTTATTTGTTTTACAACCTATGGTATCAGGCCAGGCTGTTTTCACAGCCCTGGAAGACAGAGAAAAGTGTCTCTCTCCAGGACAGGAGGTAGGTTTGTTTGCTGTCCAATATAATTAAGATAATATCTCTCTCTGGGGCAAAATTTAGGCAGGTTTGTTTGCAGCCTATTATAGAATATGTTAGTTTCCTAAGATTGGGGCTCCTCGGGCGTGACGTGAACCCACTCTGTACGCAGCATTCTCCTGGACCACTCCATGTTGCCTTTGTGGGACCCGGTGGGCAAGGGAAACCAGCACAAACATCAAGTTCATGCTTCTTGTTGTACTATAAGTAATAAAGGGTTTGTCTCTGACCCAGGGATTTCATGTCTCCTCACTGCATCCATGAAATCCATGCCAACTTGTATGGCTGCTAGTAGGGCAAAAATCACAGAACCTTCACAGTTCTTGACAAGAAGGTATCTTTTCTCCAATTTTGGGAAAAAGGAATAGTTTATGTAAAGACTTGGGGTTCCAAGAGAAGTAAGGCTTGGGTAGGCTTAAAAGGTAGAGTGAACAAAGGGAAACAGCTGGAGATCAAGAGGAGAATGGGACTGAAGCTGGACCTTGAACAGTCTTTTGGGCCACGCAAATGATCTGAACTTTGGTTCAAAGGCTTCATGCAGCCAATCAGCATTTTAAGCCAAAACAGAGGTTTCTAATTTGTCTATTAGAAAGATCACTCTGTGGCAAAGTGACATGTTGACGGGAATCAGGAAGAACCATTAGGAGGCTGGTGAAATAATAAAATAAGATAATAAGATAATAATCAAAATTGTTAACACGTATTGGTTCCTAGGTGCCAGACACTGTGCTAGACTCCTCAGCTAGGATTATGTTCGTTATTCCTGTGAGAAAAGAAATTATTATCCATATTTTATACATGCGGGAAATGAAGTATAAAGTAAATTAACTTGTTCAAGTCAATGGCAGAAATGAGATCGAGACTCAAACTGACTGCAGATTCCAAGTTCTTACCCACTATCTGAGAAGCGTTTCGATTAAACGCATTAAATTTCTGTCATTTTAAGTCCTATATTGTGATCTTCTCTCCAACATGAAGTACAGGCTCTTTATGTTACACTGACTATTTACTTCTACTTATATCTATTCTGTAATTCTAGCTATCTTTGGTCATACTACTTCCAAATATATTACTATCACAGTTATTTTATCTCCTCCAAACACATTACTTTGTCATCGAACAGCTTAAATCCCCATAGCTTGATTCCTACCCACATCAACTCAACTCTCTACATCTATTTTTATAACTTTATTGGCCTCCCCAGTGTGGGAAAGCTTTCTAATTGGGTATCAGTGGAAAATTTAACGAGCCTGCTATTTATTCTCTCTTCCAGATCAGCAATGAAGAATTAAAATAAAGTTTCC
>NW_027530879.1:18543-25536 GCF_008692635.1 Crocuta crocuta
GTGCAATCCTCAGAATGTTAGGAGATTCTATTTTTATTAGGAAGTGGAAGTAGAAAATGCTAATTAGGCATGCCTGGAAAAGATTACCAAACCTCATACATATTGACCGTTTATATGGATTATTCTATTAATAAATGACAGCAAGCACCATTACATAATCTGTAATTCCTAACATAATATAGGTGTAAATAGAGAAATAATTCCCAAATCAGTCCATTTTTTTTGTCAATTTGTTGTGACTCATTATGATTTATTATAATTTTTCATTCAAGGAGAATTTTTCATGATACAGAACAACATACTTTAGTAAGAAATAAATTGGGGAGGGAGAAAATTAGATGGAGATACTCAAATCTTTATGAAGGAAAGTATCAAATAAACTATCTTATAAATACATAACTCCATTTGCTACTTCCCAGTTGGGGTCAAAACCTGTTAGTTTGAAGAAACTGGACTATTTCACTGACAGATATTTATTCTTCCTCTGTAACAGATTCATTTAGGTATGACTCGCATACCATAAAATTATACAGTTCAGTGGATTTCAGGCCATTCACAGAGTTGTGTGATCATTGGCCAATTTGAAAACATTTTCATCACTTGAAAGAGAAACTCCATGCCTTTTATTTATCACCTCCCAATTCTCAAATACCCTGCAGCCCTCGGTAACCACCAAACTACCTCTGCCTCTATATATTTGTCTGTGCGTGGAATTTTATATCCTTGGGATCATATAATCTGTGATCTTTTGTGACCGGCTACCATCACTTAGCACAACTGTAGCATGTACCACTGTTTCATTTCTTTTTTGTGGTCAAATACCATTCCATTGTATGCATGGGCCGTATTTTGTTAATCCGTTCATTAGTTGATAGACACCTGGAGAGATTCCACTTCTTGGTTATTATGAACATACCGCTATCAACAATTGCATACAAATTTTTGTGTGGACTTTCATTTTGTGTGCATTTTCATTTCTCTGGGGTGTATATGTATGAGTGAGGAATCACCACGTTATTTTCCATAGTGGCCACACCACTTTACATTCCCACTAGCAGTGTGTAAAGGCTCCAATTTCCCACACGCTTGCCAACACTTACTGCCTTGCTTTTTTTTATTATTATATCCATGCTACTGGGTGTGAAGTGATATATAATTGTGCATTTGGTTTCCACTTCTCTCATGACTACTGATGTTGAGCTTCTTTTCTTGTGCTTATGAGCCATTTGTGTATCTTTTTTTGAAAGAGAGAGAGAGAACACAAGCAGGAAGGGGCAGAGTGGGAAGGAGAGAGGGAGAGAGAGAGAGAGAGAGAGAGAAGGAGAGGGAAAGGGAGAAGGAGAGGGAGAGGGAGAGGGAGAGGGAGAGGGAGGGAGAGAGAGAGCGAATCATAAGCAGGCTCCATGGGCACCACAGAGCCTGAGTCAGGGATCAGTCTCACAGTTGAGATCATGACCTGAGTGACCTGAGGTGAAATCAAGAGTCAGACACGGGGCACCTGGGTGGCTCAGTCAGTTAAGCACTGGACGCCTGGGTGGCCTGGGTGGCTTAGTCGGTTAAGGGTCCGACTTTCGCTTAGGTCATGATNTGAGCGTGAAGCCTGTTTGGGATTTAGGATTCTCTCTCCCCACCCCTCTCCCACTTGCTCTCTCTAAATAAATAAAATGTAATATGTGTGTTTATATATACATACACACACACACACTTGTGTGTGTGTGTATGTATATATATGTATGTACATATATATACATAAGTCAGATGCTTAACCAACTGAACTAACACCCAGGCGCCCCTAGTGTATCTTCTTTGGAGAAATGTCTATTCAGACTCANATTGCCCATTTTTAATGGGGTTATGTCTTTTTATTACTGAGTTGCAAGGGTTCTTTATATATTCTAAATATAAGTCCTTTATCAGACATGTGATCAGATTTGAAAATCTTTTCTCCCATTCTGTGGGTTGACTTTTGACTTTCTTGACACACTTCTTTGAAGTGCAGAAAATTTTTTAACTTTATTGAAGTCTAATTTATCTAGTTTTTCTTTTGTTGCTTGCACTTTTGGTGTCATATCTAAGAATCCACTATNTTTTTGCTCTTACATTAAGGTCTTTGGTCCATTTCATGTTAATTTTTGTATATGCTATGAGGTAAGGGTCCAACTTCATTCTTTTATATGTAGCATCCTTGTCAAAAATCAACTTACCAGTATTTTTACTTTTAAAAGTAACCTTNAGGCTCTGAGCTGGCAGTCAGCACAGAGCCCGACGCGGGGCCCAAACCCACGAACCGCGAGATCATGACCTAAGCGAAAGTCGGACGCTTAACCGACTAAGCCACCCAGGCGCCCCTCTTTTACCTTATTTCTGCTAACATCACTCCCATTTTCTCTTTTCCTTCTTTGCCTGTGACCCTTTAAGGGAGAAATCCACACTCATGATACATAACTCATCCCTAGCCAATCAGGACATTTCATTCCCTCAACCACAACTATTGGTTTAGGGACATGCTTATGATTCAAGCGAAGCCAATAGTTCCAATAAGAGTCAATCCCTGGTCGGTGAGAACTACAGGGGAAAAAATCTTTCCCTTTGGATTTGAATCTGGGATGATGAAAATCTGGAGTTTCTGGCCACCATCTCTTTGCCACAAGGACTATGGGGAGAAAGCCAATACAGAAAACAGTAGAGCCAAGGGATAGAGAGAAAACTAATCCTAATGATGTAACTTGAATGAACCCCTGGGTCCATCTTTTCTTGATGCCAGTTCTCTGGACTTTTCAGTTAGGGGGCTAGTAGGTTTCTTCTTAGGCTTAACCCACCTTGAGTTGGGTTTCCATCTCTTGCAGCAAAGAAGGTTCTAACTGTTGCATAAGCCAAGTGGCTTTTTAAACAAAGAAAGGAAAAGAGTTTCTCTCCAACCCCTCCTCTCTAAAAATATGCCAGTAGGAAATTTCAAGGGGTTCCTATTTCCCTCAATGGAGAGAATGCAGGCAGGGACCACATATATTCAGAATAACTGTGGCCCAAGCTTCTTATATGAAATCAGAGCACTGGTCCTTTGAATTCAAAGGATTTGGGATTTGGGTTTTCAATGTCATGTTATATTTGTGCACCTAGCAGAGTATCCAACACATGACAGGCTCTCAATAAAGATAATGGATGGGTGATTAATTGAAAAATTGTTCCATCTGCCTGTAACCTCTTGATACAAAGGTATTGATCTCATCCAATTCTTACCAGGACCGTTACTCACTGTACAGCCTTGAAGAATTTAGTTTTAAGGTCTACTTCTGGCTGTATTAGTCAGTTATTGCTACATAACAACTATACATATACATCTGAGAGTTGGCTAAGTCCAGATGTTCTAGGTTGGCCTCTAACAGGCTGTTCTACTTCAAGCTATGGGCCTAGCCAGGACTCAGGTCTGTTCTGTTCAAATATATTTCATTCTTTCGCCCAGGCTGAAGATGTACCAACTCCCCGGGGGGAAGTTCTTGGTGACAGCAGAGACACAGTGTACACCCCCAACCTTCACATATGCTTAAAAACTTTGTGTCATGCCTACTAACACCTCATTGACCAAAGTAAGTAACATAACTAAGCCCAGCATCAATGGAGTTGCAAAATGCATGCCTTTGGTGGAGGTGGAAAAAAAGAAGAGTATGTTATGAATGATAATTCTATCACAGTGTCGTAGAACTCTTTTCACATCAAAGGTTAAATCTTTTTCTTGGAAAAAAAAACCCATCTTTGATTGCTCTGAGTCAAATCATTCCATTCATTTATTCATTCATTCATTTACTAAAAAACAATTTATTGAATGTCTGCTAATGCCGTGTGTGTGAGTGTGTGTGTGTGTGTGTGCGTGCACGCACGCGTGTGTGTGTAGGAGGGGAATGGGAAGGCTGAAAGTACTTCTCAGAATAAATCTATAACTATTCAGAGGTTGACCTTTTTCCTCAAGGATAGCTCTAACACATCCTGTACCATCATCTCCGGGACGATGATTTAACATCCTGATCACCCTCAAGGAAGAATACAAGGAAAGCGGGGGAAAACATGGATAGGATAACAACATGCTTTGTTTTCCTGTCATTATACATTTGAATTATCCCAGTGTTGACAAAGCACTACCCAAATTCCCAAACCAAGCCCTCATTGTGTTCAGTTGTGCTGCCAATATAATCTAGCATGTCTCCTTTGTGTTCTACAATAAAGAGAGGCTTCCACAAACCCGCCCTCTTTCAAGGGGAAACTGCAAGAGCAGATGTGTGGTCTGGGATGGTTTCCAGAAGTTGATAGTGCTGAGTTGGCAACAGTTCTTGCTTCCACTAGGAGAGGTCCACCTGTGAAGATGCAGTCACCTACACCCCACATTTTAACCAATGTTCATGGCCACTGGAGCACTGAGGTTTGGCCCTTCCACATAGCAACTCACCCAACAGACCTCTTCTTTGCCATAGACTTCAGCCCCCAAACTACATGCCGTTCAGTACAGCCATGCTGAATTTGCCTTACACCTGCTTGTGAGGGCCAATTGTTAAGATATCGGGACTTGAGAGTCGATTGTTAAACAAAGCCTAGAGTAAAAATTAAATTACTTAAAATTAAATTATTTAAAAAATTTTTTAACATTTATTGATTTTTGAGAGACTGAGAGAGACAGAGCATGAGCAGGGGAGGGGCAGAGAGAGAGGGAGACACAGAATCCGAAGTAGGCTCCAGGTTGCAGGCTCCGAGCTGTCAGCACAGAGACCAACACGGGGTTTGAACCCACGAACCATGAGATCATAACCTGAGACAAAGTCGGACGCTTAACCTACTGAGCCACCCAGGTGCCCCATAAACTTACAATTAAGTTGTTTTAAGAACAAGGTTAATACTCAACACTCATCACTTTCTAATTATTTTACTGCCTTATAGAATCATGCTCCTGAGATCGAGTATATCCATTATATCCGTATGTTGTACATACGACATAATGGTGTTACTGTACTTCTCTCCTCCCAATTTTTCAGTCAATGCTGCTATGTCAGTAGCTTCGTACCTGCTACTGTGGGGGTATTTATACCATGGGAATCAACAAATGCTACAAAGCAGACATTTTTAACAATTTTTTTGAGAACTGGCTGGTCAATGTTTACAAGCACATGACTAATGCTCTCCATTATCTCCTTTATATAATAAAGGCATATTTACATTTTCTAAATATTAACCCCTTTTAACCTTCATAGCAGCCCTATGGGACAGGTAGTACTGTTGGCCTCGCTTTACTGAGGCATGGAGGAGTTCAGTGACGTCCCCAAGGTCACAGAGCTAGTAAGTGGGGAGTCTGATTCCAGCCTCCATGCCCTTATTCACTGTCTTCGCAGCCTCTCCCTTCCTGAAATCACAGCAAATTCTAGGGAACATTCTACCTTTGCTCATAATTAGAGCCTGAACTGTTTCCATCATCTCCAACCTCCTTAACATGCTCACCCTGGTCCTGGGCCCACTCTGGTAACTAACGGGTCTCAGTCTATAGAGTTCAAAGCCCAAATCCAGGGCTGGCCACGTGGGTCCCTAGGTGCAGAATTCCCTCACCACCTTCCTCTTCCCCTTCACACGCTAGTTGGCCAACACTGCTATTTTCAGCTAATTTCTCTTACTGGCATTGTGATCCTGCCAAAAGTATTTAAAACCTGTTGGAGTCTTAGTTTTTCCATCCATAAATTGGGGCTCATAACGGATGGCTAACATATGCAAAAACGTCGCTCTACATCAAGCAAGTGTGAGTTGAACGTGAATGGGCTCCCACGCACCTTCACACATTCTCCCGTTTAGCTTAGTTTGCAGGGATCCATCCTGTTGACTTCACCCCGTCTAGAAAGCTTCATCAAGTCATCAGGAAAGGGATGGAGGATCCTGCTTCTAGACAGGATTTCTTAGAGAGTAAGGATTTCTCCAGAGATGCAGCATTGGTGGATGGGGCCTTCAGGATCAATAGCCAGCCTTGTCCTCAACAGAAATTCAATCCATTTTGGCTGCTTCCGTGAGGCTCCTGGGGCTTTGACACTATGCAAACGCCATTCCTGATGTTCACTTAGCTCTGTGAGTTCCCTCCTGGCCGTCGCCATTATCCACATCTCTTCTGCTGCAGGTCAGCCTCTTTGTTCCTCTCAGTGACCAAGGCTGCCTGTGTGTGGGTCTCCTCTCAAGGCTGCCTCTGACTCTGCTCCCTCTCCACCGGCCAAATGCACTACTCCCTTGTGCTCTGCTCAAACTTGTTAGAAAGAAAACGTCTAACAGCTGGAATTAGCTATTCAGAGCAAACTCTGTCAAACGGAGCAGGACTCAATTCCTCTACAGCCCAAGTCAGCAAACTTCCTCTATAAAAAGCAGATAGTAAATATTTTAGGCGCCACTGGCCATACAGGCTCTGCCTCACCTACTCCATTCTGCTGCAGAAGTGGTAAAGCAGCCACAGAAAACCAGTAAGCAAATGGGTGTGGCTGGGAGACAGTAAAACTGTATTTGCAGACACTGCCATTGCAATTGCATATAATTTCACGCCCCACAAAATACTAGAATTCTTTTGATCTCGAGGGGAGCNTAAAAACATAAAACTATACTTATGGGTTATACAAGAATGGGCTGTGTTCCAGATTTGCTCCATCGGGTCATAGTTTGCTACCCCGTGCTCCGGAAGAAATCTCCCGTGGAAGAACAGTCTAGGGGTTTAATGTAATCTTCCCAGGGTACCAGGCTTTGAGATCTAACACCTGTCCGTGCCTGAGCCCAGCCGTCCAGGTGTCCTTATTCATTAGGTAATGTCCCAAGCACCTCTTAATGGCCCTTTGAAGTGTTTGAAAGGCAGAAAGGGTTTTTTGTTGTTGTTTTTTTTAACCAGACTTCTGTTAATCAGTGAATTATTCTTAAAAGAAATTTTAACGGTTTGGCCACTGCCAACGCTGTCTGAGAGTCAGTTCCCTAGAAGCAAAACCTGAGATAGTT
>NW_027530879.1:25587-29021 GCF_008692635.1 Crocuta crocuta
CCTAGAAGCCAAACCCGAGATAGTTTGGAAAGGACGTGGTTTATTGCAAGGGGAGCCCTCAAGAGAAAGGGAGGGACAGAAGCAGGGTAGGCGGGATCGGGGGAGGGGGCTTGGCTGGAGACCGACTTCCGTCTAATCCCATGGGAAGCTCTAGAGCACCAACAGCACTGCGGGAGTTGTGCCTTCTTTCAGGCCCCCATGCCAAGAAGTCATTGGCTGTGGACTCTGGGAGTGACAATGGTGGCCTTCATTTCCAGGTGAGCCAGCCGCCATCCAACTGAAGACCAATCTTCAGAGAAAGGGGCGGCTATAAGCTATCAGGGGCCAACATTCACAGCAGCTGGGGGGGATGGGGCCCCCAGCCCAGTAAAGGGGATCCGGCTGGGCCACCTCCAGAGTTAGAGTCAGCTTGCAGCAACAAGAACGCATGGGTTGCCTTTCCATTCGGGCTCCTTCCTCACCACAGACTCCCCTCCGGAAGACTTCCGCCCTAGCCTTCCAGGAGTGAGAATGGATGGAAGTGCTCTACTTCCCAAATGCCTGAGAGTCGCTGGCCACCTCAGGTGTGGGAGAGCTCCTCTTATCCTGAAATAGGTGGCTCATAAACCAAGGGGAGGGAAAGTATTCATTTTCCATTCCAGCTGCCACCTTCCCACAGCCAACCTTCAGAGGATGCCATCTTACCTCACCTCGGGCTCCAACTGTTCCCTCCTGCGCTTCCTGGGGACTACTTCCAGCCACTCAGTCTGATGTCTCTGTCAGGCCCTTCATAACGCCTTTTCTTTTTTGGATGAGTGCCTCTTCTATTTATTCACTTAGTGGGGACATACT
This sequence comes from Crocuta crocuta, assembly GCF_008692635.1. Classification (NCBI taxonomy): domain Eukaryota; kingdom Metazoa; phylum Chordata; class Mammalia; order Carnivora; family Hyaenidae; genus Crocuta; species Crocuta crocuta. Next base: position 26,419 of record NW_027530879.1, read on the forward strand.
CAGTTATTCTCTTGGCGGTAGTACATGGTTCAGCCACAATGCATGACAGATGCTTAAACTTTCATTCTAGAAGATTAGTTGAGACGCCACCGAGGGTTCCAAAACCTCGAGGACATAATAACTGACTCAGAACCACAGATGAATCTAATTTTTCTAACTTTGGCTAAATGAGCAATCACAACCCTAATAGGTTTATCTTAAGAAAATCTTGTCGCGCACGTAAAAGCAAATTACAAGTATAGAACACAATCACTAACCCACCCCTGGGGGAAAGCCAATGTGCGTCCTTTCCTCAAGTCTAAGGGCACAGTTTGAATATCCCCAGAATGTGAACACTGCAAATCTGTATCCCTGAGTTCAGAGCAAGAGTTACCAAAAATACGTTTACAGATGTTTGCCATACGATGTCTCTAACCATGCACTCAGGGATGTTTACAGAACTTAGAAGAAATGAGAATAAAAGCATTTTGATCGGTTTTCCCTTCTTCCCTCTCATGCCCTCACCTCTGCACTGTAGCCACAAAGAACGTCTCAATACACAAAACTGATCTTGTCACCCCTTTATTTAGCATCATTGAGTAGCTTCCTATGCCTTCTCAAATGAAGCCTTGAATCTGCCCCATGAACCCCGAGGCGCTACTTAGCTCAGCCCAGCCCTCCTTTTTGGTTTTACCTCACAATTCTCTTCTCACGATCCACACTCTAGCCACAGTGACTGTAAATGAGCCACAGATCTCTGCACACACTTCGTAGAGCCTGAGACACAGTTGCCATCATGCTTCTCCTGACTAATGCTCACTCATCTTTCAGACATCAGCTCAATGTCACATCTGTTGGGAAACCTTCTGACACCAACTTCACTCTCTCACACAAGCTCAAATCTCTATTTAGAAAATTTTTTTAAATGTCTTTATTTTATTTTGAGACAGAGAGAGACAGAGAGTGAGTGGGGGAGGGGCAGAGAGAGAGGGAGACACAGAATCTGAAGCAGGTTCCAGTCTCTGAGCTGTCAGCACAGAGCCCGAAGGGGGTCTTGAACTCACAAACTATGAGAACATGACCTGAGCTGAGCCAAAGTCGGCCGCTGAACCAACTGAGCCACCCAGGCGCCCCTCAAATCTCCATTTTACATGCACTTAGAGTCTTGCATATCTTTCTTTCAGACAGTACTTACTACAGCATGTATTTATGTTTTGTTTCTGAGATAATTTGATTCTCCGCCTCCCTCATTGGATGGTTGGGATTTTGTCTACATTGATCACCATTATTCCCAGCACCCAGCACGATGAAATCATTTGGGGCAACACAGAGTTAAAGAGGAGGATGTGAGTCACATGGAAGAGAAGCAAATCATCTTAGCCACGACTGCCCTAGATCAGCAAAGCCCCATCCACTCAACTAAATGTTTATTTTTTATGCCATTGAGATTCTGTGGATGTCTGTAACCCAGGATGATCATGGTCATGTATGACTAATATGCAGAACTTTTCAGAGCTTTTATTATTATACTCATAAGCAGAGTAAAGCTCCAGGAGGGAATTTAAAATATACAACATCCTAGGGGTGCCTGGGTGGCTTAGTCGGTTAAGCATCCGACTTCAACTCAGGTCACGATCTCACGGTTCGTGGGTTTGAGCCCCACGTCGAACTCTGTGCTGACAGCTCAGAGCCTGGAGCCTGCTTTGGATTCTGTGTCTCCCTTTCTCACTGAACCTCCCTGGCTTGTGCTCTGTCTCTCTCAAAAATAAATATTTTCTAAAAATAACAAAAAATAAAATATATAGCATCCTACACTTATTTAACCATAAAATCACTTTTTTTTTTTCATGGACTATGTTATGGGAGTACTTTTCTGAGAACATGATGTGTGAAATGCTGTTCTGAGAGCTTTATCAGCTCTAACATTAATTCTGTGATTCCAAACACCACGTAGCTTAGTTCTTAGGCTTAACCTATAGTCTTTTTTTATAGAGACAATTATAGGTATTCATATGAAATTAGAAGAAATAACACAGAGAGATCCCATGCACGCTTTATCGATTTTCCCCAATAGCAATATTTTGCAAAACTATAATGTAATATGACAACCAGAATATTAACAGTGATATAATCAACTGATCTTATTCAGAGTTCCTTAGTTATACTTGTGTGGGTAATAATTCCATACAAGTTATCACAAGTGTAAATCTGTATATCTACCACCATAGTCAAGATGCAGAATACTTCCAATACCACAAGTTCAAGGACCCCTCATGTTTTATAACTACATCAAAATTAACTGAAAGTGAATCACAGACCCGAATATAAACCACAACACTACAAGACGCTTAGAAGATAACTTAGGAGAAAACCTTTGGTGTGGTATTGAGGGAGGTCATTGAGAGGACATGATCACCAGTTGAGATGTGAGCCGGACCCCAGTAATCAGAGGCTCCTTACCTCTTCCCCTATCCTTGAAATGTAGGTTCCACTTGCCTTCCCTTCTCCCAGAGGCCGTTCCAAGAATGCAGCTTTGATTTAGTGATGTGGTGTCAAGACCATCCAGACAGAATACATGACTGAACCCAGTTAATTCCTCTGTGTAAACTTTTTAGAGTTTGTGG
>NW_027530879.1:29156-33160 GCF_008692635.1 Crocuta crocuta
CTGTTGATCAAGACAAGCCTCACAGGTAAGCTCCCTCGCTTATTAAACCTATCAGTTACCAACTTGGAGCAGCCTGCCTCTTTCTTTGGTCTCTCCTTGCCCTGCGTGTATGGGAGCCAGTTTCAGATTACACCTGGGATGCCCCTACAGAGCTTGAGCACCAACGGTTGGCAATGACTTTTTAAATAGAACACCGAAGACATGATCCATGAAAGAAATAACTGGCAAGCTGGATTGCACTAAAATTAAACTTTTCTGCTATGCAAATGACACGGTCAAGAGAATGAGAAGATAGGCCACAGAATGCGAGAAAAGAGTTGCAAAGGACACATCTGATAAAGGACTATTACCCACAATATACACAGAACACTTAAAACTCTACAATAAGCCTTTGACAGACACCTCACCAAAGAAGCATACAGATGTCAATAAGCATATGGAAAGATGCTCCACATAATATGTCATCAGGGCAATATAAGTTAAAACAATGAGATGCCACTACATACCTATTAGAATGCCCCAAATCTGGAGCACTGACACTACCAAGTGCTGACAAGGATGTGGTACAATAGGAACTCTCACTGCTGGTAGGAAAACAAAATGGTTCAGCCACTTTGGAAGACAGTTTGGCAGTTTCTTTTTTTTTTTTTTAATTTTTTTTTTTTTTTTTTTTTTTTTTTTTTTGGGGGGGANCAGTCAGCACAGAGCCCGATGCGGGGCTGGAACCCACGAACCGTGAGGTCATGACCTGAGCTAAAGTCGGACTCTTAACTGACTGAGCCACCCAGGCGCCCCTGGCAGTTTCTTACAAAACTCATCATACTCTTATCATACAGTCCATCAATCGTACTTCTTCCCAAAGGAGTTGAAAACTTATGTCCCCACAAAAGCCTGCACATGGAAGCAGGCAAGATGTCCTCCAATAGGTGAATGGATAAACTGTGATACATCCCGACAATGGAATAGTATTCAGTACTAAAATGGAATGAGCTATCNATATTAACTAGTGAAAGAAACCAATCTAAAAAGGCTATCTACTGTTTGATTCCAACTATATGACATTCTGGAAAATGCACAGCTATGGAGACTGTAAGAAGATCAATGGTTAGCAGTAGTTGAGCAGAGGCAAGGATGAGTAGGTAAAGCACAAGAGATGTTTAGGGCAGTGAAGCTCTTCTCCGTGATACTATAATGGTAGACACGCATCATTATATATTTGTCCAAATCCATAGAAAGGCAATCTCTCCCTCGTTCCTGCCATATTATACCACGTGGTTTCTCAGCACTGCTTTTCCCTGCTCGTGTATTTTATTCTTTTCTTTATTTCCTCGGTTACCTTTGTTTCTCTGTGCTCAGGGCCATCCCTCCACAGACCCTAAATTACCATGTCCTCAGTACAAGAATTCCTACCTTCTCTGAATCCTGATTCTTAATTCTTAGGACAGAGAATCTGGTTGCCCTGCCTCGGAACATATATTATTCTCTAATCGTTAGCAGTGGCTAGTAGCTGGGAATGACAAAGAGGCACCTGTCACAGAGAACTGATATAACTGTCACCCTTGTGGGGTGGGTCTTCACAGGCAGGTCAAATCTATCATAAACAGTCTACTCAAAGCCCTACTCTAATTTGGTGGTTATATGGCGGGTGTTAAAATATGATACTGTCTCCTCTAGTGGATTTAGATGTTGAATTTCAGGCTGAAATAAAGACATGTTTGTGTCACATCTTAAAATCATGAAATCCACATAGATAAAATCTACGTACATTACTCTCAACATCTACCTATACCCAATTTGGGCCTTTGGGAAGGTGGCAACAAAAGAAAACAGAAGAAAATAAGGTTAAGAAAGTCCCGTATTCAATCCCACGCCTGTACTGGATAACTGCCAATCCTCCTTTGGCTCACACCTTATAGGACATCTGTGGATGAGTAGGAGGTACTTTAGGAGGTTTTTATTGTTTGTTTATTTTTGAAAGAGCACAAACAGAGGAGGGGCAGAGAGAGGGGGCCTGAGAATCTGAAGCAGGCTCTTCGCTGACATAAGTGAGCCTGATGTGGGGCTTGAACTCACAAACCATGAGATCGTGACCATGAGCTGAAGACTGGCCCTCAACCGACTGAGCCACCCAGGTGCCCTGGTACTTTAGAGTACCCGTTTCTTACAATTTGTAAGGAAAAGAAATAGAGCCGGAGGGGCGCCTGGGTGGCTCAGTCGGTTGAGCGTCCAACTTCGGCTCAGGTCATGATCTCACGGTTCGTGGGTTCAAGCCCCGCGTCGGGCTCTGTGCTGACAGCTCAGAGCCTGGAGCCTGCTTTGGATTCTGTGTCTCCCTCTCTCTCTGAACCTCCCCTGCTCACGCTGTCTCTCTCCCAGAAATAAATAAGACATTAAAAATTTTTTTTAAAAAAAAGAAAAGAAATAGAGCTGGAGAAGGGCATCTACAAACATCTGCTTCCTACTGACTAAGCTTTTATCCACATATGAATACTCCAAATAGATAGAATACTAATAACTAATAATAGCACATGGCTATAGCACTGTCCTGAAGACTAAATGAGAGGACACATGTAAAACACTTAGACTGATGCACGGCACTGAGTAAGAGCTTGATAAATATTAATTATCACGCGGCAACTCAGTACCATCAACCATCCGTCACCGACCAAGTGGAACAGCTGAGGTTCTCAAGGACCAAACTGGACTGACCTCTGAACTGGTGGTAGTGAACCACACTGATGAGTATTGTTAAGCAGTGTGGTTTGGTCATAGGCAGAAATGGCCTCATTGAAGAAGGGATGGGTTTCTCTTCTTATGGGTATGGTAAGCAGATGTACTTAAGGAGACTGGTCATTAGCATCCTTTGTATCATTCAAAATAAGACATAGACATTTAAAAGCCGACCATGAATTCAAATTCCAAAATAAAATGAATTTCAGCAAAAATTCCTTTTGTTTCTTGGGCCTTTTCATTCTCCTTCATAATATATGGATGAAAACACTGTTAGAGAGAGCTGCCAAGTTTTAGAACTTGGTCTACTGGCATGTGGGCAAGAGTGTTCTTTACTGTTTGCACTAATTTTCAGATTGTATTTTTGGCCCTAATTTATGTGTTCTGACAAGAGAAATTTGTGTGTGCGCTGGGGGAGGTGAGTAATTTTAATTTGATGGAACCCTGGGGAATAAGACACTCCATGTGGATGGTATTTTTTCAGGGTGTAGTTATCAGTGTTTATTAGGGAATAAATGAGAAAATCAATCTTTTCTCCACAAGTAAATGGAAATAGATTTTAGTTGTATTAATGAGGGTCAGGCAAAAGGCTTCTGCGTACAGATGTGTTGTTAGTTAAAATTGAGTCTTTCTTTTCAGTGTTTGCTATTGGGGGAGCTCAGTAACAGCCCAGTTATATTTTAAAGGTAGAGTCACAGTAAATTCTATTCCAATTGGATAGTCTAAGTTCATTGCTGGCTTGTAAAAATAAAGGCTATTACCTCCTTAAATTCTTACTTGGTGCTGACCTTGCACCCTACAGCTCCTGTCCAAAAATACAAAACAGGATGACACATAAATCCCCCTCCCATAGGATCAAAAAATAAGTAAATAAAGGCTCTGGATTGCTTTCTTGTCTGTTTCAGTTATTCAAAATAATTATATAATTTCCTGATTGTTATGGTTATACTATAGTTCCTGGGATAATAAACAAACACCAAAACAAACAAAATAAAAACTAGAGTCCAAAAGTGGCAAGAAAAGTCTACTAAGGTCCTAAGTTCACGGGAGTTCAAAAGGAAGACTTCTCTGAGAAAGGGAATGAATCCCTACCCTCTTTCAAGGCATCTGGGAATCTGGAAAACTGTTCAGAGTCTAAGGTTAGGGTTATGCATCCCTGGAATAATATCCCAGAACAGTAGATAAAGTATGGCAGATGGTGTTAATTGGTGTCAACCCTCTTCTCCCTTGCCACTTTCTATTAAAGAGTTTAATCAAAAAAAAAAAAAAAAACA
>NW_027530879.1:33412-35760 GCF_008692635.1 Crocuta crocuta
GATCTGGTCAGCTAGATCAAAGAAGAAGCCTGTTGGGAAATTCTGGAAAAGATCTTTTATCCTTATAAAAGAAAAAATGTGCCAACAGTACTCTCTGGTACAGCTCCTTCACTTTTTCCTGCCTTGAATGTGGACACGGGATGCCCCGAGGCATAGAACTGCAGTAGCCCCCTTGACTTAGGTCACTACCTTAAAGAAAAATGCATCCTTCATCTTTATTCTCCTATAATTTTTATTTACCACATAGTATTCACTTGATGCATATGGCACTTAGCTCACCCACCTATTGGCTATCTAGGGTTGCTGCGATTCTAGATATAATTTTTAAAACCCTATAGAGAACACTTTGAGCACTGGATAGATAAATCTTTGTGCATATTAAGAATTATTTTCTTAGGCTTTTCCTCTAAGATCAGGAACAAGACAAGGATGTCCATTCTCACCACTTTTTAAATTTTTAATTTTTTTTATTTTTATTTATTTCTAGGAGAGAGAGAGAGAGACAGCGTGAGCAGGGGAGGGTCAGACAGAGAGGGAGACACAGACTCCGAAACAGGCTCCAGGCTCTGAGCTGGCAGGCAGCACAGAGCCCGACGCGGGGCTCGAACCCACGAACCGCGAGATCATGACCTAAGCGAAAGTCGGACGCTTAACCGACTAAGCCACCCGGGTGCCCCCATTCTCACTGCTTTTATTCAACACAGTACTGGAAGTCATAGCCACATCGGTCAGATAAGAAAAAGAAATAAAATGTCCATCGATGGATGAATGGATAAAGAAGATGTGGTATGTATATACAATGGAGTATTACTTGGCAATCAGAAAGGATGAAATCTTGTCATTTGCAACTACGTGGCTGGAACTGGAGGGAATTATGCTAAGCAAAATTAGTCAGTCAGAGAAAGACAAGTATCATCTGACTTCACTCATATGAGGACTTTAAGATACAAAACAGATGAACATCAGGGAACAGAAGCAAANGATGTAAATTTAAAAAAATAATAAATCAAATAAAAATACCAAAAAAAAAAGAAATAAAAGCATCCAAATTGGTAAGGAAAAAGGAAAACTTTCATTATTTGCAGATGACCTAATACTATATATAGAAAATCCAGGGGCGCCTGGGTGGCTTAGTTGGTTAAGCGTCCGACTTTCGCTTAGGTCATGATCTCACGGTTTGTNAATTCTATGCCTCCCTGTCTCTCTGCCCTTCCCCTGCTTGTGCTCACTTTCTCTCTCTCTCTCTATCTCTCTCTCAAAAATAAACAAACATTAAGAAAATTTTAAAGAAAATCCTAAAGACTCCACCAAAAAAACCTACTAGAGCTGATAAATGAATTCTGTAAGGTCACAGGATACAAAATCAATATACAGAAATCTGTTGCATGTCTATAACTAATAATGAAGTAGCAGAAAGAGAAATTAAGAAAGCAATCCTATACCTAGGAATAAACTTAACCAAGGAAGTGAAAGACCTGTACTCTGAAAACCATAAAACACTGATGAAAGAAACTGAAGATGACACAAACACCCTGAAAGCTAGTCCATGCTCATGACTGAGAGAACAAATATTGTTAAGAGGTCCATATTACCCAAAGCAATCTACAAATTTAATGCAATACCTATGTAAATACTAAGAGATTTTTTCACAGAAATAGGACAAATGCTCCTAAAATTTATATGGAACCACAAAAATACCCAAATAGCCAAAGCAATCTTGAGAAAGAAGAACAAAGCTGAAGGTATCACAATCCCAGATTTCAAGATATACTATAAAGCTACAGTAATCAAAACAATATGGTACTGGCATAAAAACAGATACATAGACCAATGGAACAGAATAGAGAGCCCAGAAAAAAATGCACAATTATATGGTCAATTAGTCTTTGACAAAGGAGGCAAGAGTAAGCAATAGGAAAAAAGTCTCTTCAACAACGGGTGCTGGCAAAACTGGACTGTAACATGCAAAGAAATGAAACTGGACCACTTTCTTACACCATCCACAAAAATAATCTCAGACTGGATTAAAGACCTAAGTATGAGACTTGAAACCATAAAATTCCTAGACGAAACACAGGCAATAATCTCTTTGACAATAGACAGAGGCATTTTTCTAGATAAGTCTCCTGATGAAGGAACAAAAGTAAAAATAAACTTTAGGACTGCACCAAAATTAAAAGCTTTTGCACATCAAAGGAAACTATCAACAAACCAAAAGACAGCCCACCAAATGGTTGAAGATATTTACAAATGATATATCTGAGAAGGAGTTAATATCCCAAATATATGAAGAACTTATGTAACTCAACACACACACACACACACACACACACACACACACACACACA
>NW_027530879.1:35768-41717 GCF_008692635.1 Crocuta crocuta
AAATAATCCAATTAAAAATGGGCAGAAGACATTAACAGGTATTTTTCCAAAGAAGACACATAGATGGCCAACAGGCGCATGAAAAGACACTCCACATCACTAATAATCAGGGAAATACAAATCAAAGCCACAATGAGGTATAACCTCACACCTGTCAGAATGGCTAAAATAAAAAGCAGAAGAAACAAGTGTTGGGGGGGCGGGTGGAAAGAAAGGAATTCTCACATACTGCTGGGAATGCAAATTGGCACAATCACTGTGGACAACAGTGTGGGGATTCCTCAAAAAAATTAAAAATAGAATTACCATATGATCCAGTAATTCCACCGAGTTTTCGCCCAAAGATAATTAAAACACTAAGTCAAAAAGATATATGGATCCCTATGTTTATTGCAGCATTATTTANCAGGGAGAGGAATATTACTCAGCCATAAGAAAGAATGAAATCTTCCCATTTGCAACAACCTAGATGGATCTAGAGGATATAATGCTAAGTGAAATAAGACACTCAAAGAAAGAAAAATACCATGAATTCAATCATATGTGGAATTTAAGAAACAAAGAATAAAAGAGACAAACAAAAAAACCCCAGGCTCTTAAATATAGAGAACAGACTGGTGACTGCCCAAGGAGGTGGGGAAGAAAGGAGGGGTGAAATAGGTGAAGGGGATTAAGAGTATACTTATCATTATGAGCACTGAGTGATGCTTAGGATTGCTGAATCACTATACTGTATGCCTAAAACTAGCATAGCACTGTACGTTAATTATAATGGCATTTTTAAATTTTTTTAATAAAATTAAATAGTAAGAAATAACAATTTCCTTAGGAAAAGGCCTTAGAAATTGAATTGCGAGGTCAACAGATATGAATGTGCTTAACAAATTCCCCGTACACAAAGGTTCTGTTAATTTTCAGTCTCACCAGCAGCTGTGTGAGTGCGTCTGTTTTTCCACACTGTCCTTATCATGGAAAATTACTTACCCTTCCAATCTTTTACAATCTCGTGGGTGAAAAATAGTGTCCTCCTGTAGATGCAATTTGCATTTTGAAAAGCGTGGCAAGGGNNNGCTTTAGAGTGTGCCATGATTGGGCCTATTTTTACAGATGACAAAACTGAGGCTCAGGAAAAATATCATATTCATTTACAGGATTTGTAAATGAATTTGCTATTTTATATCATCCTGGAAATGTAACTTTGTTTCTGAATTTTGACGGCTATGACTTCTCTAGCCATAGTTACGGGATACTCTGGATCTGACCACAGATCTGACCCAACTTTAGTTACCTCTCAGAACAAAACTGGACTCCCGGACTTCTACCAGCAAAACAACGCAAATTACAGAACTTTCCCAGCCCTGGAGAGGTTACCTCAGTGCCTAACTCAAATGCACATGCTTAGGGATGGGTAGCAAAACTCTGGGTGTCGATTTCTACAGCTGGGATGGAAACAACGGAGTTTAAATGTTTCTTTTATGAAATCAGAACAAGACAACATTCTAAGGAAAGCCCAGAAGGAAACAGCTGGTACTTCCAAGTTTTAAGAGATTTCTCTTCTGTTGATTTCATCCGTTAAGAACAACCTGGAAGCAAAGTGCCTACATAAACAGATGAGCTGATGTTTATCACATGCGACAGCGCCCCTCTGCCCTCGCTGTTCCTAGGATGCCAGGGTCTTCATTAACAGCAAAACAATCAGCAGGTGTCATCGAAGCCGCTCAGGGCGGAAGGTCGCGCTAATGAGGAACGCGGCGAAAGGTCAAAATGGCAAGTGCACAGAAGGTGTGTGTTCTCAGAGAAGCAAATGCCTTTGGAATTCCCCGGAGTGAGCTCGCATTTTGTGCAGGGTAACTGCGCCCACAACTCCGAATTCTGGTTTCATCGACTCTTAGGGTTGACAGATTCCTTGAAAGTAATCCAAGCAGATGAACAGTCATTTGGCACTCGGGCTAGGTAACTGGGGTTGACTGCAAATGGGCATGGGGGATGTTTTAAGGGTGATGAAAATGTTCTCAAACCGAATTGCGGTGAGAGTTGCTCAACTCTACAAATTTACTAAAAATCACTGAATTGTACATTTTATTTTTTTTTAATTTTTAATGTTTGTTTATTTTTGAAAGAGGGGGGGAGGGGCAGGGAGAGAAGGAGACACAGAATCCAAAGAAGGCTCCAGGCTTGAGCTGTCAGCACAGCGCCCAACACAGGGCTTGAACCCACAAACCGCAAGATCGTGACCTGAGCAAAAGTCGGATGCTTAGCCAACTGAGCCACCCACACACCTCAAGATTTTTTCCTAGCAAAATAACACATTACATACAATTCCATTGCAATCCCTCAATATGCTATACTCCCCAGTCCCATCCTTTATTATCGTGACTGTGACGTGATATGTAGCCAGGCCATGTTTATGTGCCTGTACAAGGTGTGTAATAAGGGTTTTTGGACATGTAAAATCTGTCCTAAGTGGGAGTCTCTGTAAAATAGCTGTTTGAAATTTGCTTTTTTGATTCGAAAGGCAGAAAGACAGAAAGACAGAAAGAAAGACAGAAAGACAGAAAGAAAGACAGAAAGACAGAAAGACAGACAGAAAGAAAGAAAGAATTGTACATTTTAAGTGGTGGAAATTAATTCTATTTCAAATGTGCCTCAATAAAGCGATTTTTTAAAAGTAATTTGGTCCAGCCCTTTCCCCAGAGCGCCCACCCTCTTTCATCCGATGCCTCACCGTATCTCCTCTGGCTTTCTCTAATAGAGCTGGCTTTGCCCACAGGAGGGAAAGTCAGGTAATTAGCTCTATGTATAGCCTCTGATAATGAGGGATGGGAGTTTGTGTACAACGGTGTTTCCAAATTCTTCACCATTTGAAACAATACACTGAAATACTTGGGAATTCTCAGGGGTTCCCCAAATTATAAATTATTCTTTAAATATGTCAATGTTCTTCACACTCTGTACTCTTAATAATACTTAGACATCTGTATGACTACAGATATCTAAAAACCTTTAATGAATGACAAATATTAAGTAGTATTTCTAAAGAAAAGTAGCCTACAGTGAATATTTGAAAACCAGAAATATGAGAATTATTGCATATTTCTTGAACATTATCTGAATATTCCCATTGCTTAACAAAGTTAAGAGCACTACCCAGAATCACATATTTTATTGACAATTTAAGGACTCACTTTGCTTCTAAAACATGTTATTCTAACGCACAAATCCATGGGCTCCTGTATTTTGTTCCTGGAAATGTTGACCTTAAACTTGCACTCCATGAGGAAGCTTTTGCTCTTGCTTTTGATTTAACATCAGTCGATTCCTTTGAAGTCATAAAGTCTCTGGATTGAAAGTTAACTTTTAATTCTTATGGGAGAATTTGATTACTTACCCACTTTTGCCCAATGGGTGTATCTTAAATTTGAAATTCAGAAAAATACATCTGTGTCCCAGGGAAATTCTGGGGAAGAAACTCCACATGGAAACAGAAGTGACAGTGGCTCTCAAAGTGTGCTCCCTGGACCAGCACCATCGCTATCACCTGGAAATCTGTTAGACATGCAAATACTAGGGGCACCTGGGGGGCTCAGTCGGTTAAGTGTCCAGCTTCGGCTCAGGTCATGATCACACGGTTCGTGGGTTCAAGCCCCACGTCGGGCTCTGTGCTGATGGCCAGCGCAGAGCCTTGAGCCTATTTCAGATTCTGTGTCTCCCTCTCTCTCTGACCCTCCCCTGCTCATGCTGTCTCTCTCTCTCTCTCTCTCAGAAAGAAATAAAACATTAAAAAATTTTAAAAAAGAAGAAATGCAAATACTCAAGTTCCACCTCAGACGCACTGAATCAGAAAGCTAGGAGTAGGATCCAGTAGTCTGTTTTCACAAGCCCTTGGTGATTCTGGTCTAAAGTTTGAGGAATAGTGTTATAGAAATACCCTACCCCACTCACCTCTAAGGAGAAAGGATCAGAGGAACGTGTTCTATGCTTACTCCTAGAGCTTCCTTCTCTTTCCTTTTACTTCTCTACAGATACTTCCTTGGGTCACCTCCCAAATAAGCTACTTGTACCAGAGGCCTTGTCTCGGAGGAAACCCAAACAAAGATACTTTTTAAAAGGCCAAAAAGGCAGGTGAAGAAGCAAGAAAAAGGGGTTCTGGTGATGGAAAAACCCTGGCTCAGATTTTAGCCTGCCACTTGGGTACAGACTTTCTCTGAGCCGGAGTTTCCCCATGTTACCCGATGATCTTGCAGAGTTGTTAGGAAGACAGATGATAAGAAAGGCCTGGAGGTGCTCAGCAAGTGGTAACGATTATAAACAGACACAGTCAAAGGCAATCTAGGCACAGTTTGAATACTTCCAGGTATTGGACAGCTCGAAGTTAGGAAATTTCTCTATAGCCTCTCTTACTGCCTACAATTATAATCATACTAGGTTAAGCTATACAACAGTAACAAAATACCCCTAAAATCTCAGTGGTCTGTTGCAACAGTGGTTTATCTTTTGCCGTCATCATGGTTGAGAGGGACTCTCTTTATCGGCTCTTGTCAGAGGAAATGAGACTGAGTGGAAGATTACACATCAAGTTTTATATCCAAGTCAGTAAGGAATACACACTCTTAGGCCTACAGCCAATTGGCCGAACCCAGACGTATGGCCTCAGATAGCTGTAAGGGAGGCTGGGAAATACTGTTTCCCTGTGTGCCTAGAGAATGTTCTTTGAATCACTATGCATCTGTCCCTATAAGCTTGGTGTGTGGTCTCCATTCTTTCCATCCTGGAAGGGATAATCTACTCCATTCAGTCCAGTCTTTACTGACGGATTCTTCAGGTACTGGTACGGAGTGTACAACCACCCACATTGTCTGCCTAGCTGCAGACATGCTGTTGAATGTCCCAGTTTTCTCTCACCCTGAGTCGTTTTACTGCTGTTCATACTGGTTGGTCATTCTCGGAATTCAAAATCTGATTCCAGTTCTATGTATATTTCCAACAGAAATGTGTACACAGAATCCCTAAAGAATGTCTTCTGGCATGTTCATAGAACAATATCTGTAATCAGCACAAGCTGAGAACTATGCAATTGCCCATCAGTAGGATGGATAAATTGTGGAACATTTACATAATGGAATTATTATATGGCAATGAGAATAAATGATCTACAAATATGTGCAATACAGATGAATCTTACCAACACAGTGTTGAACCAAAGAAACCAGACAAAAAAGAGAGCCTGTTGTGTGATTCCACTTATACAAAGTTCAAAACATACACAACTAGTCTATGGTATGAGAAATCAAACAAAGGGTTGAGGTTGGGTAATCACTTAATCGAGGAATAAGGTAGGACTGTCAGATGCTGGTAATGTTATGTTTTCTTCATCTGGGTGCCACTTACATGGAAGCTGAATTCAAATTCAGCTGTGGGGCACCTGGGTGGTTCAGTCAGTAGACGGTCTGACTCTTGATTTCAGCTCAGGTCATGATCTCGTGGTTTGTGCATTTGAGGTCCCACATGGGCCTCTGCAATGTCAGTGCCGAGCCTACTTGGGATTCTCTCTCTCTCTCTCTCTCTCTCTCTCTCTCTCTCTGCCCCTCCCTTGCTTGTGTGCTCTCTCTCCCTCTCTCTCTCTCAAAATAAATAAATAAGCTTAAAAATTTTTTTCAGCTGTATTTTTAGGATTTGTGCAGTTTCAAGCATGTATGCTATATTTCTATAAGTGATGAAAAGCTACCCTGCCTAACGCTTTTCCTCAATAAATCCTTACCATATTTTCCTTAAGTATAAGGATTTAGTTTTACTCATTTTCCTCTCCCAAGCACATAGTAGATGCCAAATTAATTTCCATAAAACTGAACATAAAATTATTCTATTCTGCTTGGGTCAGCCTGTTACAGCTTACTACTGAAAAAAAAAATTATATTCCATTTCATTTAATCCAATCTCTAACTGTGGAAC
>NW_027530879.1:41733-42039 GCF_008692635.1 Crocuta crocuta
CACCTAGCAAGAAATTAGATAATAAAATAATGTCATCATAACATCATAATAATAACTTAGTTGAGTGCTGGCTTAATGCCAGGCACTGAATTTAATACTTACAAAAAGGATAAGTTGTAGATTTATTCTCATTTTATAGATGAGGAGACTAAGACAAATTCTCAGCCCAAGGCCCTTGATTAAAACAAAGGGGGCCAGGGGCGCCTGGGTGGCTTAGTCGGTTAAGCGTCCGACTTTCGCTTAGGTCATGATCTCGCGGTTCGTGGGTTCGAGCCCCGCGTCGGGCTCTGTGCTGACTGCCAGCTC
>NW_027530879.1:42076-43926 GCF_008692635.1 Crocuta crocuta
ACCAGCCTACACATTTTTATTTTTTATTTTTTTCAGAAGTCATTTTATTTATTTATTTTATTTATTTATTTTGAGAAAGAGAGAGCAGGTGAGGGGAAGAGGAAGAGGGAGAGAGAGAATCTTAAGTAAGCTCCATGCTAGGTGTGGAGCCTGACATGGAGCTCGATCTCATGACCATGAGATCATGACCAGGGCTGAAATTAAGAGTCAAACATTTAACCGACTGAGACACCCACCCAGATGGCCCTAAAGTATTCGTATTTTTAAGTTTTAAAATTTTTTTAAAGTAGGTTTCATGCCCAGTGTGGAGCCCAACGTGGGGCTTAACCTCACAACCCTGAGAGCAAGACCTGAGCTGAGATCAAGAGTCAGATGCTCAACCAACTGAGCCACCCAGGCGCCCCAAGCTCTTATACATTTTTAGAAGAATTCATTGTCTTGCCATTAAATGACTGAGACCCCCACTTTCTTGCTGCCAAGTGGGGCCCACTCTCAGCTCCTCAAGGCTGCCTAATGTCCTTGCCACAAAGGCTACCTCCAGAGGCCCTTTCCCAACATGGCAATTTACATCTTCATGGCAAACAGTGGAAGCCTCACTGGTAAGTTCAGGCCCATCCAAGGTCATCTGAATTTTAATTTCAATTAATTCCAAGTTAACTGATTAGGGATCTTTACCTCTGCAAAATCTCTTTGCCTTTGCCATATAATGTAAGCTAATCGTGGGAGTGATATTCCATCATATTGACAGGTCCCGCCCACACTCAAAAGGAGGGGAGGGGGGATTATACAGGACGTGACGCCAGGAGGTGGGAATCTCAGGGACTGTTTTAGAATTCTATGTACCATATCTTCCTTTCTAAATACAAGCATGTTGGATGTTAGGAAACATGATGTGGGAATATCCAATACTAATTCATCCTGAAACCACCTGCCATAGGGAGAGTTTGGGTGATGGGGCCAGAAGGGGCCGTTGCCCACCTGGCCCTGCTATGTCCATTGTGAAGCAGGGGAGACATAGGAAAAAATGCACTTGAAGTGGGGCGTGCACCTGCTCATAAGTTCTCCCCATCTTCTTTAATATCTCCCCCATCTCAGGAATAGTACGCCATTCCAGAATCCTGAAAGTATATCGAGAACCGTCTGGGACAGACACAGGCAGTGTCCTGCCCTGTATCCCTCAGTGCGGTCACAGGAGATGGTTCTGCTGGCTGACAATTTCCCTCCTCGAACACTCGCATCTTGTCTGTCTGAGCGCTTTCTCTCACAGTAGAGGAGTTCGCTCAGCCACTAGCACCTAACACAGATGCTCTGGGGAACTCACAGCCTCAGGGAAAACCGTCCATAAGAGATGAAAGTGAGTAAATGCCCCCTGCTTCTCATCACCTAATCGTGAGGTATGTTCCACACACGTCCTCGGAAGGTCCGAGTGGCACTGATCCCAGCTGCCCCCCAGCACCAGCCTCATCATTAGGTCAGCCTTTATTGGCTCTTCTGTCTTCTCAGTCTCAAGTCTCCCTTACATCACTCGAACTTTCTGGAGCCACCCCCCACATAACTGCTAACACTTAAGCCTGTGTTTGCTCTAGGGGGTGGGGAGATAAACAGAGACTCCCTTCGCCCCCCTTATGCCTCATCTTTAATTCATACCCAAGTTCCTAAGTGTTTCTTGCACCCCCAGTAACGTTTCCATAATTTACATCTGAGCCATTTATTGCTAGGATGAACGCATGATCTTCTGATCTCCTTTCTCAGCCACTTGCATCCAGGCTTCCCTTGGCTGTCGGCATGCTCTTTCTTTTTTTTTTTTTTTCAAATGTTTTTATTTATTTCTAGGAGAGAGAGAGAGAGAC
>NW_027530879.1:43937-44551 GCF_008692635.1 Crocuta crocuta
GATCTCACGGCTCGTGGGTTCAAGCCCTGTGTTGGGCTCTGTGCTGACAGCTCAGAGCCCAGAGCCTGCTTCGAATCCCGTGTCTCCAGCTCCCTCTGCCCCACCCCCGCTCATGTTCTGTCTCTCTCCCTCTTTCTTTTTCTCAAAAGTAAATACGCATTCAAAAAATTTAAATCAATTGGCATCAAACATTCAATTCTTCGGTCCCAGCAGCTACATTTCAAGTGCTCATGAGTCACACGTGATGTATTGGACAGTGCATATATAGAATTTTCCATTGTCACAGGAAGTTTCATTGGACAGAGCTGCTAAAGGCCTATCTAAAAGGGAGACTGCGTCAAGACTTGGAAGTGGGGAGATCTGCGGGTCAGAGGGGACCTCTGCAAGGAAAAGACATTAGAGGTCAGACTAGAAGGATTGTGGGAAGTGGCCAGATTTGGGGGGCTGGGAGGGGAAGGAGACAGTGAGAAGCCTGGAGAATCCAGAACAGGTGGAACCTGATGACTGAGAGACAAGGTAGAAACAGATATAAAAACTGGAAAACAAGGCAAAGCCAAGTAGGCAGGGGTCTGTGCAACTCAGGCCAAGGATTTTGAAATTTTTCCTAAGAGCAA
>NW_027530879.1:44563-44939 GCF_008692635.1 Crocuta crocuta
CGCGGGGCTCGAACCCACGAACCGCGAGATCATGACCTAAGCGAAAGTCGGACGCTTAACCGACTAAGCCACCCAGGCGCCCCATCCACGTTCCTGGTTTTAAAGAGCTCCTGTTTCCATGTGCATGTATGCAGGGATGAGAAAAGACTAGAAATGTTCTCTTTTAACCTATTTTCTTTCTGTAATATTGTTTTTTAAATACATGTCAAAGAAATATTAAATTTATTCATTTTAACTACAATAAAGGACTTCATGTATAAATAAACCACAGTGTATGTTTTAAAACATTCAAAGCAATGCATTATGTTAAGGATCTATACATAGAAGTCAAAGCATCATTTATAGGAATCAAATATACCATCTTCAGAGAAGAGAA
>NW_027530879.1:45034-45638 GCF_008692635.1 Crocuta crocuta
TCAGGGAAAAGAAGGAGACTAAATGGATGGGAGAGAGGGGAAGACATTTAATTCTTTTTGTAAGTTTGTTGATTTTGAGAGAGAGTGAGAGAGCACAACCAGGGCAGGGAGAGAGGGAGAGAGGGAGAGAATTCCAAGCAGGCTCCGCACTGTCAGCACAGAGGCCGATGCGGGGCTCGAACCCATGAACCGTGAGATCATGACCTGAGCCTCGAATCCATGAACCATGAGATCCTGACCTGAGCCAAAACCAAGAGTCGGATGCCCAACCGACTGAGACACCCAGGCACCCCTAGAGAGATTTAATTCTATTTTTCCTGTTTTCTTTTAAAAGAGATCCAAATCAACAAAAGGAAAATATTTATTTCTGTAAAAAAAAAACATAATATTCATCACTGTAAAAGAGTGGTGCTATTTTTCTGAATTATTTACATAAATGGACATTTTCTCTCTAGTGAATATTAAAATATCTTCTATTGAGAGTTCTCATTATTAGTTTCTAAATCCTAGAAGCAACCTGTAGAAAAACATTCTCAAATATTTAAATCAGCCATTTAAAACATGCAAGGGCTTCTTTTTTTGGGGGGGGGTGGGGGATTTAAAT
>NW_027530879.1:45709-47122 GCF_008692635.1 Crocuta crocuta
GGGGGATTTAAATATTGGCTCTCCCAGCACTGCTGCATGACTTATGATGGATTATTTCACTATTGTGATGCTCAGTGTCTCTGGTCTATAAAATGATTAGGACAAGGGTACCCTCCTCGTAGCATTTGGATTATGTGAGCTAACGCGGTAATAATGTTACTTTCGTTGCATTGCAGACTTGCATTAGTAAAAATTATCTTCTGTTCCTACATACAAGAGGTATTTCCAGATGGGCTTTCAAGTGCAATAATAGAAATATTACTTCCATAGGGTTAAAACTAATCAGGTTTTGGCCATTTCATAGTTAAACGTCAAACTATCGACATTTTGCAGCTCAAGTACTCTAACCCCGAGATAATCAACGGGCCTCCTTCTGAAATGTTAAGAAAATAGGAAAAATCCTTCGTCACCACAGCAGTTCTACTGCTAAGAGCAAAGTTGCCAAGTGATTTTGCTGATAAGATAAAGTAGTTGAGAGAATGGTGGCTAAGGGTGCTTTTTTAAGTGATGCTGGAAGGTTCCTCAGCCCGTGCTCCGTAGCATTAGCAGTCCTGGGTCATCATGGGTGTTACAGGACTCGCACAATAGGGATTGTACTTTTGAATGGAGTGCCAATAGGGATTGTACTTTTGAATGGAGTGCCTGGGTTACCGGAGAGATGGAAATGGCCGTAAACCCCCCGTCATTATTAACAGGCCAACTGAACCTCTCCATTTCACTCCCTTGCGAAGTGATTTTCACAAAAGCCAGAACATTACAGTTATTTTGCCTATTTATTTCACTTAGCTTGGAATTATCTTCTGTTCTCCCATTGACCTATGAAGAAAACAATACCTAGACGTGGTGGTTGGATTTTTAAAGGCCCAGAGAACATCTTACGGGATAAGTTACCGTCATAAGATGAATGGGCACATTTTAAAATAAGTTAAATTTTCAAGTGCTCCAATTAATCTTCTATTATCGTTCTATGGCTGCCTATTTATTAACATTTTTACAGATAGAAACTTGCTTTTTCCCAGCCACGCTTTCCTCCCCACCCCAGTGACTCTGCAGGCACGTGTGTGGGTGTCTTAGGCGGCACCCGTAGGGGAGTGGAGAGATGAGACAGAAAAGGGGAGAAAGCCGATGTGGTCACTGGGGACATGATTGCTATGGGCACAGTGGTGTCACTGCAGCTTGAGACTGCTGGAGAAGATCTAGAACACGTCTGAGAATTGTCCTGCCTGAGGCGCAAGGAAGCTAGCACGCGTCAATGGTTGAGGGTGTTCTTAGAGGCTCAACTGCTTGGTACACATGGCTGGCCCAGTGCACCAACCAATCTGCTTCCAGAGCAGAAAGAAAAAGTCCTCGGCCTTCTAGAGAATTTAGTATTTGATGAGAATGCCTTTTTTTTTGGGGGGGGGGGGTGGTATA
>NW_027530879.1:47251-50458 GCF_008692635.1 Crocuta crocuta
TCTTGTCACAAACTTAGTAGCTTAAAACAACACAGATTTATCATCTTATAATTTTGGAGACTGGATGGCTAACATTTGTCGGCAGGGCTGAAGTCTTCCAGGAAACTCCAGGGAAGAATCCATTTCTTTGCCTTTTCCAGCTTCTAGAAGCCACCTGCATTTCTTGGCTCATGGCCTGCTCTTCCATCTTCAAAACCAACAGCATAACATCTTCAGCCTGTGCTTCTGTCACCGTATCTTCCTGTCCTGGTTCTGACCCTCCCCACTCTCTCCAGTAAGGACCTCTGTGATCGCGTCAGGCCCGCGGAGATAATCTAGGATAATCAGCTCATCTGAAGGTCCTTAACCACGTCCACAACGTCCCCTTTTCTGCGTAAGGTAACACTTTCATAGGTTCTGGGAATCGGGACATGGACACGCCCAGGGGATGTGACATATGGGGCGCTGACGGTGTTTCCTCTCAGACAGAGTCAAGACTCCGCAAGATAAATGCGGTTCATTCGTCTCTGAATACTGTATGGAAAGAAAAAGTAGGTGCTGCACAATAACTGTTACTTGCATTTGACTGGCACCCTTTGTTGCAGAACCTTAATACACGTAATATCAAGAGGGACATTAGTTGTTATTTTGGCATTGGAGTTAACATGCTTTGAGGCCTGGGATCACAGAGGAAAATAGAATGGCTGAATCTCAATCTCTTGTCAGTTTCATGGGGGAGCGGAAAGCCTCAAGACGATCACATCTTAGTTTAGGGGCCCATCTAATTTTCAGAAGTTTCATCAGAAGCTAAAAATGTGTTTTCCTGGGGAACACTGCCGCTCTGTTCATGGAAACAAAAACAGCAAGTGTCCACACAGGCGTTGGGAAATACAGGGAGATGAAATTCAGAGGAAGGACTTTGCCTGCCTTGATGAGCTTTTGCAAGAGGAACTAATAGCCTCAAACCCAAGAAAACTTAACATTTGCCAAAAAGCATAAGGATGGATAGAGGACAGAGGGGAAAAGCCCTGTAAGAGTCACCAACAAAAAGGGAGAGCTATTTCTGGCTGTTCTTTCTCTTTCTCTCATTTTAAAATGGAGCTTTGAGAGAATTATTNTTTATTGAGCACTTTATCTCCAGAATAATTTATTCAGTACTTCAGAGAAATGCAAGTCTTATATTAGATGCAGAAGTTAAGAGGTGAGCAAGAATTGGGCTCCGTCTTCAAGTTCATCAGTCCACGTTAAACAGATAGAGGCCACCTGACAATTTCAGTATGCTCTAATACTTCCCGTTTGTAGAAGATCCAATTCTTTACCCGTGGTTATTCACTCAGCTAATGGGACATTATGTATCCACTTTCTCACCAAATCTTCTTGAAGGACAGAGTTACTTCTCTGCCCCCCACCCCCACCCCCGGGTTTGGTTGGGTTTTGCTATGCAACTTGCTTTGGACAGTAGGATGTGAGCGGACATGATATGACCAGAGACTTGATGTGTGTGTGTTCTGTCAAGCTGTCCTTTTTCAGTCTGGTGCCCTGTCATGAAAAGTACCTGCCCCACATAGATACTGCCTCTTCATCTCTGGGTCCCTGAATGAGATGCACTGAGCTCATCCCATGCCCTGGGTAACCACTAGTCCATGGAAGATGAGAGCCATCCCAGACAGGACTGGATTCAACCTGGAGCCTACAACCTGAAGTCTGGAACCTAGAGCTCGGAAGTGGGAGCCCAGACACCAGCCTAGCCCAGTCTAGATGCACTCAAACCAAAGACCTGTGAGCACTAGGATGATTATTACTTAAAGTCACTGAGTTTGGGGGTGGCTTGTTATTAAGCATTATCATGGCAATATCTGACTGATACACTGTAATAGAAGCTGGAGATAAAGGATCCCAGAAGGTGGAGGAAGGAAAACTAATGCTCAATACTTAGAGAGTCAAAGAAGCAGCCAAGAAACAAAAAGAAGGCCTCCACAGAAAGAGAACAGAAAAGAAGTAACCTTCCCATGGTAATGCCCTCCCTTCTTTAATTAACAGAGGCCCAAATGAGGAAGGCTTCCAAGCGCCAGGTCATCCTGGGCTGTGCTGATGTGAAAGTCAAGATATGGTCATGACTTCGGCTGCTCGGGGCCTCTCAGTGTGACCTCCTCCCTCCCACCTGTGCTCTGGGTCCACCGGTCTTATACAGAAATGAATTGGAAAGAATTACAGTCTACAAAGCTACATTGAAAGCCAAAAGATGTAGCTTTTTTTCTTTAATCCTTTAGCATCTTATGTGATGACCTTCTCCTGAAATTTGAAAAAAAAAATCCCTCTAAAGGAGAAAACCAGTTTGCTATTGCAATGTGACTCCCACAGTTAGTCACAGATAGGGGCTCATATATTTTTGCTGCAACGAAAGATTCTCAGTCTCTCTGGACTCACTAAGCTTTATTTTAAAACGCGGAAACTAAGAGGGCAACCAGTAACCGAAAATGTTATAGTCCTAGAGCTGGATATAATTTCAAAAAAGAAACATTGGAAATCTTTTCAAAGGCTCCTCAAAACAGTATATAGGGACCTATCAGCCTTTTATAGGTTTTCTGTCGATCAGATTTGTAAAACATTCTTCTCAGATTATATAAACATTCTTCTCAGGTAATACTTCTGAAATACTCACAATTCATCAAGCCCACATCGCAAATCCATTAAAAACTAAGTAGAGGGGCACCTGGGTGGCTCAGTCGGTTGAGCGTCTGACCTCGGCTCAGGTCACGATCTCAGTTGGCGAGCTTGAGCCCTGCATCGGGCTCTGTGCCGACAGCTTGAAGGCTGGGAGCCTGCTTCGGATTCTGTGTCTCCCTCTCTCTCTGCCCCTCCCCTGCTCGTGCTCTCTCTTAAAAGTAAATAAACATTTTAAAAAATTAAAAGCAAAAACTAAGTAGAGATGTCCACACTAAGGTCTGCATACGGTCGTGCAGATGAGACCATACGTGTACAGTAAAGGAAATCTACGTGCTACGGTCCCTGAGACCTCTTCCTATCTTAAGAGCTGAGTCCTTTTAAGCTGAAATTATAGTTTGTGTGTCTGATATCTCTGGAGTACCACCTCTTATCACTTGGTAAGGTAGAGATTAAGAAGGGCTCCTCTCTGCACCGCAAGCACATACACACGCAGAGCCCAGTGAGTCCTCAGGATTTTTGTTGTTGTTATGATTTCTCCTCTCCTCCGTGCCTTCCAGGCCC
>NW_027530879.1:50605-51201 GCF_008692635.1 Crocuta crocuta
AAGGCTTGCCAGTTCTTAGCAAGCTTTCTCACTCAGGTTCTGAAAGCTGCCCAGCACGTGGGAATGGAGAAAAAAGGTCGTTCTGGAAAGGGTTTTCACCAAATATGCCACACGATTCACCTAAGAGTCACGCTGTTTCGTGTGGGTGGGTTACACAACCCCGTCTCAGTTCTTTCTATTCCTTCTTCCCACAACCCCTCTGGAGCCATGAGATCTTCACGATGACCTAGCGTCCGCCCGTATCAACGGGCGGGGGAAAAAACAAAGCAGCAGCAGGATGGATTGGACCTGAAATTAGCTACATTTTGACTAAAACTCTGGGAGGAAAGGGGTTTTGGTTTTGTGTTTTTGTCTTTCGAGAAAAATACAACTCGAAAACCAAAAGCTGTTCTCTGAGGTGAAGGCAGCCCCAGGAAAATTCAGGAGCCCAGCCAAACTTGTTTTGGACAACTCAATACAAAGGGGGACTCCTTTCTGCCCTTTCTCGCTTGGATTCTTTGCTTCTGAATACAAGCGTTTCTATTATGAGAGGGGAGGCCGGAGCCCCTGCGCTCTGAAAATGGCTTGTGTGTCTTGAGACAATTGTCTTTGCAAAT
>NW_027530879.1:51476-58124 GCF_008692635.1 Crocuta crocuta
CTGCCCTGGAATCCAAAGAGACGCTTGTCAACGTAGGGAAATGGGACCCAGTATGCAGGGAGCACGTCGGCACAGAGTCAGTCCGAGATCGGACAGTGGAGGGGGGGCGGGGCTGGCCCTGTGGGAACATTCTCCCCTGCGAGCACCATCTCCCTTCCCTCCAAGAGCCATCCCCCTCCGGAAAGCCAGAGCCCCACAGCGATCTCCCTGCTCTGCTCTCAGGGGTTTCTCTTCAGCTGTTTTTTTTTACCCAGTTCTGTAAAAGTTGTCCTTAATTGAAATGTGCCGGGGTCTTCCCCTCTCCCTCCGCTATTATTCTGCATTTTCTGCTCACCCCTTCCCACTTCAGCCCTAACTCAAAACGACCCTGGGAGTGGCAGATCCAGGCCTCCATCTGAATCCCACGACGCCACCCAGTGGCCCTGCGGTCACTAGCAACCGTCTTCGGAACTGCACTTTTTCAGTCGAAATCTTGGGATCTCCCAAGTTTGCCTGAGAGGAATAGCTGAGGGGAAAGTGAAATGATACGTGTGATATTGTTTTGTCAAATGTTGACTATCAATTTCAAGGTATGATAACTAGCAAATCTCCTTTCTCTGCCGGTTTGGGTTGGAATGTTCTCTGGTTTGAAAACGTAAGCGCCTCAAACACAGCTTCTAAGCGATTCTCTGATCGTCAACCGTTTCCACCCACCCTTCTCATCTTCTGCCGTCCGTGGCTAAGCTCAGACCGAGATTCGGGATCAGAGCAAAGTCTCTAAGTGGCAAAGAGAAGCCTGCAAACCGACCAGCACTGGGAATGGAAGAAGCCCCCCCGGTGACGATGAATTTAGCAGTAAATCCAAAGAAAAGGCAAGTGTGAAAGATGCGAGACTTGAGGACCCAGAAGACAAGGCTGCCCACTGAAACAATGGGCCTGGGAAAGACAGTCTCCAATAGATGCTTGTGGTACGTCTCAAATCAGCCCCAGAGCCCTTGTTTTCTTAAGGACACCAGACTGGAAACTTATTTAGACTCAGCTATCGATGTTCTGTGAAAGTAAGGAAATGGATGAATTTTTACTGAGGAAGAGGCACAATTCTGTAATTTTGTTCTGACTATGTTTTCTACCCTGAGACTCCGTACCCATCAGGGAAATAGATTCTTGTACTTTGAACAGCTGGCTGAGAGTGTGATGGAAAATTTATATAAAGCTGGGGCTCTGAGGAGGCCTCAGAGATCAAGTTATATCCCCAAGGCTGTAGTTTTATCAATTTTTATCTCTCGTCTGGTGGTTATGGATGCAACTAGCCATGAATAGAAAAAGGCTTCTGTGTGGAGGTGCTTCTGGCATTTTCTCACGGAACAATTTTCTTTTTTAAAAAATGACCGTTGCACTGACCGCTCACAAAGTTAGCATCTATCCAGCCATGGCCCTAGCCATTCGACGTCAGGTCAAAGGAACATGCTTCTGAAAATCTCTCCACATTCTGCGGGCAGTAGTTTTTGCTGGTTTGACACACGATCATTTTGACCAAGTGAATAGGATTGTTCTTACGGACACCAGCATCACCGTCCATTTCCATAGCCATGTGCAGTGTGGCCCTGGTCTTGATTCTTCCAGGGAAAAGCCACTGTAGGTATTTTTAAATAATCTCCAAACTTTTCCACAGGTGGGCTGGCAGTCAATAAATAATAATTTGCTCTCTGGGAACATGCCAGTTAAGAGGGGTGTTTTGATCAGGGTATCATATCAAGTCACTTGCAAGTGAACTGAATAGTCTTTCTTAAAGAGAAGTAGACATGTTTTCAGATAAAATTACTAGTATTGTCTATCAGGATAGAAATTCCATTTTCGTTTTCTCTAACCAAGATATCTTGTTTAGAGTTCTAGCAGTAAATTTTGTATTTAAGCCCTGTCGAAACATGTGAGCTGGCGGCGCCTGGGTGGCTCAGTCAGTTAAGCGTCCGACTGAGGCTCAGGTCATGATCTCACAGTTTGTGGGTTTGAGCCCCACGTCAGGCTCTGTGCTGACAGCTTAGAGCCTGGAGCCTGCCTCAGATTGTCTCTCCCTCTGTCTCTTTGCCTCTCCCCTGCTTGCACTCTGTATCTCTCTCTCAAAAATAAATAAACATTTAAAAAATTTTTTTAAAAAAGAAACATGTGAGCTGATGGACTCTAAATGTCTCAGAAACATAAATTCATTGACCTTTAAACGTCCATGTTATGCTCACCTTAATTGCTGGCAATTTCAAATTATTTCTCAATTTACACATACGTAATGGAGAGAAAGGATAGGCAATACAGAGATCAACTGGAAGAGAACAAAACCACCTTGTATTTTGCAGATAACTTCTCTTAAGGATGTTATTTTCGGGCTAAGTTATAGCAAAATCAAGTAGATATGAGAAGTGTCACTATCCCATTAATCTCTTCTTCTCCTTTACATAGTAAAGTATGCCCTTGGGCCAACCAAGCATTTATGCAATAGATGATATGTTCCTGGCACTGGAAAGGGGGAAAAAAAGCAACAACCAGTTGATATCCTCAAGGAGTGAACAGCCAAGCAGGTAAGCAGGTAGCCTTAACCACGCCTCATCTTTGAAGTAGGGATAATAAACCTGCTTTAAAGTTGCCGTATAAAGATAAAATGAAAATTAAAAATTAAATGGAAATTAAAATTAAATTAATATGACATACAAACTTCCGGTTATA
The DNA here is from genome assembly GCF_008692635.1 of Crocuta crocuta. Taxonomy (NCBI): domain Eukaryota; kingdom Metazoa; phylum Chordata; class Mammalia; order Carnivora; family Hyaenidae; genus Crocuta; species Crocuta crocuta. The sequence goes on from NW_027530879.1 coordinate 54,171, forward strand.
GAATGGGTAACCCACGGGGATGGAAAGTACAGCATAGGGAATATAATATTATAGTAACTCTGTATGGTGACTTCTGGGAGTAAGCATTTCATAATGTNCGATTCTATGTCTCCCTCTCTCTCTCTGCCCCTCCTCCATTCAGAATCTGCCTCTCTGTCTCTCTCAAAAATAAATAAATGTTAAAAAAGTTAAACAGAAATATGAAATGTTAACTAAACAAAATAGCATGAATAAATAAAACCATATGAACTATAAAACGAACATGAACTCTCGTAAGTTCTTTAGCTTAATAAGCTTAACACCTAACAGGGTCAGGTATCCTTATTCCTGCCTGTGGGCAAGGTTATGAAGAAACTTGGCTGGGATTCCGGAATGGATTACAGATGGCAAGGTTAGGAGTTTACTCTCTGCAAAGAAGATCTCCGCTTGGCTTATTCCTGTGAAGTCGTGATGACTGTTTAGGAGACTCAGTGGGTTAACATTTACCCTGAAGTAAGTTCCAGCTAGATGTAAAGGAGTAAATGGAAAATGAACTGACAAACGGACCCCAAAGGAACTGGAAGAGGAGTGGAAGGAAACGTAGGTGTATATTTTCACATTCTTTGGGTGGGGAAAGCGTTTCTACACATGACAAATTCCCAGAGGAAATATTTGAATAAGGATAAACTGGCCTTTATAAAACTGTTACACGTTCAGCTATCCCAAAATTATTCATGTTAGAAGACAAATGAAAAACTAGGGAAAATATTTGTGATACATATAAGGGACAACGCTTTTCAAATCAAAAAAGATTTCAGAGCAAACTCAATAGAAAAATCATTAAGGATGTGAACAGATGATTCACAAATGAAGAAAACTCAAAGCCTAACTGCATTTGAAAAGATGGTGAAGTCACTAACAATAAATTTGAACTAACAATAAAGAGGTAGAAAGCTATGTGTCAAAGGTTTGGCAGAACTTGCACAGGTGGATAATGCCCACTGCGGGGGGCGGGGGGGGGGGCCGCACAACTTCACATACTCTTGGAAGAAACACAAAGTCATACACCCTTTACTGGTTCAAGTGAGCGGCACAATCCGTGACTAAGAAATTACCCGTCCAGGTATTTATCCAGAAGTAATACTTGGAAATGATGCACAAACATAGAAAATCTTGACTATTCACTGCTACTGTAGTAGATAAAATTGGGAACGTTCCCAGGGGCCACCCGTAGACAGCATGTTAAATGAACTGTGGTACGTCTACTTTCAGGGCTGCTCAGCCTCAGCGCTGTTGACATCTGAGGCGGATCATTCTTGGTTGTAGGAGCTGCTCCGTGCCTCGTAGGATGCTGAGCGGTGTCCCTGGTCTCCGCCCCTTAGGCGTCACTGGCACCTTGTGCCCAATTATGACAAGCCAAAATGTCTCCACACATTGTCAACTGTCACCTGGGGAGCAAAATCAGCCCCCTGCTTTAGGAATCACTGATGTAAGTGAACATGATGTAGTCTTCGAAAGGAATGGATCAGAGCCACATACACTGACATGGGAAGACGAGCATGGCATATTGTGAAATTAGGTAAGGGATTGCTGAATATGATGTGCTACGTAATCTGATTTTCATAAATAAAGATAACTTTGCCTCATTATCCATGCATGCCACTAATACGTTCCAGGGGAAAAATGAGGGAGAGTCCTGGAAGACTGACGGTCAACAATGACGATCCTGAGCCTCTAAACCTAGACATGGAAGAACGTCCATGTTTAAGATGAACAAGTCACATGACCTCTCTGAGTCTCAGGACCTCTCTGCTCTATACCGTGTCATTCAGATGATAAAGGATTCGTGAGGAAGACGTTCAAGAAGTGCCAGGCATAACACATAGAGTTGTCACATCACCACATTGGACAACTGAAACCGGTAACAACATATGTCTGTCAACTGACTTCAATTCTCTAAAATGACAGTCATTTTAGTGAAAATATTCTGTCTCTGAGAGGGATCTAACTTTGGCTTCGAGNTCTGCTGCCTTTTCCATCAATCCCTGCACCCCTCGCCCTTCTGCTGTATTTAGTTGGTATTTCTCTTTGCTGCAATTCATTTCTGCACTGAACTTTTTTTTTTAAACAAAGAAAACATGACCTTGGAACTTTGGACAGACAAGCCATTTAAAACATGAAGCTCTCTAGTTGTTGTTGTTTTAATCTGCGTTGATATCTATCTTATGGACTGTAAAGAAGAATTTTCTTGGCTTTTGTGGTTTAAAGACAGGCAACGATGCTCATAGGTCTTGGAATTCAAAATGTCTAAAGCTCAGAAAATGATGGAAGTTGGGCAGCAAATACAACCTGTCCTTGCTGATCTATCTCTAAATGAAAACGGAGAGGGTGACCACGTTAGCCGTCTAATTCTCTGCGCCTTCTGTGGCAAATAAAGGAATCTATTTGATGGAGAGGTTTCCTTACCAGGAGACCCCATCTGTGATAGAAAGAACCAAATTAACTGTTATGCTTCATTTGTTTTCATTATCCACAAAACAGCACGTCTCAGATCAAACAGATTTCACTCTTTTCCTCTTAATGCAGCGATGGTAAGTGTCAGAGGGGAGAGAAAAATCTGCTTTCTCTCCCAGGCTAGAGAGCCTGTAGGAAATAAGGTAGGGAGTGCATCAGATTCGGGATTTTAACACAAATCAGATCATATTTAAAGGCCTTAAAGGAGAAGTTGTTCAATAGACATCCCCCAATGTTGCACGCGGAAGAGGCACTCCGGGAACTGACGAGAGATTAGGTTATTGGATGAAGGGAGATTAGACAAAAACTCTAATTATGTTCAGACCAGGAGAGCTATCTTCTGCTGAATTATATGCTCTCTGTATAAGCAATTGGGGATTAATTTCAGAGTGCCTTCCTTCAGTACGTTCTGCTATTTAACACCCGAAGCCACTCTGAATCATTCATAAGTGAGTTATAAAATAACTGGCACATAGTAGATTTTTACCTAGAGTAGCTTCCTTGAAAACAACGGGCACAGAGGGTCTCCTTTGGTACCGTGGCTGAAAGGCTACCTGGATCGTGACGGACTCCAAATCTTTACTTCCGTTCCAGTTCTGCCACCGGTCACCTGTTCTCTTCTCCGACTCCCCAGAGGGCAGCACGGAACCTTCCTGTGAAATCCCATCTGCTCACTTCCCTGCAGTCTCCTCACCTGCCTGGTGGGCTTCCCGGGTTTTCACTTCCGCTCTATCGGCCCAACTGTATTTTTAAAATTTTCAGACAGTCCTCAAGATGTCTTGAGGTGGCAGCCAAGTCTCTTTCCAGAGCTGCCATGGGTTTATCCTAATTTTTTTTTAATGTTTTATTTATTTTTAGGAGAGAGAGAGACAGACAGACAGCGTGAGCAGGGGAGGGTCAGAGAGAGAGGGAGTCACAGACTCTGAAACAGGCTCCAGGCTCCGAGCTGGCAGTCAGCACAGAGCCCGACGCGGGGCTCGAACCCACGAACCGCGAGATCATGGCCTAAGCGAAAGTCGGACGCCCAACCGACTAAGCCACCCAGGCGCCCCAGGGTTTATCCTAATTTTAAAAATTCTGACACGTACAGCAACAGTGGAGTTTACTCTCCTTGATACAGAAGCAACAAATGACTCTTTTGCATCGTGCTCTCTTGTCCATTGTTCTTTCTTACTCCTAGAGAACTATGGGAAACATGCTCCGTATGCATTTAAATATTTAGTATGTCCTCCTTGTTCATTTATTTCTTATCCGGTTTTGCTTTCTCCTATATGAGAATTTCAAAATCTGCTCTCGTACTTTAATTCTGAAGTTCTTTTGGCCAGGAAGAGATGTCACCTCTTTAGATTAATAAATAATGTATGTAACTCTAATGGTATTTTTCTGTTAATAGTTAGCAAAGCACTAAATTGAGTCCTTGTGTGATAAACTTAACGGAATTGATTAGTTCTAATGCGGGGG
>NW_027530879.1:58132-58315 GCF_008692635.1 Crocuta crocuta
TATTACTATTAATGGACCTATTATGCACATTTCAAGGAGTCTCTCCAATTATTCTGAATTTAATCATTAAAATTTATCAAATCAGATGGAGAAAGCATAGATGAAAACCGTTACGTAATTAGATAAGTACCCTGAATTTAAGACATGTAACAAATGAACAGCTGAGATCTAATAAGGAGGGGA
>NW_027530879.1:58371-58762 GCF_008692635.1 Crocuta crocuta
TCCAAATTTTTCGTTTTTACGTACCAGGGTTGAGTTATTCAGTCATTTATTAAACATATATATTTGTCTACTACTAATAATGCGTGAGCTACAGTGATTTAAAAGACAGAAGAATTTCAGAATCAAATGAAAGCAGAAATAGACAAACCAGAAGCTACATTAGAACATGGCGTGTGCTAAAATAAAGTCACGAAAAGTGTGCCAACGAGCAAAAAATGGGAAACTCACTTGACTTTAATGCAAAGGGAGAAGAAGACATTAGAGACAAAGTGCCATTTGAGTCAAGTCTTAAAAGTTAGCTGAACACTAACCAGGCACAAGAGAGGGGAGGGACACCGTAGGCAAAGAAAATACTGCGGAACAGTGTGGGTTTCAGGAGGTCAGGATGCAC
>NW_027530879.1:59495-60733 GCF_008692635.1 Crocuta crocuta
CACGAGAGGATATTGTGAAAGCTTGAGCTGATGTAGTAGCCATGAGGATAAAGAGAAGTAGATGAATTAGAGAACTAGTTCAGACAGCTTGACCTGCCTTGGGTAACTGATCACACGCAGAATGGGTTCACAGAGAGGCCTAAGGCATTCACCAGATTTCGGAGTCGGGTGGCAGTCTGTATGGCGGTGCCTTCCACCCATGCGGGGAACACGGGGGTGAGAGTGCATTTGTGGAGGATGCAGTGTCAGGAACTGTGATGAGCGCCATCTCGGACAGGCTTGTAGAGAAGCCTATAGGAAATCCAGATGGGCCAAGCAGCCAGATACTTGACATGTATCTTCTGGACTGAAGAGTGGCGATTGTTATTATTTTACCTCAGGATACCTTCTGATTACATCCTGAAACCAAGTTGTCAGGAGTGGTACAAATTTATTTTTGTTGGAGAAAAGAAACCAACGGTTATTTTTAAAATTAGCATCCTTTACCANTCACCTGCCACAAAACACGCAGACTAGTGTTATGACTGAAGCTTGACCACCTGCATACACCCTTAAATGAGGGCCTCTGGCATTCTGAACACCGGGCACTCCCGGGACATGGGGTAAGGAATGCAAAAGAGGTCAACAGGTGACCAGAAAAGTGGGGGTAAAAAAGTACATGATATACACAAATGCTCACAGAAGCAATATTCAGTAATAGCCAAAAAAGTGGAAACAATCCAAATATCCATCAACAGATGAATGGATAAAAACATCCATACAGTATATCCGTACAATGTAATATTACTCCACAAGAAAAAAGAACAAAGTCCTGATACATGCTATAGTGTGGAAGAACCTTGCAAACATGCCAAATTGAGGAAGCCAGCTAAAAAAGAACGCATATTAGATGACCCAATGCATAGGATATGTGTAGAACGGGCAANGACAGAAAGTAGATTCGTGGTTGCCAGGGGTTGGTGGGGATAGAGGGGTGGCGGAGAGGAATGGAGGGCACTTGCAAAAGGTATGGTGTTGCTTTGGGGAGTGATAAAACGTTCCAAAATTGACTGTGGTGATGGCCGTATAACTCTGTGAAAGTATTAAAAGCCACTGAATTCTAAACACACTAAGTGGGTCAGTTGTATAGTATGTGAATTATATTTCATTAAAGTTGTTACAACAAAAGAATTTTATAGCCTTATTTAACAAATGAATATTTCAGTAACTATGTGTTGAGTGCTGAGAAAAAAGCCAAT
>NW_027530879.1:60738-66224 GCF_008692635.1 Crocuta crocuta
ATGATGAATTATTCAGTGAGAAAAACAAGTTGCAGAATAATACATTTCTTAGGGACCCATTTTATAAAAGTAAGTATCAAGGAAAGTCCGATTACATGCACTGAGGTTTGTGCAGCATGTATAAGTTACAGAAGGATAAACATATTGCTTTTAACAAAACAATATGAATGGCAGGGAGGAAGCGGATAATTAGCTTTTTAAAATACATGACTGTACACAAGAAACAACAGGTATTGGTGAGGATGAAGAGGAAGGGGGAGCCCTCTTGCACTGTTGGTGGGAATGCAAACTGGCACAACCACTCTAGAGAACAGTAGGGAGCTTCCTCCAAAAATTGAAAATCGAACTATCCTATGATCCAGCAAGTTTACTATTAGCCATTTACCCAAATGATACAAAGATACAGATTCAAAAGGGTACGCGCACCCCAATGCTTATAACAGCACTATCAACAATAGCCAAACTCTGGAGACAGCCCAAATGTCCACTGACTGATGAATGGATAAAGAAGATGTGGTATGTATGTATAATGTATATATATATGTGTGTGTGTGTGTGTGTGTGTATAACATATAATATATATATATATAATTGAATATTACTCAGCCATCAAAAAGAATGAAACCTTGCCATTTGCAATGATGTGGATAGAGCTAGAATGTATTATGCTAAGGAAAATAAGTGAATCAAAAAAGACAACTACAAGATGATTTCACTCATGTGTGGAATTTAAGAAGCAAAACAGTTGAACATATGTTGGGGCGAGGGGGGGAGAAAAGAAGTAAATAAACCATAAGAGACTCTTAATGATAGAGAACAAACTATGGGTTGATGGAGGGAGGTGGGTGGGANGTATGTATAATGTATATATATATGTGTGTGTGTGTGTGTGTGTGTATAACATATAATATATATATATATAATTGAATATTACTCAGCCATCAAAAAGAATGAAACCTTGCCATTTGCAATGATGTGGATAGAGCTAGAATGTATTATGCTAAGGAAAATAAGTGAATCAAAAAAGACAACTACAAGATGATTTCACTCATGTGTGGAATTTAAGAAGCAAAACAGTTGAACATATGTTGGGGCGAGGGGGGGAGAAAAAAAGTAAATAAACCCTAAGAGACTCTTAATGATAGAGAACAAACTATGGGTTGATGGAGGGAGGTGGGTGGGAGATGGGCTAGATGGGCGATGGGTAGTAAGGATGACACTTCTTGGGATGAGCACTGGGTGTTGTATGTAAGTGATGAATCACTGAATTCTATTCCTGAAACCAATATTGCACTGTATATTAACTAAAAGTTAAATTTAAAAAATGAGAAAAAAATACATGACTGGACATTTTTCTATTAAGATGAACAGGTTATACTTCTTTATTTCTAAAAATTAATACAAAAAAGTATTTAAAAAACAACAGTAAATGTGGTACCAGGCCTTGAACCTCCTTACAAGGACAATGACTCTCTCCTGCTTGTGTGCTTCACCGAGTGCCCACTCTGACCCTCAGCCCAAGATAGGTCAACTCAGCCCCACGCAATGCAACCCCAACCCTGTATCCACGTATTAAGATTCATTCATGCCTAAAGATGGAGAGTGGGAGAGAAAAAACGGGTATGTAACCAATAAAAGCAATAATGGGGGATTTGTGGAGATATTTGTGTTAAGCACCTACTCTGCGTCTGGAACTTTATAGCTACCCTCTAATTTATAACCCCGTAACAAATCTAGGAAGTAGGTATTCTTATCTCCACTAAACAGACAGACATGCTCAGACTCAGGAAGGTCAAGTGATTGACCCGAGGTCACATTTCAACGGAATCAGAGGGCATATCCACCTGGATCTTTCCAAAATCTCTACTGCCTTTGTGTGTCAAGAAGTTTTGAGTCCGTGATTATATTCAGAGTAAAGGGGGGAAAACTAAGTCTCAGGAAAAGAAACTGGATCAGTTTATATGGGGTAGTAGTGTCCTTTAACAGTAAAACGGGGCCCTAGCTAGAATCAAGGAAGAAGAACCTTGGTAGAAACTCAGTCGTTCAGGCCGGGCCAACATTAGGGAATACAGAATGGCAAGATCAAAGACCCAGAGGAACAGCCCAAGTCTGTGAAATAGCCTGGAGTCCATGAGGATCTCGAGAAACAGGATCTTCAATGGGCTATAACTTTAGGGATCTCTTTGAGTACTTCAGACTTTTCTCTGAGGATACTGAGGTCTAGTCCCAGTTTGCCGCCAAAGCAACTTCCGTGAAAGAAGTGCACAGGAGTCTCATAGTCATGGCCAGAGTACCAGTAAAGTGGTTTAATCCCAGGCCTTACCAGGTGGAGGTGAATATCAGTGTGGAGGATGTAGCGAGGTTGCAGCTAGTCCAGGCTCAGATTCGTATCATGGCTGCGTCTTCGGGGCTACTGACCCTCCGAACACTAGTATGCTAGAGCCAGCTTACGTTGGCTTGCAGAGAGCTGACTGCGCACGTATCCTTCCAACTCCACGTTCACTGATGTCACACCGGTGATTTGCAACCATCCATGGCGGGAGCATTTATACCATGGAAATTGGCAAATGCTCCAAATCAGGACATTTTTCCCTAAAGAGCCAGTCGCTAAATATTAATAACTGCCTTTAGGTATTAACACAGATGGGAAATGGTGAGGGAACCTATGAGGAAGTTTTGAGCATCTGGCAGTGGATATGAGAGAGATCAAAAGGCAGTGAGGATGCTGTTATACCCATTTCGCAAACTGACCTGAACGAGGGGGTTGACCAAATGCAGGGGCTCTACACACCAGGAACACTGGGAAATAAGCAGCACCATTTGGGCATCTAAGTTGTGACTAAGGCAGGCGGGGAGTATTGTGTCGAGTATTTGTCTTGTAGATGGCTTTGAGAGTGCAATGAGGACCGAAAGAAACTCCATCTCTGGGAATGCTCCTGCGAGAGAGTACTGGTAATAATGTCAGGGCCTGGCTGCAGTTCTTAAAAGCTGTAGCCAAAGACCAGGGTGGGCTGAGTCACGAGACTATACGAGATACTTTTGTGGACTTTTAGAAGTAAACAAAACTGGAGCACATGGGTTCAGTTGGTTAAGTGTCCAACTCTTGATTTCGGCTCAGGTCACAATCTCATGGATCCTGAGACGGAGCCCCGGGCTGGGCTCTGCGGTGACAGGTGACAGCCTGGAGCCTGCTTGGAATTCTCTCTTTCCGTCTCTCTCTGCCCCTCCCCCATGCATTCATGCTCATGCATGCTTGCTCTCTCTCTCTCTCTCTCTCTCCCTCTCTCCTTCAAAACAAATAAATAAACTTTAAAAAGTGCTCTTTTTAAAAAGGAATAAACAAAGTTGACCTTGAGGGAAAGGTTGAAGACATGGTGGTAGCAGGTGGAGACTATGATCCAGCGCTATTTGGCCACTATAATAATCTTACCTCATTTGTACCTCTGCTTATGAAGTGTAGGGAGTTTGAGGTTAGGGTTATTTTGTCTGCTCCACCAGATCACATTTGTCTGTGTGACTTCTGAGATGGCTCCTGATAGTTCCCATCCCTCCCTAGTATTCAAGCCCCTGCATAATCCCTTCTCCTGTTGAGTGTGAACAGGACTCAGCAGTGACTTGATCCTAATGAACAGAACGTGGTAAAGTCATGAGATATCACTTCAGTGAGTAAGTAATAAAAGACTGTGACTCTATCTCGCTAGTAGACTGCCTTTATTGCCTTCTTAGCTTCTACACTTTGGTGAAACAAAAGTAGAGAGGCCCATATTGCAAGGAGCTGAGGCCGATAACCATCAAGGAACTGACCCCTCAGTCCAACAGCCCTTGAGGTACTGAATCCTGCCAACCAGCATGTGAGTGGTCTATCCCCAGTGCTGAGTCTGATATGAGACCTTGGCCATGTTTAATACCTCGATCATAGTGTTGAAAGACTCTCAGAGCCGGAAGATGCACACATCTAAGCTCTGCCTTGCTGCGTGGCCCACATAAACTTTGAGATAATAAACGTGTGTCGTTTTAAGCTGCCAAGTTTTGGGGTAGTGTGCTTTGCAGTAGACACTAGCTAATATGGGCTGGGAAAATATGGGCTGGGAGGCCATAGATGTTTGTGTATTCAGTTTCAGGTTGTCATTAGCACTCAGTCATAAAGCCTGCTGCAGAGAATATTGAAAAGTATAGTTAAGAGATGGCGGGCTATTAACCAAAATGATACCCAATGGTATAAAGAGCTAGAGGGACAAGCAGATAGACTTTGGAAAGTCAGACAAGGCCTGAGAGATTCGACCAGTAAAGAAACACGAACCCCTTGACACTCAATTCATTACATAGACACCGAAAGGAAGAACAGTCAAGATGTCAGCTCCCCAAGGTCCTTACACAGGAAAACACTGAAATAAAAGAAACTAGATAACTGTAGCATTGATGACAGGACATTTCCACGTGTGTGGACCAGAGATGTTTATGTTACTCTCAGTTATCTGCAAGTGAGGGCTGTCAAATAGCTCCCGTGGAGTCAGAAACAAATAAAGGGGGAAAGGCACGTAAATCTGCGCCAACACACAGAGGCCGTGTTCCAAGTGCCGTGAGCCTATCAACTCATCTACGATTCACAATAAAGATTTGAGGGTGGTAATATTATTAACAGCGTTTCGTAAAGAAAAAATCTAAGGCACCCAGAAGTTGAACTGAATCATTCAAAGTCGTACAAAGTGAGTGGTAGAGCCAGGTTTGAACTGGGTCCACTCTCATAGCCACCATGTCCTCATGACTCTCTGCAGTGAGCCAATTAATTAGCTTGGTCGGATAAAGGTCCTAAGGAAGGAACTATTGAATAAGGGAAGTTTCGGACTTTTACGGTCAGGAGCCCTCAAGAACTGAGAAACCAGAGAATTCAGATGATCAGGTTGTTCTTTACCTTGAAGAAACCACTATGCTTGATGGCCTCTATGAAGGAAAAAGGAACCTAAAAGCAAAACAAAGTGAAGCTTCTGGGAGGGGCAGTGTTTTCTTCCTTCTTCAGACAGGAAAGCCACGGCACCAAGGTTACAGTGTTCCTGGGAGGCCGGCAACTCGAGGGCAGCCCAACAAACTACTGAGAGAGCCTTTGTTGTGTGGTAGCCATGTTTCTTCTTAGGACAATCAGGTGGCCACCCTTAGTGGCAGGTCCCAACGCGTTTCTGTGGCTAGGCCTGGGGGCTCAGAGACAGGAGACACTAGAAACCCCCGCTTGGCACAGAATGTACTTTCTCTCTCTAAAGAAGCACTTCTCAGTGGGGTCAATCCTCCTTTCCCCCCCACCATATGCTCTTCACCCCGGGGGACATTTGACAATGTCTGGAGAGTTTGGGTTTGGTTGTTACAACTGGAGGGGTACAGAGTTACTGGCATCTAGTGGGTAGAGGCCAAGGATGCTGCTTCACACCCAACCATGCACAGCACAGCCTCTACCACACACACACACACACACACACACACACACACACACACAC
>NW_027530879.1:66416-68659 GCF_008692635.1 Crocuta crocuta
CACACACACACACACACACACACACACACACACACACACACACTATGTTTGGGAAATCTTGCCCTAGAAGAAGTAGGCTGAGTCACGAACTCAGACACCACTCTGAACATCTGCAGGAAGAGAAGAGCAGAGGAGGAGGAGGAAACAGATTAATGAGCATACAATCAAGCATTACCTACATCATTCTTTGGTGACATGGGTTCCTCAAAACAGCCAACAAGATGGATCAATGGAGCCCTACACTGTTTTCTGTCTTAAATTATGGGTGTTATGTATCTCCTAGAAAACTCAGTATCTGGTTCATAGCTGGAGCCAATAACCGAGACTCATGTCATGAAATGTAGTCTAAGTAATCTTTCTTCCCATGCCTGCAACATTCTCAACCAACAATTACCTTATAAAATAAGGTCCCTTATATAATACTCGGATGTCCATTTTTCTGGTTTCTAAGTAGACAGAGAAATAATGGAAAACCTGGGGTGCTTCATTATTTGGCAGCAAACTTGATTCACTGACTACCCACAAGCATGGCCACTTTAACTTAATAGGTGCATTAGAATAATTTGAACGGCGTACTAGCAAAGCCAAAAAGCCACTTGGTAATTGACAGATATAAACAAGCCCAAGAAACTCAGAAAGAACAGCCTTCCCCAAATAAAACCCAAACATACGTCGGAGAAACGAAATTAACCCTACCCCTCTGTATCAATATAGAAGAGAGAAGGAGTAAGCACTACCATATTTACATGCATGGAAGGAGGCTCAAAAGTATCTACCAAGTTCAGACAGAATTTTCTACAAGTTTCAACAGTGAAGTATAAGAAAAACTCATTCAATCTTCTCGTAACTCCTTGAGAGATAAATGGATTCACTCAGTGATGGTCTTCTATAGATCCCGTGAGAAATTTAATTGTGGAGGTATGCGTGTACAGAGATCAAGGATCAGAAGACTTTTCATTGTCAAATAAAAAGGTCGGGCCTCTTATTAGCCCTATTAAACTTTTAAGGAAACACTCTAGGGAAGGGAGGTTAAAACAGCAGGTACTTCTTCCCCTCAAAGAAAATTCGTCATCTTACTCTTTCTTACGCATAGGAGAGAAGTCAAAGGAAGAAGTATATGTTTAGCTCCAACTAAGTACCAGGCATTTAGAGTATGGCCAATTCTTGCTATTCGTGGTAGCTACATTCTCTAAAATCACCGTAAACACTGAATTTAAACCCCTGCCCTTAGGGGAGGTATAGGGTTAAGGTCCTGTGATTGTCTGGTCACAACATTTTCATCAACTGATCAATACATAAACTATTTGTGTGTGTTTCTGGTTAAAGACACTTTATTCAGTATACACTGCTGATTCATTAACATGGAATTCACAGCCAACAGCACTCTAACTCATGACTCAACAAAGCTTACCCAACACACATATTTTCTCCATAAGGCACATCCCAGCCTTCTTGCACTTAGAAACAATAGATAGTGTGTTAACCCTATGCTTGCAGGCCATTTTAAACAGTGAAGTCACCCAGAAAAGACCAAAGATATAAAACATGTGCAGTAAATAGATAGTTTTAAAAAACACATATTTAGTCTGAGAGCTGAAACTAGAAGGCAGGGGACTGTCTTAGTTGACCTCGGTTGGGAATATGTGCTTTAAGGGCCTCAAACTTTTTGCCACTCTGCATTTCTGTGGAATAATTGCAAAAGAAATGTAAGTATTGCTTATGGGTGACAAATAAATTTTACCAGTTAGGCAAATTCACAAATACAGAACTGCAAATAATGAGGATCAACTGTATACTAGCCTGCTGAAACTTTACAACGACCTTGCAAAGTAGGCATCGTCATCTCTATCATACATTAAAAGAGTGAATTCAGAAAGGTTGTACAACTTATCTCATACCAAACTAGTAAGTGATCAATTTGGTAAATAATTCCGAGGTTTCCATTGCAGCACGCTGGGACCCAAAAGCCCCCTGAAGTCATCCAACAGTGGCAGTCAGGCAAAGTACAAAGGACCAGTCGGCTTAGAAGTCAAGAGACACATTGGGGGCTGTTTCTCAGCCCCTATTCCCACCCTTCTTAAGTAATACAGTCAGACACGCCTTCCAGCCACCATATTTTTGTGCTCTTCTCTACCAAAAGGAGCAGCTCAGTGGACACTGTCCTTCTGGAAAAGCAGGAAAACCACCTAAACAAGAAAGTTGAGGCCCAGCCAGAAGAGGACTGTGTTTCTCAAAACTGTATC
>NW_027530879.1:68664-70571 GCF_008692635.1 Crocuta crocuta
GGGGGCGAGGGAGGGCAGAAATTTGTTCCTCCTTAGCCAAACCTCCAAGTTACCCAATACAGTAACTTGGAAGATTTCACTGTTACCGGCAAGATCAACTAGCACAAAGGTGAGAAATGTTCTCCAACCTAATGCTTCCCTTACCTCATACAAATGCTTCAGTTCTCAGCCTGAAAATGGCATATTGGCTGACTCTGACTTTGGAAACTTCCACCGGGCTTTCAGCGATCCCAGGGACCTCGAGGTTTCTGGCCCATTGGATCAAGCAATCTGGTGCAGTGGCTTTACCTGGTAGGCGGGGTCACAGGCTGTCTTGTTGTGAAGGTCAATCTCTTGGTCCTCTCTCTTCTGTAAGCTTCCTATCATCTCTTCTTTCACTGAACTAACTCTCAGGCATGTAAAGCACCCGGCAAGTCCCCCCGGAATCCTAAGTGAAAAAAACAAGAGAGCCACATCACTGAGGCTGCTCTCAGTGAGGTGGCCGCTGGTGCTCCTGGTACCCAGCCCAAGAAGACTCAACAGTTACCTGAGGCCAGACCCTCCCAGGGGAACAGGGGCCTTTAGGACACAGTAACGTCCTGCCGGTAATGGGCTCCCCAGAGCTCACACAAAGGTGTCGTGACACAAAAGTCTAAATATGGCACCATTTCTGGAGAGGACTGTGGCTGTACACATCAGCGCAGAGTTCTAGGAGTGATGTATTCCCATAGGCACTGAGTGGGGACATCTTAAGATTATAATGCCTGGCCTTAGTGTAGGAGAATGGAAAATATTTCGTTTCGCCCATATTTGATGCCTACATTTCATAGGAGACTTCTTACAACTTACAAAAGCACTGGTAGCTTAAAGAAAACAGTCTAATGGAGATGACAGATGAAAGGGAATAAACCCAAAATAACTCTTAGTATTCTTCAGATATTCATGCTTGCCACCTGCCGAGAAGTTATACTTTACTTTTATAAACATGACTTAGAGAGTAAGAAGTTTCCACAAATGCCAAATGCAGATCTTTAAGAATGCTTTGAAGCAACCGCTGTGAAAAAGAACATTCAGAAGGAACTGAATAAACCTTATTTTTTCAAATGTTGATGTTTCCAACTAGTTCATTATCTAGAACTTCTAAGCTTAAAAAGTCGATTTAAGAAAAAAGGCGTATTCTTCATTCTTTAAAGATACCAACTTTTTTTCTTCCAGGAGTGGGAATAAAATGAGATGGTTAAACAGTGTGTAGGGTTAAGGAGCACATAATCGTTTTACTATAATACATGGTGGCTCCTCTTAGACGCCATCCTTTGAGGAAGTACTATAATTGAGATCACAATGAGGTTTTTTTCCTTGAGAAAAAGGCAACGAAGCCAGCTTTGATGGCTCCCAAGGACGTTTCATGCCTTTGTTTAAATAAGCTGCCTGTTAGTTACTTAGTTCCACTGAAAAAATTGTAATCAATAGAAAGAGACACGTTCCCTTTTGTCGGAGCCACGTAGTAAAAGCTCAAGGAACACGGACTGGTTGGTCAGGAGACAAATTGCATGAAGCTCTAACTCAGGCTTATCCGGATCACGTCTTCGTTCTGAATCAACCTCAACCACGGTGCCTAGAGCGACATGCCCATCCTAATTGGTGATCTGTAACTGGTGTCTCGCTGAATGAATTAATGAATGGGTGATTGCAGTGGCGATGCACTAGTAGGGGTGGGGGATCAGAGGAGGCAATGAATGACAAGCCCACCAATGAAAACCCATGGGAACATTTTCCTCAATAAATTTACNCCCGCTCACGCTCTGTCTCTCTCTTGCTCTCTCAAAAATAAGTACATATTTAAAAAAATTTACTGGGGGCGCCTGGGTGGCTTAGTCGGTTGAGCGTCCGACTTTCGCTTAGGTCATGATCTCGCGGTTCGTGGGTTC
>NW_027530879.1:70880-74789 GCF_008692635.1 Crocuta crocuta
ATCTGGCCTTTTCAGAAAAATTCAACAACATCACCCCTTTGTTTTCTAGTATTATAGTTTTATTGTCTCCTTTCTTAAGTAAACATACCAATAAGCCAACTTCATTTTCACCTGGGTGAAGGGTAAACTGCGCAAGTTGTGAGAATAGGGCTTGGAAATATGTTAAGCGCCCTTCCTGTCGTAGCCAGTCTCAATGTTGCCAAGTGATCTTGACGAAGTCAGTCATGTGTAAGTGACTATGGTATGTCATTATATGCTAGGATATTCCGCCACTGTCCCAGTATTTCCCATACCTGAGGATAAGGACACCACTGCCTTGTCTCCGCAGGGGTGCAGGTATTCAGGAGAGGAGTTTAAGACAACACCTTGTATGATGCCCTTAATGTGCCATCAATCGAACTATAAGACTTAAAGTTCATCTTGATGTTTTCCTATTTCCAAAAGGCTTTTCAGCCATGGTGGATAAAGTACCTTGTGCTTTTTCAATTTGATGGCTAACCTTCGAAGGGGATTCTGAAAGCCAAGAGAATAGCACTGCTGCTTCTGCCCACTGATTCAGCAAACATTTGCTGGGCTCCTTGCAGGTGATTGGCTGTGAGCTGGGTGCTAAGGATACAGATGAATAAGCTACAGGCCTCACTCATGAGCACTTCCAGTCTAGGAATCATAACCAAACATCTGCGTAAACAATGCTATAAAGACAGGCATGAGCTGTGATTAATGCATGTGCAGTGAGACCCAAAGGAAACCACCATTAATTCTGCCTAGAAGATTGAAGAGGGGCTCCACAGAAGGGATGAAACTGAACCAAGCGCGGAGCCATGAGTTGGTACCAAAGTAGCTTAACCCCTTACAGCGAGGCATTAGTTTTCAAACTTGAGTGATAAAATGATAGCAAAAAAAAAAAAAAGGGGGTTTGGCCTCTGAGAGTTGGCTTAGATCATTTTTTATTCCAATGATATTTTAAAACATTCATACATAAAACTTGGTATAAAATTCTTATGCTTTTATTCTATTAAAAAATCAAAACAAATAAAATACATAGGATCAAAGCTATAGCATCAATGGACTCCAAATTAGCCACATTTCATTTAATGTAATGGATGATGTTGTTTCCCTGGAACCAAATCGCTGATGTTAATGTTGGATATTGTGTTTCTCTGGCTTATCAAACTAACATGTGGAAAGTAATACATTTAAACATAAAATAGTACAAAAGAGCTTATGAGTAACAGCATAGTTGCCTACCTTTGAAGAAACCACTATTTCTAATCTCTCTGATAGGGACTGAGGGATTCCTCAGTAATTTGCTTATCTTGATCGTTTTATTTACATATCATCCTTAAGCATTTTGTATCAATTTATCGCTTTTTAGATGTAGACTTCACACTCTTATCTGCTACTCACTTCCCCCCTATATTCCACCCAACAGGTCACCTCTGAACATTAAACAGCATTTTACATCTCCATGTCTGGAGCTAATCAAACACAAGCTCTTTCTCCTTTCTCTCATTTTATTAGACAAGGACTGTACTACCCCACCCTTCTTTCAGTTTCTTCTCCTCGCATAAGATTTACATCCTGACTTGTAACCATAGTTACGTTTCCTGTGGTTTGTCCATAGATTGATCCTAAAGGTTAAAAATCTATAAGCTTTGTTAACATCGGTAGGACCAACTATTGTTCAGCTTAGAGCCAAACGATGCTCCCAGAAGCAGACTCCTGAAATCCCAGCTCTGGGTGTATTATCTATGTAACTTTGGGTGAGCGACCTCACTGTGCATTTGTTACTTTATCCAAAACATAAGGGATAATAATTTTACCTACCTCACAGGGTTGCTGTATTTCAGTCACTTAGGATATGTAAAGTATGTAGGACCTATACATAATAACTCTTCAATAAATATTATCTTTTATTTTATCTCCTTCCTATGGCTTTCAATGGAGAATGTCCCTAGGGTCAGGTTTAAGTTGATTATCTTTTTATATATTTGACTAATAACCTTTTCCTTATTCTAGGTCATCCCCAAACTGCTCATTTTGTTTCTTTTGCTGATTCCATTTATATCTGGACACTTTTTTTTTTTTACTTTTTATTTATTTCTAGGAGAGAGAGAGAGAGAGACAGCGTGAGCAGGGGAGGGTCAGAGAGAGAGAGAGAGATACAGACTCTGAACCAGGCTCCAGGCTCTGAGCTGGCAGTCAGCACAGAGCCTGACGCGGGGCCCGAACCCACGAACCGCGAGATCATGACCTAAGCGAAAGTCGGACGCTTCACCGACTAAGCCACCCAGGCACCCCTCTTTCCTCTTGAACTCGTGTATTCTCTTGTGTTCTTTCTCGTTTGGCTGAGCCGGATGGTAAGTGAGCTCACATCTTTGTGAACCTCAGATTTCCCTTCCCCATCACCGTAGAACTCTTTCTCACATCTCTGATTGTTTAGACTCCCTATTTGTCTTGCCTTCCTATCTCTTGGCTTATTTTATCATTTTTTTTCCTCTAATACAGACCTCTCCACCCCTGGCATGTGATCTGGCGTGAAAGATCACACAAGCAATTTGGTTGATAGTCACAGCAGTGGCTCTATTAATTATTGATTTGGTTGAAGTTTCTTAGTTCTGAGACTAACTTGGTTCTTAATTTTTTTTTTAACTTTATATAGTCAGTTCTATTTCATCATCTTTAAAATAAAATATATTGTCAAGGTAACGTCCTAAGAAAGTCTATATCTAAAAATCGAGCATAGTGCCAAACTTTCTGAAAGTCTTTATTCTGTCCTCATACTATTTTGATATCTGCTCTATGGAATTTTAGGTTAAAATCATTCTCCTTCACAACTTGAAAATTCTTCTGTAGTAGGGTGACTGTGTGTCCCAGTGTACCTGTGATGGTCGTGGTTTACACCGGTTATCCCAGGGGCTGATGCAGGTGTCACAGGTGAGATATACTGGGTTAGACAATAAATTACATGCTCCTTGTACCATTTAGCATCTGCTGTCGCTGATGAATCAAAAGATAGTGGTTTAATTCTTGTCCCGTTCTAGACAACGTATTTTTTTCTTGGAAGTAGACTTTTCTCTTTATCCTCAATGTTCTAAAAAAGTCATAGAATGTGTAGGTATTTATTTTATTGCCATGGCTGCTTGGTTATTCCTTGTAATTGAAAGGTATTTTCTTATTCAGCTATAGAAAATTCTGTTTCCTAATTTCTTTGAAAACTTCCTGTTCTCCATTTTCTCTATCCTTGCTTTCTTTAATTCTTAAGTTTCTAGTTTAGGTGACTGAGAGGGTATTTGGGCTACTTACCAAAACAGTGAATATATACAGAAGGAGGAGCAGAGGTAGTGAAGGAGTCAATTTTGGAAGATGCTTTGCCCATGGGACATCTAGGTAGAGATCAAGGTTATTCTCTACACAGAATGTTTTCCTCTCCCTTTGTTTATAATTCTCTAAGAACGAGGAGTATATCTTATTTGTAGTACTGTTGGGGGAGAAACATTCACTTGGGAAACTTTTTGGAAAAGTAGATTTGCCAAAAATCCATGAGTCGAAATATGATTTCTCAATTATAACAAAGGTCTCAGTGCAGGTTAACATTTTCCAGTCTCTGGAATAGCCAAACAATGATGTTCATTACAAGGGAAGGATTAATGCTGATTCCAAAGACACAAAACTGGCAGCCAGGGGAAGAGAACTGAACAAGAGGTTTAAAAGTCAGGTCTCGGGGCCCCTGGGTGGCTTAGTCGGTGAAGCGTCCGACTTTCGCTTAGGTCATGATCTCGCGGTTCGTGGGTTCGAGCCCCACGTCGGGCTCTGTGCTGACTGCCAGCTCAGAGCCTGGAGCCTGTTTCGGTCTGTGACTCCCTCTCTCTCTGACCCTCCCCTGCTCATGCTGTCTCTCTCTCTCTC
>NW_027530879.1:74854-84905 GCF_008692635.1 Crocuta crocuta
TGTCTCTCTCTCTCTCTCTCTCTCCTAGAAATAAATAAATAAATAAATAAATAAATAAATAAATAAATAAAATAAAAGTCACTTCTCTTCCATCCTTTTCCTTTTCCTATCTACTCTATTCCTTCTTAATCACACATTAACAAAACATGTCGGCTCTCATATTCCAGGGTAACTTGTAAGGCTTGGATTATGGTACACAAATACTCCAAGGTCATAAGACATTTCCAGTTGAGTATGCCACTTGAAAGAGAGAAGAGACTTGAGAAAATGAAATATTAAAACACCTCTCTTGAAATTTTCCTGGAACCCTATGGCTGTCACTGCACAAAATGTTCCCTTTTACTACAGGAAACTGAAGCCTTGGGGACCGCAGCAGTTGTTCAGTTCATTTAAGCATTTAGCCCACAGGCGTTTTAAGATAGTTCCTAAGGGATTCTCCTTAGGTCCTTCCCACTGTTATTTCCTTGACACAGTGTTGGCAGACATGTATGCTAGAGTGTTTAAGCAGGTTCCAGTCTGGTCAAGGAATATAAGGGCAGTAGGAAGCTCTAAAGAATGAGCTGATTCACGAGACTGTCAAGACTTTGAAGTAGGCTACTGAGAGCAGAACACCATCTATCTTGCACGAGACTAAACCACTAACCCACAGGAGAGATTTAGAAGTCAAAATGGTACCTAGAGAAGATGTGGTTTCCTTTGTGCTACGGAAAAACATGTTACTGCAGATCTACATAGGTCATAAATATTGTGGTGAACACTATGATGGGCTTCCCAGATGTCCCCTCACAAATGAAGGACTTCTATTTCCAGATGCTGGGAGCCCTCCCTAGGGACTGCCTCGGCTGAATCTAATAGACTGGATCGAGCTCACACTCTCTTTTCACGGCAACTTCATCCAATGATGAAAAATGCAGGGAACATAAAGGCCTAGTCACTGGGACATCCCTGGACAAGTCTGGAAGGCCTTCCCAGCTCTCATGTCCCCATGGCATGGGTGGAGCCCTTTGTTTAGAGGGTATCACAGCTCAATTTCTCTCTAGCCCAGTCCTTCTTCCTTTCCCTCCCTTCTGTAGGTGCTGATCTCTAACGCTTCTCAATAAATGTCTCAGCCCTTAAGCCTAAGTACCATCCTATAATATCTCCAAGTCTACCTCCCAGGTAATCCAGCTTGTAACAAATTGAGCGTAAGTGCAAGTGCCTTGTTAAAAGGCATCCCGATACCTCCAAACCTGGTGGGGTGGGGGGGCGCTCTCTAGATGTTTGGGTGCTGTTACACAGTTTACATAATGCATTCTCATCTCATTAGAGTCTCAAGTCCACTCTATGACTTAAGGATAATTTTATCTCCATTTTACACATCAGGAGCAGGGGTCTCAGAAAAGTTAAGTGACTGGTACATAGCTCAGTTCCCTAAACCATTAGTGAGATGGGGTGTAAAAAGTGGCCTTAAGGATGGGAGCCAAGTTTGACTGTTACCTCCTGTATTACTGGTTTTCCATTTCTGCCATAACAAATCATCACAAACCCAGCGGCTTAAGATAGCACAAATTCAGGGGGAGGGGGGGATGGGCATGGAGGAGGACACTTGTGGGGATGAGCACTGAGTGTTATGTGGAAACTAATTTGACAATAAACTANGTTTAGCTGGCTTCCTGGCTTTATATTTCACAAGGCTCAAATAAAAGTGCTGATTGACTGGGTTCTTATTGGGAGACTCTGGGAAAAGTCAGTTTCCAAGCTCATTCTAGTTGCTGGCCCATCTCAGTTCCTCAAGGTTGTAGGACTGAGGTCCCAATTTCCTTGCCAGCTATCAACCAGGGGCTGGCCTTTGCTCCTGGAGGCTGCCCACATTATTTCTTATGCTGTGTGCCCTCTGGCCCGGCATCAGCAGGTCAAGTCCTTCTCATGCTTCAAATCCCCTCTACAACTTTATTTCTGCTGCATCTCTCTGAAGGCCTCTTCCACCACCCTCTTCTGTCACATCTCTCTTCTGATTCAGGCCAGAAAAATTTCTTTGCTTGTAAGTGCTCATGTGATGAGACTGGGTAATCCAATCTAAATTATCCAGGTTAATCTCCCCATTTTAAGGTACAATAACCAGAATTACACTGGCAAAATCTCTTCACTACCATATCTAGATTAGTGTTTGATTGAACAACTAGGGGATTGGAATTTCACCTACCGCATTCATGACTTAGATATCTAAAACAGATGGCAGACTCAGGGCCCAGAGAGTAGGCTGTTGTCTGATACACCTGAGCTTCCTAACTTTGATCACTGCTGCTGAGAGGCTGACCACCACTGAAATGAGACACTATGAAAAACCAACAAAATGACCCAGTATTCTTCACCCTCAGCCCCCAACTCCTGGACTTCTCTATGATCCAAATACCACTGATAGCTCTTTATGGGCAGGGTTTCCCAAATGCTCCTAATGATAATATCCAGCTGTTTCCTAGGAATTCTCTTCTCTAGATCCCGATTCAGAGATACACTGCCAGGAGACTCAGGCCCTTTACTACCACTAGGCATTTGCATTTGCTGTTTGCTCTCCCTGCTCTTTGCAGGTTCCACTCCTTTCCAATCCCTCAGGCCTCAGTTGTCATGTTCCCTGACCAACCTATCTACTTGAGATTGGTTCTTCTCTCTAGTAATATTTCATCCCCGGTTTTCATTTCCTGTGCAGTGCTGATCATAATCTGCACATATTTTATCAAGGAATTTGCTGGTTTCTTATCTACCTCCTAAACTAGCATGTAATATCGAACGAGGCTAGGACCATTTTCCAATTTACCTCTTATACTGAGCACACTGCTTGATACTCAAAGAGTGTTCGCTGAATAAATGAATTAATGAATAAATGAACTACAGCAAACTCATAAGCATAGTGCTATGCTCCAATAAAAGCTGAAGTCCACGAAGGCAAAAGCATTCCCTAGATGCTCATCTGGTGATCTCCTTATCTTCTCAATAAGAATGTGTGGGAGGGGAATAAATGTTTTTGTCTAATTTGAATAAACAAACTTTAGAGATGTGGATGCAATAGTCAACCACCTGAGAAAAGATATGTGTAACCTTAGTGTTTTAAATGTTCATGAAGACAGAAACCATTCTCTCATGAGCACTTATTATCTATTCATATAATAGTTATCATATTTCCCTGCTTAACTATGTACCCAGATGTGTATCGACTTTCATGTAAATGTTGGGGGATAATCTAAACTTTAGGCTAAACTAATTCAAGTGTGCCCCAACTGTTTACTGTAAGTGCTGTGTCTAAGTCCTATCCTTTGGGGAGCCAAAGCACCCCTGAAACTGATGTTGCTTGTGTTTACTTCAGATTTGATTCATGGNAATGGCTTCTTGATCTTGCCATACTCTCGTGCCCCAGTTTCCCTTAATGGTTCCCTTAACTCTACCCATACCTCTACATAATTCCTTCATTAAAAAGATATGTGCAAAACACCCAAATAAGGGTACTGTTTACTTCTGAGACTCTTATCTGTATGCTCATTTTCCTTGGCCCAATCTCTCTTTTCATTTGTGTGATTACAAGACTAGAGAAGTTGAGGAGGCATTTCTACGGTATCTTCTGCCCCTGACCTTTATATTTGGCCACTCAGGATGCTAGGCAAATTTCTTCCGTCTTCATGCTTCTAATGTTTTAAAAGATGGAGAAAGGCAAAAAAAAAAAAAAGGAGTTCACAATTAGGGATTTTCTTCTCTGCTTAGCACACGTTAGGGCTAAGACTTTAAAGCTATTTTGAATTTTTTAAATGAGGAAGCCGATCTTGAGTACTTATAGTTGAAAGCTTAATTGCTCAGCTTTAGAGCATTTGCATTGATTTGTGAAGGATAATAAATCATTTGAGTGGATTATTTTGCTCATGAAGAGCTTCATTTGGCTGTATTTCAAGAAATGCAACACGGCAAACAATACTTGTAATATGAATGGTTCAGAAAACAAACAGATAAAGAGCTAATAAAATTTCCATTCTTTGAATCTCTATAAATGGGTCCTAGCACTTGAACAAAGCTCATTTAATGAGTATTTACCATTTTGCCTGATTGCAAAGGGACCACTTTCCACAAATGAGTTGTAAAATACCCCATGCCTACCTCTGCCACTGAATATTTATACAGATAAATGAGGTATTGCATGGAAAACGCTTTGAATCTTAGGTAGAAAGGAGACACTGATGGTGTGGAAACAATGGACTGGGATCTATTCTAACTATCACATGTCCTAGAAATAAAACTTTGAAGAAGTTACTTCATCTCTTCATTCTTTGGGTTTCTCATCTTTAAAACAATAGTAATAAAACCTTCCAACTTCATAAATAATGAGTAAATGTATTAGTTTTCGTTCCCTCCCGTAAAGTAGGAGTGAGAGAACAGGAAGACTGAGAAAGATGCAATAAAAAGACTTCATGAATGACCTTGTTCCCATCATGAATAACCTGAACTCAAACCCAGTGGGGACTCTCTGTGTAGATGATTCTCAGAGTTGTTTCTCTGAAGGAAGCAGAGAGCAGTAGCTAAAGCGTTTATCCAGACATTCCACCTGTTGAAGGTTGCCACCAGATGCTAACTCCCTAGCACCTTGAGGTGTGCCTTCTAGAGGTTCAAAGGACCTCTGAAGTCCTAGAGCAGAAAAGAAAAGCAAGGCTTGAGGTCAGATGCTTTTAGGTTACATGGAACTGTCCTCCTTAGCGGTGCTGAAACCAGAGGGACATGACTTGGGACAAAAAGGTGGTGTCTGTTACAGGAAATATACTCTAAATGCTTTTTGTCCATGGGCTGAAGGAAGGAAGTCGTAGTGGGGATAGGAAGGAAGGTTTCAAGAGACATCTGAGGTAGAAACTACAAGGCTCATGACTATTCAAATAGAAAAATCCAGAATGAACTTGATATGTCTAGCATAAAAGGCTGGATACATAATTGAGTTGATCTGATGACTAAGGTAGTAATATGGTACCAAATCAGTTTTGTTGAAGAAAAATCAAGAGATCTATGTTAGGCAATACTTATTGGAGGATAAGAAATCTGTTCGCCTTCTAGTTTCCACAGTTTTAAGAAAGGGAAGTCTTTTATCATCATGATGGTATTCTAGAATTCTGTAATTCCCTGTGGCAACAGCATTCTCAACCTAGGGCATTAAGCGGGAAGTTAGCGGTGCTTCCTTTTCTGTAGCAAATAGGCATTAAGATGAACCAATGAATAGATTTCACACTAAGTGGTGTAGGGGTTGGGAGTACTTAGTCCTCTCCATGTCTGATATTCCCTTCCACATGGAAGGATATCCATTCATGTGGATCCATTCGTGTGGATCCATTCTGGCCTCTCCATCTGAGACTTACTTCTCAGCCACACCCTGTTATCAGAGACTTGTGGTTTTCCAGGGTTACTGATGTCTTGGTACAGTAAGTCTGACTGTTTCTGGAACTCAGTGTTAAGAAGCCCAGTTGTCCACAAATACAAACCACGTTCGCCAGTGTCCTAAATACTGCTTTTTCCCTGTGAGCTTAGAGCCCAGGTAGTAAAAAGGGATGCTCTTAGGCTTCCTTGAATACCTACAAATGAAGGCCACTTAACCAGAACCTCCAAAGTCCTGCTCACAAATGGCAGCTCATTCAGAAAGGTCTTTGCAGCAAATAGAGACTTAATAATTACTCAGGAATAGGCTACGTTTTGGAAATGAAACAAGAGAGCACACATTTCTCGGAATTTAACAAAGGGATAAGCCAGAAATCTGGACAGAGGTTTGACCCTGAATGACTCTAGCTGACCAAACATACAATTATACATGTAAACNNNCATGTAACCACAGTGCAAATATAGAATACACTGAAATATTGAAAATATGAAGGGATAGAAAAAAAATGAAATATTTCCCTTTGGAACAGAATGTCTTTATAGGACATACTGATCTAATTTACCAGAAGGGATAGCATTTTCTGGCTATTTCTCTTTTGGAGTCAGACAGCCAATTTTCCCTGTTACCAAGCCTCTTGGCAGACTTACTATCTCTTTGTGCCTGAAAGGCCCTTAGAAAATTAATTCAGCTCCCTTATTTTCTGGTCCCTCTAAACCAGGGCGGACAAAGTTTTTTTTTAAGGGGCAAGTAAATACTTTGGATGACACAGGGTCTTTATCACAGTAATTCAAGCCTGCCATTGTTACACTGAAAGCAGCCATAGACAGTATGTAAGTGAATGCGTGGGGCTGTGTGCCAAGAAAACTTGGTTTCTAAAACAGGTGGTGGGCTTGTAGGCTATAGTTTGCCAATCCCTGCTCTAAACAAGTGCTACTTAAAATGTGGTCATGGACCAATGCCCCTCTAAAACAAGTGTTTGTCAAGGGTCCACAATGAGATCCGTACAGAAATTGACAGTAAGCATTTAGAAACTTGCATTGCCATTGGACATTGTCAATATCCAAGCACATGATTTTTTTTTTTTTTTTAATTCATTCTTGCTGTATTTCAGAAAAGTGTCAGGTGGTAATGGATTAGGAAAAAACACTGATCCTTCAGCCACACAGTTTGAGAAGCAAGACTCTAAATTCCAAGCTCATCCTCATTTTCCAGACGGATACAGAGACTCCGAGAAGGGAACTGTATCATCCAGCCCATTAGGGAAAGAGCCAGAATACAAACCCAGGGTTCCTGATTCCTCATCCAGTGATGTTCTCCCATATGGTACAAATGTCACAAAAATCCCCCATATGGTACAAAGCCTACATTAATGACTTTATGCCTTAAAATCTTTTCACAAGGCCATAGCTATAGCTTTGAGCCCTTTGGACAGCTCAGAAGGTTAGATGATCCCATGCAAAACAATTTTCTGTGAAGGTAGAGAATAAAACCCTGCTGATTTTGGACTTCGAANNTTATTAAGATTCTATAATTTCCAGGCTAAACAGCTGTGAGAAAATAAGAATGAATTCTAGTATCCCTTTTCACCTCCACTCATGCAAAGTTGCTGGGTTATGAGGAGGACCCAAGTAACTCAATGAGACAAAAAGCCACATTATTCCAATAGTCTCTCTCCCTTCTACTCCCTACCACCCTCCTACATCCACCCTTACTTATATAGGGAAAAAAAAAAAACTACTCAAGTTCACAAAGACAGCCCAGAAAGCTATTAACAATACAGTGAGTAATGAGGGGTAAATGCAATGTTGGTGGAAGGTGGAGAGGCTGGCATAATTTGTGGAGGGCTCTTAAAGGCCTACAAATCTAAATGATGCCAGAGATTCATTGACCATGTTAGCGATATCAGCTTAAAGAATTGTTACTTAAAAATGAATGAAAAGTAGGGGCGCCTGGGTGGCTTAGTCGGTGAAGCGTCCGACTTTCGCTTGGGTCATGATCTCGCGGTTCGTGGGTTCGAGCCCCGTGTCGGGCTCTGTGCTGACTGCCAGCTCAGAACCTGGAGCCTGTTTCAGAGTCTGTGACTCCCTCTCTCTCTGACCCTCCCCTGCTCACGCTGTCTCTCTCTCTCCCTCTCTCTCTCTCTCTCTCAGAAATAAATAAAACATTAAAAAAAATTTTTTAAAAAATGAATGAAAAGTATTGATTCAGAAACAAAGAAATGACTCCTGCTAACCTAATTCAGCCTGTAGGATAAAATGGCCACACCATGGTAGGTCAAGGACCAGTTTTAGAAATAACTGCTTCAGGTTGATTCAGAGGACATTTAAATGCCTAAGTCTCAATTTCAGATTCCACGGATTTAACATCATTGTTGAAAAGATTTGAGACTTGGGCCTAAGTTGGCTTTTGCTGCATGAATTCCACATAGACTGGAGACAATTAACATGAGACATTTACTATGGACTCGATTCAGACTTACAGACTTATTTCTGGTTTCACACCATTTTTCTCCGCTCCTTCAATAGAGCCTCCGCAGAGCCTTTGCTAGATGACATGGCAAGTTTATGTATTTCTACATATCTTCATGAAACAAAAGGCATTTATTTTTAAATGTCCTCCGATTCATATATTCCAATGGTTCTGATAGGCTTTTTCTTTTCATTAATCCAGATTGGTGTTGACTGGGTGTTTTAGAATCCCTGTATTATTGATCTTCCAGGGCAATGAAGACATCTCACTCGAAAGGTCTCACCAAGAAGGAATGTAAAACAGCGTGTCTACATGGAAAACAATATGCAGACACTGTATATAAGTGGAATAATTCAGTATCTGGGCTTTTGAAACTGGCTTATTTCACTTAGTATAATGTCCCCACGATTCATCTATGTTGTAGCACGTAACAAGATTTCTTTCTTTTTTAAAGGCTGAGCAAGATTCCACTTTCTGTAAATAAAGAGGTCAAACTCACAGAAACAAAGCAGAATAGTGGTTGCCGTGGGCCAGGAGGAGGGAGAAATGGGGAGTTGCTGTTTGATGGGTATAGTTTCAGTGGTATGAGACTGAAAAGTTCTAGAGATCTGTTGCCTAACAGTGTGAACATAGTTAACAACACTGAATGGTACACTTAGAAACTGTTGAGTTGGTAAACTGTGTTCTCCCACAATTTTCAAAATTAATTTTCAGGGCACCTGTGTGGCTCAGTTGGTTAAACGTCAGTTAAGCGACTGACTCTTGATTTTGGCTCACGTCACGATCTCACGGTCGTGAGATCAAGCCCCAGGTTGGGCTCCACACTGGGCACGGAGCCTGCTTAAGATTCCCTCTCCCTCTCTCTCTGTGCTGCTCACTCTCTCTCTTTCTCAAAGAAAATAACTAATTTTAAAAAGACTCACTAATCTTCATGTGGGTCACCATGGATGAAGAGGTAGTGTGCTACAGTGAGAAGACTGCACAGACACTGGCATTGGTGGACCACGGTTCAAATTCAGCCGGCCGTTTACCCGCTCTGTTGTGTCAGTCAAGTTGAGGTTCTAAGCTTTAGATCCCTCATCCAGGAAATACTCAGCTTGCGAGATCATTGCTCAGACTAAAAGTAATCATGAACGTAGAGCTTCTAGTATGCTCAAAAAACAATGGCTACAGCAATGACAATGATGCCGCAAGGTGCCAGAGGAGGGGAAAAGAATAAAAGAGGATTCCCAGCCCTAAGAGCCTTCTAGTGATGTTTACGTGTTTCTCTAACTTGTTTCTTTATCTGCAAAGAGACCCCTCCAGTTTTTCCTGAGATGCTGTCGCAAGGAGGCAGGAGCAGCAAACTTATTCCCTTATTTTAGAACAGGGTCATTTAAATGATGAGCCCACAACCTCTTATTATTCCAAACTGTTCATTTCCCAGAAGCAAAATAACCTTCTCAAACAATAACCTGCACCTGGCTACCACTGAATTTTATAGGCACTGGCTATGAAAGAGACAGTCTGTGTTCAGAAGCCGGGAGGGAAGCGCTCTATACCACCCATCACCCTTGGATAAATTTATCTTCATGTTTATACGTGTCAGCTGTCACACGGCCTACATGTTTTATGACTGGCCATCACAGATTCTAACACCATGTGTTGTAATCACTCTCGCATTTTCCTCCAGTGTAGATTATTTTTAGGGCCTTCTTTCTGAAATGTTCATTTTAGGAAAACTTGTCCGGAAGTATCATGATTTGGGCTCTAAAGGAGTTTCAATACAGTGTCCTGGAGTCCTCATGAAACGTAAATAACTGGAAAGTAAAAAGGGCCAGATGGCTAAGAGGGGCGGGGGGGGTTTTTCCCCCCNAAATATTGCAGGCTTTGCGGGCCACAAAGCCTCTGTCACAGCTATTCAACTCTGCTGCCCTAGCATGACAGCAGTCATGGAAAATACATAAAGTCATGTGGTTGTATTTATGGGCGCTGCATTTATGGACACGGCAATGTGTTCCAATGAAGCTGTGTTTATGGACACTGAAGTGTGAATTTCAAATAATTTTCACTTGTCATGAAATCTTCTTTCAATTTTTTCAACAAATTTAAAAAAGCACAAAGTCATTCTTAGCCTGCAGGCTCTTCAGAACTAGGCCACGGGCCAGTTTTGACCTGTAAGCTGTAGTTTGCTAAACCTCCCCACCCCCACCCCCACCCCGATCT
>NW_027530879.1:84916-91551 GCF_008692635.1 Crocuta crocuta
CGATCTAGGTAAAGTGTCCTTTGGAACGCTGTCAATACCAAGAGGTATTGGTCAATATCCACAAAATAGAATCCAAACATCTTAGTCTAACACACCAAGCCTTTTGTTATCTGACCCAAATCTCTTCTCCCACTACCATGCTCCAGCCTCTTCCATCTAGATCTGTCTGGTTTTTCATCATTCCAGAATATCCCAGGGACTGTCAGATCAGCATGCCTGTTCTTTCCCCCACCAGTTCTACATGGTAAAAGCTCATTTGTGTCTTAATGTACAGCTCCCATACCATGCTCGCCATGCAAAATTCCCTGACACACCCCTTCCCCTAGTGAGAATAAATCCTTCACGTCTTTCAGGTTCATAGCCCTTTTTGTATGTTCCTCACCTGTGACCTATGTGTTAATGTCATATATCATGATATTGTGGTCTGTATTCTAATTAGATGGTCATCTCTGTGAGGAGAGAAAGTGTGTTTTCTTCATGGCTATATATCCCTTCAGAGCCAACTCTTAACACATCACCTTGTGAGGTGTGATGTAGCAGGTATTCAATAAATACTTGTTAATGAACGGGCTTGTTAATGTATTCAGACACCTGATCAGAGCAACTTTAAAATATGCTAACACGCCTCTATCCTTGTTCTCTTTAAGCCCTGGTGGGGAGAGGATCAGAAGAGCTTTCCTCTGAAAAGGGGACAGTTCCTGCAGAGCTACCCAACATTTTGGACAACTTGCAACCTAAGCCCTTCTGCTGGCAGGTGGGCAAAGCGCTCATGGCTTCTGACGTTAGAGTCACATCGCAAGGGACTATCTTGTAGAATCTTAGAAAGTAGAGCTTCAGGGAACCTTAGAAATCACCTAATCCCACAAGTCCTTGTGAAATGAGAAGGTGGAGCTCAGGAAGAAGATGGAGCCCACTACCTGCACCAGCCCCCTCCCAAGTCAAGCCTGGGACATAAGGGAGTCAGAGTGCATTCAAGTCCCCTTCGTTGAATGTACATTTTCGTTCCTCATGGGTAGAGGTCTAGAAGTAGAATTGCTGACACAAAAGTAGGTGTGTTTAACTGTGTGAGCAAGCTAAACGGTTTTCCCAAGCGTTCGTACCATTTCACATTTCCACCAGTAATGTGTGAGGGAATTCACACATGGTACGAATTCGCCACACGTGGTATGGTCACTGTTTTTAACGTCAGCCGTTCCGGTGGGTAGTGGCGCTCCCTGGCAGAAGTTACAGGGAGCATCTGACATGTTTTTAATTTGCATTTCATTTGCATTTCCCTGTTGACTAATGAGGTTGAAAACTTTCTCACGTGCTTATTGACTGCTCCTATGGTGTCCTTAGGAAAGTGTCTAAGTCTTTTGCCCACTTTTTATCAAGCTCTGTGTCCTTTTATTGGGCTATCAGGCTTCTGGGACCTGCCATATTTTAAAGAGCCTTGAAAATAGTTTTTACAACATTTGAACAGAATAAATGTATTGTGGCTCATGGTATTTTATTAATGTCTCACCCACATATACGATTTGTGCCCCACATCATATTTCCTAAGCAGCGATACACCTTAATATTTCTTTGCTCACTAAACTGACTCATACTTTCAACCTGCAGCTAAGACGCTCAATTTCTGCCACAGATTCCCACAAAAAGCCACGAGATTCCGATCCAATGTATGAAAATAGATGTGAAGTAAACTGAATTTCTCGTATCATCGTCAGGCCTGTTGACCAAAAGCTATTTGATTTGCAAAGCCCTTCCTGGGTAGATGGGTCAGTGTTTACTTTCATGGATTTTACTGTTCTAAATCAAATCAACCAACAGGCCTTTATTGAGTGCTCTCAGTCATCTCTGTAAGCCCTCTCATGCATTACACATTCAATTCCAGTTCACAAATTCAATTCCTCTTTTTTGACCCGAGTTTTATTTGCATTCTTTTGACAGCTGGTATTAAGCCTTTTCATCATTTTTAGCAGCTAGATTTCCAAACGGAAAGGCAAATTATTTCCCTGAAAGCTGACATCATCGTGATTCCAGTACGAGTGACAATAATAACAACACGAATAAAACCTTAAATTTTTGTAATAATTTGTAGCATGTGCAAACAATTCAACCACACCTCGCTACCTCTCCACAGGGTGGAAGCTACCTTTCCGTTTCACTGATGAGGCAATAGCTTCAAGAAGTAAAGAAATTTACCTGAGGTCATGTAGCTACTGAGTAGGAAGGAGAAAATCTGAACTAACTCTTTCTTGTCTTACAAACGAGCACACTGGTCTTTGCACATTGTGAGGAATATTTTCCAAAGTGCGCTCTTTTCCAAAATTAGACACAAAGCAGCAAATGTAATTCCTACTAAGTGCTGCTATCAATCAGGCCACGTGGGAATCTGGTTCCTTTTTCAGCCCATACATACGTATATTAGTACCCTATTCTTGTTATTTAAAAAGAAAAGTCAAAGAATCAGAAAAGCACAAAGATATGTCGAGTCAGTTGAAGTCCCACCACAGTTAATTATTTGGAACATTTACACATCCTTCCCAATTACTCACTCTCAATTTCCCCTCCACTTTGTCTCTCATGGTCTACACACACACACACACACACCCCTATGTGAAACCGTTGGGGTCACACACCTGTATATCTTTATTGCCAAGGGTCCTCCGCCACTCTCAACAGAGGCCCCAGGCCAGCTTCTCACAAAGGAACACTATTAACCCATCACCATCTTTATCACGAGCGAGGAATATACCCTGTTCGATCTCTCTCATCAGCATGATCACAAACCAGGCTCCGCCTTTTCCTAAGACTTTCCTGTAAAACCGGTGATAATCAAAAGAAAATTTTTAAAAGAATCCTTTGATAGCAGTACCCAAAGGGAGACCGGTCTTTCGAGCCCCTCCGGAGGGGACTTCTCAGGCCTGTCCCAGCCTCCACATGGCGTATTACACCTTCCGCGCCTACAGGAGCATGTATAATCCTGACCGTAGGCTCCAGAAAGAGAATTCCTCACTCCACTGCAGTGGCCGTCTGACCAGTCCTCATTTAACATGCCAAATGAACCTCCTCGCAGGCGGATCGGGAGGGAAAATGACATGCTAGGTAGGTACACTCATTCCACTACAAAGATGCGGTCCAACCTTACGGCCTCCACAGAAGTGAAGAGGACACCTACTATGGACAAGTTGAGGCGGCACTGAGCGCGAGAATAGAAGCGTGTCCAGCGACTGACGCAGGGCCCGCAGGGATCTTAGAACCCATCCCAAACTTGTACAAAATCAGCTTCCCACCGTCAGCTTAAAGGCTTCCTTCCCGCTGAGCCTGCTTCCCGTGTGGGCCAGAGAACTATACTCATGGCCTGTCTTCCTTAGTATGCTTCCTCCTTTTGGCTCTGTAGTTCACC
Organism: Crocuta crocuta; assembly: GCF_008692635.1. Lineage (NCBI taxonomy): Eukaryota > Metazoa > Chordata > Mammalia > Carnivora > Hyaenidae > Crocuta > Crocuta crocuta. Next base: position 88,308 of record NW_027530879.1, read on the forward strand.
CTTCTACGTTTTGTTCGGAGAGGTGTGAACTCACACCTGAGCAACATAGCTCTCCTCTCGTAGGCAAACAACAAATTCAGTTACGGAACTGCTNTCAACAGCCCATTTCTGACTTGCTCCACCAAACTCCTCAGCTTTCTTTTTTTCCCCCGGAGTTCTTTTAACACGGAGAATTAAATTAAATTTAAATTAAATTTAAAATTACATACATATATACATATACATACATATACGTATATATGTTATTTTCCTTAAATGGAATCATACTGCAAGTACTGAGGACTCTCACTCAATAATACGTCATGAACGTCCTTCCCTATCAATGAATATAGATTTACAACATTTGTTTCTAAAGGCTAAACAATCTATTGCATTTATCTGCCATACTACTTTTAATCAGTTTCAATCAATGTACATTGAGGCCATAGATCAAGATTCTTTGGCTGCAAGTGACAAAACCAAATTCAAATTAATTTAGGCAAAATGGAGAACTTGTTGGGTAATATAACTGAAAATTAATGCGTAGGTGAAGAATGCCTGGATCCCCAAGCTGAAACACCATCAAGGATTGATCTCTAATGATCGCTCACCTCTATTCATCTCTGCTTCTCTTTGCTTTCTGGATTTATTATCTTTTCACCCATGTTGCTAAGGAAGCAGTACCAACATGCTAAATCTTAGGAAGATTATGATCGGCTTCTGTTGGGTCATATACTGGCCTATAATCACTGTGGACAGAACATATTAAATTAATTGGTTGCTCAGAGTCTCTTTCTCACTGATACAGAAGAAAAAGGTGGAGAGCCACGATAGACTTTCTCGAATCTTGTGGCACGGGGGAAGGGAATTCCTCAAGTTAAGAACAGACTGCATTTATCAAATAAAGATAAAATAATGATACGAAAAGCTAATAAAGAAAGCACTAGAAACCTATAGCTAAACCCCTTCAAATATAAAAATACTAAACAAAATATGCCCCCAAAATCTAGGACATCTTAACAAGTTTTCACTCTAGAAATTTATGAATTTTTTTCAATTTTTGGATATCAACAATTCTCAATTACAGTGACTATACAGAAAGGTCAGAGAAGATACATATTTGGGTCATGAAAGAGAAAAACAGGAGGAATAAAGGACATTGGCCTCCCATCTGGGTCAGCGTCCTTTATAAAACGGGGAAATGGGAACCCATGCACACCACAGGTGGGCGTGCAAATGGTACAGCCATTTTGGAAAACAATATGGAGGCTCCTCAAATAATTAAAACTAGAACTACCATATGATCCAGCAACCTCACCTCTGGGTACATATTCAAAAGAAATAAAATCAGGATCTCAAAGAGATTTAGTGTTCCCGTGTTCGCTGTAGCACTATTCGGAATAGCTAAGATGTAGGAACAATCTAAATATCCATCGACAGGTGAATGGATAAAGACAATGTGATATGTACACACAAGAGAAAACTATTCAGCCTTCTTAAAGCAATTAAACAGGGAGGGGCGCCTGGCTGGCGCAGTCAATGGAGTATGCAACTCTGGATCTCGAGGTTGTGAGTTCGAGCCCCACTTTGGGTGTGGAGATGACTTAAAAATAACAAATAAAAATAAAAAGTAATTAAACAGGGAGGCCATTAGACTGAAGTAGCACTGATGCCTTGGCGGCAGCCTGTGTAAACAAAATGAAACCTAAGCCTGAGTTAATTCCTTTCAATGCCTCAAGGTTCAGAAATCAAATCTGAAGAACCACCAATTACAAACAGCCAACTAGGCCTTCCCAAATAGGGTAATCACTTACGCTACAGCCGGTCAAATACTTTCCTTGCTTTGGGCACCTGGCTGGCTCAGTCAGTAGAGCACGTGACTCTTAATCTTAGGGCATGAGTTCGGGACCATGTTGCAGGTAGACTTTACGTAAATATATATATATATTTACATATATATGTATACGTACATTTACATATTTACATATGTAGATATTTACATATACACGTATATATTTACATATATGTAAATATATTTGTATATGTAAATATCTACACATGTGTGTGAATATATTTACATATATATGTGTATATATGTATATATATATCCTTGCTTTACTTCTGCATCTGCTCTGTAAAAGCCTTTCTCTTAGCTCCTATTGGTGGAGCTCCCCAAACAAATTCACTTTGACGCTGCCTGTTTCAAATCGATGTTTGCTCAGTCTTTAAAAAGAAGGAAATTCTGCACTATGCAGCGACATGGACGACCCTTGAAAACATTATGTCAAGTGAAAATAACCAGATAGGATAAGACAAGTACTGCATGATTCCATGTACGTGAGGTATCTAAGACAGTCAACGTCATAAAATCAAAGACTGGAATGATGGTTGCCAGGAATTGAGGGTGAAGGGAATGGGGAGTTATTAATCAATAAAGTTTCAGTTAAGTATGATGAATAAGCTCGAGATCTGCTGTACAGCATTCTATCTGGAGTCAACAATAATGTACACTTAAATGTTAAGAGGACAGAGGTCATGTTCAATGGTCTTACCACAATAAACTTAAAAAACTTTCCAGGAAAGCTGACCCAACAATTTCTGCTTATCTCCTATTGAGCCTTGGTCATCTTCAAGGAATGCTAAAAAAGACAATTTATTTGAGAGTCTGGGCATATTGGTGTTCCAATAATCAGGGCGTTCTGTTACTAAGAACAGACAAGGAGAAGTATCTGCTCTTAATTTCTTTTTATGCATTTGATCTGTCAGAGAGATTATACTCTTCCACTATCATCCCATTTCTTGAAAACATTTTTTTGGTACTTCTTATTATGTTAATTGGGAGGTAATGGCTTCTGACAGTCATATCTTCGCTGTGGATTCTACTCTTCATTGTTTTAAAGTGATCCTTTCAGTCCTACTTATTGCTCTTTAATCTCTAAAGATTTGCTTATTTGCTTTGTATTTTCCTAACCTATTTCCCACATTCTTTTATGTTTTAATCATTCGGATTCTTTTGTAGAAGTTTATCTCTTACCTTCAACATATAATTGTATTATAGTTTTTTCTTGTACAGAGCATTTACTTTTGTTTTTTATTTTTTTTTCATATTTTTATTTACTTCTAGGAGAGAGAAACAGCGTGAGCAGGGGAGGGTCAGAGAGAGAGGGAGACACAGACTCTGAAATAGGCTCCAGGCTCTAGCTGGCAGTCAGCACAGAGCCCGACGCGGGGCTCGAACCCACGAACCGCGAGACCATGACCTAAG
>NW_027530879.1:91566-91792 GCF_008692635.1 Crocuta crocuta
GCTCGGAGCCTGGAGTCTGCCTCAGATTCTGTGTCTTCCTCTTTCTCTGCCCCTACCACGTTTGCACTCTCTGTTTCTCCCAAAAATAAACAAACATTAAAAAAAAAAAAAGTTTGGGGAGCCTGGTGGCTCAATTAAACATCTGACTTTGGCTCAGGTCAGTTCGTGAGTTCGAGCCCCCGCATCGGGCTCTGTGCTAAGAGCTCTGAGCCTGGAGTCTGCTTCG
>NW_027530879.1:91812-93097 GCF_008692635.1 Crocuta crocuta
TCTGCTGCGAGTCTCTGCCTCCCTCTCTCTCTGTCCCTCCCTTACTCATGCTGTCTCTCTCACTCTCAAAAATAAACATTAAAAAAAAAGGTAAACACTCATCTTAGAGCTTTATCTTTTAATATATAAACTTACTCTTTTCCATTTAATAGTAAAACAAGTGTTTGATTATAATCTTTCCATGGTATTTATTTTTTAAATGGTTTTTTGACATTCTGCTTTTTCTTTTTTACATAATTATGCTTTTGCCAGTTCTTAGTCCCTTTCTGATAAGATCATAATCCTGTATTTTATTTGAAATTATACTTTGAATATACACACATCACCTATATAAAATACATTAATTTAAAAAATGTTAAATGGAAATGGAACGGTATCTACTAACAATTTTATGGGAGATGAGAGAAAATTCTAATTCCCCTCACCCTCCAGTTTTGTGACAGCTTCTATGACTTTTATTCCAATCACATATATTACAATTGTTTCTTTATATCATTGCACCGGGAAAAGTTAGATTCAGCCACAAGGTAGAGACTCCCAAATAATGGCTTAAACAACAAATGGTCGTCTGTCATTCTTGCTAAGAGCCACTCATGCCTCAGCTCTGCCCTGGGCTGGTCCGCAGAACCTTCTCTCACCTTCTGTAATCTCAGGAGAGCCTCACGGGCAGAACAAGTTGTTGGCTCCCATGTTTTCTCAACTTGGACTAATTTTATTGTACTTGGTCACTGTTCTCTAGAGCCTTGGTAAAGAGTTAGGGTCTTTCCTAGGTTTCCCTTTTATTTCTAATTTTCTGCCATAATAAATAGTGTTACAATGGATATTGTTTTCCATAAATTCATGCTCACATTTCAATCATGTCCTTAGAATAGATCACTGGGAAATGAACATCTAGCTTTTTGATGCACATTTCCAATCTGTCCTCCAGAAAAGTTGGCAACTTGGGACTCCCTTACATCTATTTTGTAAGTAACTATTTAACCACACCCTTACCACTACCAGANGTACAGGCTTTCCATTTATATTTCTTATGTTCGGAGTTGTATTTCTAGGGCCCATATTTTTCAATAGGGATTTTACTGTTGCACTGATTTCCTTCTTTGGCCTTTTACACCCTCACTCTTCAAAGGTGAAGTACACCCAAATTGCATGCTTTCTTTGCGTGTTGCAAGACAAATTCAGCATTTTATTCTATCATCTAGAGAGGGAAAAGAAGGCAATCCATTTTTCAACAGCAACTTTTCCCATTATCTTCCAGACCCAGAGGTACGTTACCACAAAAACT
>NW_027530879.1:93115-96336 GCF_008692635.1 Crocuta crocuta
TTACCACAAAAACTGTGTTGTCTTTTCGAAAGCACAATGTGTGTTCCAGCCACGGACATAAGGGAGAAGCTAATGAGCTTGCACTAGGCCATGACTACAGTTAATCTTCTTAGATAAAATTATATGAACTAAACTCCATCACTTCAGATTTGCTCAGCAGATTCCTTGTGCACTTTCTAATCACATAAGAAGTTTGTTCTTCCTTATCTTTATTTGGAAAGGATCCCAACAAGGACAGGAATTGATTTGGGAAATGAAATCCTAAGGCTTCCAAACAGGGATGATATTAAAAATAGTTTATGACCAAGCAAGATGGGAGCCAACCAATGGGGAGGATGCCAGCCGTAAACAATGTTTCCCCCAGCTACGTGGGTGTGCAGCTGCAGAAAAAAAGTCCTACCAATGAGAAGACTCCTCTCATAGAATGACACATATCCAGGGGACTTTAGCCACTTTTTCTTTCTTTAAATCCTACAATTCTTCCTTCATTTGGTATTCTACAATCAGTTTAAACCCCCCCTAGCATAAAATCACATATCAGATAAATAGTATCCAAAATCTATAAAGAACTTACCAAACTCAACACCCAAAAAACAAATACTCCAGTAAAGAAATGGGCAGAAGGCATGAATAGACACTTTTCCAAAGAAGACATCCAGATGGCCAACAGACACATGAAAAGATGCTCAATGTCACTCATCATCAGGGAAATACAAATCAAAACCACGCTGAGATGCCACCTTATATGGGTCAGAGTGGCTAAAATTAACAACTCAGGAAACAGCAGATGTTGGCGAGGATGTGAAGAAAACAGGAACCCTCTGGCTCTGTTAGTAGGAATGCAAATTGGTGCATCTGCTCTGGAAAAGTGTGGAGGTTCCTCAAAAAATTAAAACTAGAACCACCCTACGGCCCAGCAAGAGCACTTTTTTAGGAATTTTTCCAAAGGATACAGGAGTGCTAATGCATAAGGGCACATGCACCCCAATGTTTATTGCAGCACTTTCAACAATAGCCAAATTATGGAAAGAGCCTAAGTGTCCATCAACAGATGAATGGATAACAAAGATGTAGTTTACATATACAATGGAATACTACTTGGCAATGAGAAAGAGTGAAATCATGCCATTTGCAGCAACATGGATGGAACCAGAAGATACTACGCTGAGTGAAATAAGTCAGTCAGAGAAAAACAGGTATCATATGTTTTTGCTCATATGTGGAACTTGAGAAACTTAACAAAAGACCATGGGGGACAGGAAGGGGAAAACATAGTAACAGAGAGAGAGGCAAAACCATAAGACACTATTAAATACAGAGAACAAACTGAGGGCTGATGGGGGGTGGGGGAGAGGGGGAAATGGGTGATGGGCATTGAGGAGGGCACTTGTTGGGATGAGCACTGGGTGTCATATGGAAGTGATGAATCACGGGAATCTACCCCTGAAACCCAAAAGATGACAAAACAACTATTAGGAGTCAGAGTTTTACGGGCAACATAATTAAATGTAACATTAAAGCAGAAACAGGGATAAAAGAGATTACTGTGGAAAGAATCAAAGCATAAAAGAGTAATAAAAATGAGTAAAAAATAACCCACCCTAAGCATATTTAAAGAAAAATAACTGAACTTGTGGGGAAGAAATTAGAAGAGGTGGAAGTAGATGAAATAATTTCAGGCATGTATTCAAATTAAATAAGTATCTANGTGCCTCTGAAATACAGCATTTTCATGTTGCATCCTTCAGGTATACGTTATAAGGAAAAAAGAAAAGCAAAATAAAAATCTTACATTTCATTCAGTAGTTTTATGGTTAGTGGTAATACTGTATTGCCATTTTGAAACCATTTTTGTGTATTAAAGAATAAAGTAAATAAATGATAGAATCCAAGATTTTTCCGTGTAAAAGAGTCCTAAGTATAAAACCAAATAAGAATGCTATAAAAGTCCACATAAACTCAGTGTGTGTGTGTGTGTGTGTGTGTGTGTGTGTGTGTGTGTTGGAAGGCTGTTTGCNAAGCAGTCCTCTTTAGAGAAAGAGTTGTTTCTAGATATGGAATATGGGAAATGCTAAGTGAAAGTGGGATGGCCTGCTGAGCTAGAAAGCAGTAAAGCACTCAAAGACTAAGCAAATTTGGGGCTAAGAATCGAACAGTAGGATAAAGAGAGATACTTGAAGAATGCAAACCAACTTTCATAATATTCTAATCAAAATTAGCTGGCATGTTTATAAACCTCTGCTGCAATAAGTGAAAATCACAGGTCTTCCAAAATTATGTGACTATGATTGATTGAAATGCATTAACTGTATTAAAATGCACGGGTCTGTAAGAAGAAAACAACAACAAAACACTCATTTCCCATCACTGAAGGGGATTATTACACCTACTCCTTACTCTGGAATTTGCATTGAAGAAAACATTTATCCTGGTTTGCAACACGAATTATATTTCAGAGTAATCAAATTGGCACAGCTGATGAGAAAGCTGTTTCTCAAAGTAAAATGACAGCTGATAAATGTAGAATGAATGATTGAATTAGAAAACCACCAATCGGTAGCCTCTTCTGTAGTCCTTCATTAGGGCAGGGATTAACCACAGATGTTAAAACTATTAGGTGAATTGTTAATGGAGAATTAGATAATCACATGGTATCGGAGAATCACCCCAGAGATTACAAACTGCTTGCCAGGGGGAAAATATAACTTTAAGAGGGAGGGGCTAGGCTGTCACCACCTTAACCCAGAGATCAATCAGCATTTCCAAATAATAATGGAACAATCAGACCTGATGAGCCCCCTGAGGTGATGTGGTAGCAAAACACACACCATCACTTATGAAGCATTCTGCCCAATAAATGTTTAATGTGAACTGAACCAAGCCTGAAGCTCTGACTTCCATTTTATAGCAAATACAGGGCTCAGCCAGAGAAGTGAAATGGCGCCGAGGTGCAACTTGAACTAGACCAGGAAGTGGCACTATTCGAGAACTATCGTTTGAAGCAGAGCTTCCGGTTGGACCCTGCTAATCATCAAAGGCTTTGGACAATCCCACCTGTAGGCTGGAACTCATACGCCGACAGTTTCTACAGTAGGAGAAGCGTCATGGGTGAAGTTACAGAAAAGGGGACTCGCTTTCATGAGTGGCCTCGCGGGCAGAGCAAGTCTGGGAATTTTGGACTCAGGAAAGCGGTCACCAAGTACTGAGGTGGCATCTGCCGA
>NW_027530879.1:96413-96694 GCF_008692635.1 Crocuta crocuta
TTTGTGTCCCCTTAGGGGATAATCTCCTGTCGGGACTTCTGCCCTGGACACGTCAGGTCAACGGGGGGGAAAAAGAGAGGAATGGGACTTGCAGTCTCTGGTTCTGTGTGTAACCAGCTTGGAAGTCACCGATCCATCCTAACAACAAGGGAAACACTGAACACACTGAACAATCAACAACTCTTCTTAGGTCTGTAAGAGAAGTAAGGTCACTGGGCAAACCCCCAAACTGGAGAGATGGGCGAATAGAGAAAATCACCATTTACTGAAGCAGAAACTTC
>NW_027530879.1:96824-97248 GCF_008692635.1 Crocuta crocuta
TTTGTGTTTTTTACCTCCAGGAGCAAGACCAGGATCCCATAGTCAGTGTTGGAGAAAAATCCCCTCGTGCTTCTGACCCAGAAAGGGGGAAAAGGAACCATGTTGAAACCTGCCAGAACGCTCTGTCTTCGTGAACAAGGTCTACCCTCAGGCGAAGTCAATTAACAGAAGCCCAAATGACCTGGGAGAAGGCAAATACCTAACTCCCTCCAGCCCTCTCTAGCCATCCCGTTCCACCAGGGGAGGAAGGGGAAACTGAGAAACACTCGTGAAATTCACAGACCAGAAGCACAGGCGCACTAAAGATTAAGACCCAACCCTAGGGCTATGAAACACTTCCCCACCCCCACACTGTACCACCAAATTGCTAAAGGCTTGTTTATATCACTTTCTTTTACCCCATACATCACGTCTCCCTATCAAA
>NW_027530879.1:97336-100682 GCF_008692635.1 Crocuta crocuta
ATCAAATAAAAATAACAACGCATAGTAAAAGACAAAAAAGCACAGTTGGGAGAGACAGAGCAAGCATCAGAACCAGACAGGGCAGAGTTGTTGGAATTAACAGACTGGGAAGCCAAAACAACTATGATGAATGTGCTAAAGGCTCTAATGGATAGACAGCACGCTCGAACAGATGGCCAGTGGAAGCAGAGACATGGAAATCCTAAGAACCAAAAAAAAATGCTGGAGATCAAAAACACTGTAGCAGAAACGAAGAATGCCTTTAAGGGGTTTTATGAGTAGACTGGACACAGCTGAGAGAGGCATCCTGAGCTAGTTAGGCAATTTAGCTATTGTCATAATTTCTCAAAGTTACTTGAAAATAGACAAATGCAGCAAATATGGGAAAAAATCTAGATGATGAATGTCCATTACATTTCTATTTTTCTGTGTCTTTGAAAAATGTGTATATAGTCCAATAAATATTTAATGGATGAAATCAAGCCTGCAGATTTATATAATTATTATCCAATATCTAATATATTTGAATTCAATATATTTAATTCAATATATATCCAATATTTAAATCACATTTACATTTAATTATATATAAATATAAGAGAATAGAGNTCGCTTTTGATTTGATATCTGGATATAATCATCTTAAGCTCCGGGCCAGTCTAGTCGCATCTGCACTCTCCTTCCTGCCCACAGATTAATAGATTATTCACCTTCATAATCAATAGATTATTATGAAGCAAATCCCAAGTACCAGATGACTTCCCCCAGAACGTTTCATTAGGCTACTTTGAAATATAAAGGCTCTTCTTTTTTTTTTTTTCAAATTTTTATTTAAATTCTAGTGAGCCAACTGATAGTGTAATACTGGTTTCAGGAGTAGAATTTGGTGATTCATCACTTACATATCACACCCAGTGCTCATGCCAACAAGCGATGTTAATCCTACCACCCATTTAGCCCATCCCCCACCCACCTCCCTCCATCAACCCTCAGTTTGTTCTCTATAGTTAAGAATCTCTTATGGTTTGTTTCCCTGTTTTTCCTCTGTTCCCCTATGTTCATCTTCTTCATTTCTTAAATTCAACATTTGAGTGAAATCATATAGTGTTTGTCTTTCTCTGACTGACCTATTTCACTTAGCATAATACATTCTAGCTCCATCCATGTTGTTGCAAACAGCAAAATTTCATTCTTTTGATGGCTGAGTAATATTCTATTGTGTATATAAACTATACACACACACACACACCTTTATCCATTCATCACTTGATGGACACTTGACATTTGGGCTCTTTCCAATGTTTAGGTATTGTTGATAATGCTGCCATAAACATCGGGGTGCGTGTGGCTTTTTGAATGAGTATTTTTGCATCCTTTGGGTAAATACCTAGTAGTGTGATTGCTGGGTCGTAGGGTATTTCTATTTTTAACTCTCTGAGGAACCTCCATACTGTTTTCCAGAGGGGCTACACCAGTTTGCATCCCCACCAACAGTGTAAGAGGGCTCCCCTTTCTCCACATCCTCACCAACATGTGTTGTTTCCTGTGTTGTTAATTTTAGCCATTCTGACAGGTGTGAGGTGGTATCTCAATGTGCTTTTGATTTGCATTTCCCTGATGATGAGTGATGTTGAGCATCTTTTCCTGTGTCTGTTAGCCATCTGGATGTCTTCTCTGGGAAAATGTCTGTTCATGTCTTCTGCCCATTTCTTCACTGGATAATTTAGTTTTGGGGTCTTGAGTTTGATAAGTTCTTTACAGATTTTGAATACTAACCTTTTATCAGATATGTCATTTGCAAATGTCATCTCCCATCCCGTAGGCTGCCTTTTAGTTTTGCTGATTATTTCCTTCGCTGTGCAGAAGCTTTGTATCTTGATGAAGTCCCAATAGTTCATTTTTGCTTTGTTTCCCTTGATAAAGACTTTTCTTTAAATAAAACCTCACCAACATTACAAAACTTAAAAAAGCATTTAGTATTATCAGAATATTCAGTTAGTGTTCAAATTTCCCCCAAATGGCTTATAAATGCACCTTTAAAGTTGATCCACTATAAACAAAGTCCACACACTGCTTTTAGTTGAAATGTCTTAGTCCCATAGTCCCTGTATGCTGTTTTAATTAATGATGCTTCATAGAGATCATTCCAACAACCTATTTTTCTTGCCTGCATAGTTTGCCATTGTACAGGTATCCTGTAATGTATTTCACTCAGTCCCCCATGATGGGAGGTGAGGCTTTTTTCAGCCGCTTACTTTTACAAAGCATGCTGCAACAAATCGTCTCCAATGTATAGCTTTGTATATATATGTAAGACAAATTCCTATACAAGGAAGTGTCTGTCTAAATGGCAAGGGACTTTGCAATTTTGACGGAAACTAACAAATTGTCCTCCAAAGAGAATGCCTCAAGGGTATATGTTTCCTCATACCTACACCGGCATTGGCGTGGTCTAAAATTGTGTTCCAACATAAGAGACGAAAAATGCCAATTGTCATTTTCATTTTCTTAACTAGGAACAAAACGTTATCCTTTTGTATATTTAGAAGACACGTGTCCTTCATTTTCTATGAACTAAGTCTTTGTGACCTTTGACCATTTTTCTATTGGATTATTTGTCTTTTCATATCGATTGGCATTACCAATTTATAGAGCAGGGAAATCAGTTCTTCTGATGTGTGTTGCAAATATCTTTTTCTTGTTTGCATTTTAATTTATTTGTGGTAAATTGTGATATACAGGATGTTTTCAAAAAAAAAATCCACGTGCTCTCTTTCCTCTACTCCACGATAACAAAATTTCTCCTATGTTTTTTACATACACAGGGTATTCGAATTTCCAAACGCTTCTGCATGCATTATCTCATTTGTAACAAAAAAGAGTGGCGTGAGTTGGCCAAGCGACTCAGCTCACATCTCTCGTATTCATTGTGAGCGCTTACCTGGTGAACACTGGTAAATGCACAAGCTTGTGTTTTTCCTAAATTCATCTCAGATGTGCTCTACAAGAAAAGAACACTTCGGTCAATCATTTTTAGAAATGCTGGGTAATTTCCCAGATGGCCTCTGTTCTCCCTTATTTCGTGTAGTAACATAAGTGGGAGTAACTGAAGGAACTGGTGGAATTTTTCCTGAATATGAATAGAATTTCCAACAGTTATTAACTGAGGAAGGCATTCGGTGGAAGTGGTTACCTAAAAATTACTTCTAAAACAAAAGCGAAACCAATTTCTAATGGGAAAAGCTAGGAGTCGTGTTTATTTGCCCTTTAATGTATAATACTGGATAATGGAGGAGATAATTTAGTCCCTTTCAAAATGAGCAGCAAATCAGAAGTCAAATGAGTT
>NW_027530879.1:100693-103915 GCF_008692635.1 Crocuta crocuta
ACCCAGGGAGGAAGAGGTAGAGCCAGGATTCATATCCAAAGTTTTCAGTTTGGACTGAAGCCACTGGATTTCTCAAAAGAATAGTCCAGAAATCAGAGAGGATATTCATGTGAGGCAAAGTAAACATCAAAAGTAAATTTTGGGTGTCACTGATCCTCATTCATCTTGAAAGACAATGGTCTCTGCCTCTAATGCAAACTACTTCCCTTATACAGCCCACAAAGCATTCGTTTGTAGGAACTTGCTGGTTTTCACTCGCACTCTCCTCCTGCCCACAGTTGCACAGGCATCACACCATGCCTTCTAAGCCACAGAGCCTCGGTATTTGTTCAGTGAACTCTTACTGCTACTCAAAATCTCCAAGAAAATTCAGTGGCCAATTGTCACGTGCGAATCTTGATTCTATATATACATGCACACATATCTTAAAATGCCCACCTCAGTAAAATAGCCTCTTTTCTATTGTGAACAGACCGAATCACTTGATGAAAGAGACCTTTCCATCATTAAAATGAAACTGGGAGCCTGAGCTGAGCCATGGACATAAAACACAGATTTTCTTTTGTAATAAGCAAAATTAGTATACGTATGTATATGCAATGTACAAATAAAATATGGAATTCTGCGACCCCAAAAAGAATATATATCTTAGTCCACTAAAATCTTCTATGTAAGCTATAATTATAGCAACTTTTACCACGCATTCTCCATGTGCTAGACAATGGACCTTGTTTGGGGGCCGCCTGGGTGGCTCAGTCAGTTAAGTGTCCGACTTCAGCTCAGGTCATGATCTCACAGTTTGTGAGTTCAAGCCCTGCATCCAGCTCTGTGCTGACAGCTCAGAGCCTGGAGCCTATTTCAGATTCTGTGTCTCCCTCTCTCTCTCTACCCTTCCCTGGTCACACTCTGTCTTTCTCAAAAATAATAGGGGAAAAATAGTTGGGGAGAGGGAGGGAGGCAAACCACGAGAGACTCTTGAATACTGAGAACAAACTGAGGGCTGATGTGGGGGAGTGGGGACGGGGGTGATGGGCATGGAGGAGGGCACTTGTTGGGATGAGCACCGGGTGTTATAGGGAATCCAACTTGACAATAAACTATGAAAGAAAAATAATAATAACTTTAACATTTTAAAAAAGACCTTATTTGGATTATTTCATTTCATCCACATAACAATCTTTTGAGTTATATATCAGCACTAAAAAGAAATTAGATATCAAAGCTGTGAAAAGACGTAGAGGAATCTTAAATACATATTCCTAAAAGAAAGAAGCCAATCTGAAAAGGCTACATACTCTACGATTTCAGCCATATGACATTGTGGAAAAGGCAAAGCTGTGGAGACAGTTAAAAGATCAGTGGTTGCCAGGGTTTATGGGGGAGAAAGAGATGACTACATGGAGCACAGAGAATTGTTAGGGCATTGACCATACTGTGTACGATACTGTAATGAAGGACATATTTCATTATGCGTTTGTCCAAACCCATAGAATGTACAACACCAAGGGTGAACCCTAATGTAAACTACGGACTTCAGGCAATGATGACGTGTCAATGTAGGATTCATCGGTTGTAACGAATGTGCCACTCTGATGAGGGATGTTGACAACGAGGGAGGCTATGCATGTGTGGGGTGTGGGGTAGTATGGGAAATCTCTGTACCCAAATTTTCTGTGAACCTAAAATTGCTCTAACACTAAAGTTTAATGGAGGGGGGGGCCCGGGTGGCTCAGTCAGTTAAGCATTCAACTCTTGATTTCGGCTCATGGTGCGTGAGATCGAGCCCCACGTTGGGCCCTGCGCTGACAGTATGGGGCTTGCTTGGGATTCTCCCTCTCTGCCCTTCCCCTGCTCACACATGCACTCTCTCTCAAAATAAATAAATAAACATTTTTTAAAAACCCAAAAACTAAAGTTTAATGGGTGATGGAGATTAAAGAGTACTCTTATGATGAGCACTGAATAATGTATGGCATTGTTGAATCACTATATTGCACACCTGAAACTAATATAACACTGTATGTTAACCATACTAGAAAATAAAAAACTTAATTAAACAAAATTTGACAGCACAAAAAAATACACCAGAAAATAAAAATTAAAACAAGTCTATTAAAGATTGCAATATAGGGGTGCCTGGGTGGCTCAGTCGGGTGAGCATCCGACTTCGGCTCAGGTCATGATCTCATAGTCAGTGTGTTCGAGCCCCGCGTCGGGCTCTGTGCTGACAGCCAGCTCAGACCCCGGAGCCTGCTTCAGATTCTGTGTCTCCCTCTCTCTCTGACCCTGCCCTGCTCACGCTGTCTCTCTCTCTCTCTCTCAGAAATAAAAACATTAAAAACTTTTTTTAAAAAGACCATTTTATCCAAGTATTTTCCCACACTGAATATTATAGCAACTTATAATGATGAAATTAAGGTAATCCAGAATAAAAATATATGTACATTTCAACCTTCTCTAATGCATCATGGTTTCTGCTCTTCTTGCCCTCTACATGTAACCTTCTTGCAACATTCAACACACTGCATGTTAATTGTCCCTACGGACTCTGAAAAGTGGGTAGGTTCATCAGGCAAGGAAATGGGGAGAAAGCCTTGGCAAAATCAGATGTCATTAATATGTAACATGCATTAAACATTATTGCTCTGAGTAGGATGCTATAACCTGGCCTTGTAAGGGTTATGCTTTCTGGCAGCGGAATATGTTTAAATTCTAACGTTGGAGCCAACATTTCAGAAAGGCTCCTTCACCTTTTGTGAATTGAAAAAACCAAAAAGCCCTCCCCAGAGATGCCCCCTTCCAACATACGGGCCTCTCTGATTCTCAGAAAAGGTACATCTGAGTGTATTTGCAGTCCGGGCCCCTGCCCTGCAGGTGGGTGAACAGTATGGTGCCCGTGCCTTTCCATGGCCTTTCTTCCCTCATTTCTCAAGAGCGGAGACCGAGAAGAGCTGGGGCTGCCGGCAAAGCCTGTGGCACCTCTCAGCCCTCTCCTTCTAGCTCTTTCTTTCCAGGCATGCTCAAGCTTGGCCACGATGTCTCCTCTTGCCCCTCAAACCAAAGCCCTGCCTCTCCTACTCCCCAGGGCTAATTTGCATCTTCATGATCAATAGGAATGGCAAATTGGGTCATGGGTTCATGACGATTGTATGTGATGACATCGGCCAATGGCTTCTCTGGACACATCTTACAGTCATAAAATGTTAAGCCAGTTGGAACAAA
>NW_027530879.1:103944-106970 GCF_008692635.1 Crocuta crocuta
CAGATTCTTTGGAGATATTTAAGTGTGGAAGGAAATACATGGAAAGAAATTCAGAATTCTAACTGCAAGTGTCTTGGATCTTCAGAGCAATTTAATACTATAAACCTTATGAGGCTCTGGGCTTTTTAACAAGGAAAAAGTTGCGGAGATTATCGAGATATCCTACAATCACATGGAAATTGTTGTTCAAATGCATAATTATTTTCTCAGTTAAGTTTCAGGTTCACGGTGAAATCTCAAAGAACCTATTTTCATCCACCAAACATAATAAGGGATTATGGTCTCTTTTTAATATACGATGAAGGTAGATTAAAATGAAAAAGAGGTTTTCACTTGATTTGTATATATGACATGTTGAAATGATGTTCGCCACAAACAGAAGTCTTATTTCTAAGCATATTGTAACTAGCAAGATCCCCACTCAGGTTCTCAAGTATAAAATGACCTAAAGTATAAACCTATTTGTTTTAACTTTTGTCACCGCTTTTTGTGGCAGGCTATCTCATTTGGCTAAGATTTAAAGTCTTATGTGTACTTGTCCAATTTATCTCCATGACTCTAACTGCCAAATAGCAGCGATCTCTCTTCCCCGTCTTCGTATCCAGTTCTACCTTTGGCAGAACGCTCAGGATCATAGGAGGAAAAGGAGATTGATTGAGAGTATAAAGTTCTAGAGGAGTGGTTCTCAACTAGGGGTGATTTTGCCCCTCAGGGGACATGTGCAACATCTAAAGACATTTTTGGTCGTCACAACCGGTGGTGGTTGGGGGTGCTATTGGCTCTAGTGGTCAGAGGTCAGGGGTGCTGCTAAACAGCCTACAATACACAGGACAGAAAGGAAATGACTTCTTCCCCAAAGCTTCTAGAAGCAGTAGAACCCTGCCATTTAATCTGGTGAGACCCATTTTAGACTTCTGACCTCCAGAACTGTAAGATAATAAGTTTGTGTTGTTTCAAGCCACTACTCCTTTGGTGATTTGATACAGCAGCATTTGGAAAAGAATTCATATAGGAATAGGCAGTTTACAGAACAGGAAACATAAATGCCTAATAAGTATATTTTAAAAACCCTCAAACTCAGAAATTAAGGTGAGATGCTATTTGAAACCCACCAATACAAAGAAAAGATGTGGGGTGATGTAACTTTTACCACTCTTGGTGGGGGTGAACATGAACATAACCAATCTGAGGGACAATGTGACAGCATTTATTATCATTAGAAAAGTGCATGGCTGGAACTCCACAGTTCCACTTTGAGGGATAAACTCTGGAGAAAAGTCTGGCACAGAAGCATCAGGAGAGTTCTAGAACAATGCACATTATAGGATCATTTTAATACGAAACAACTGGGAAACACGTGAATTATTGGCCAATAGAGGCATTTATAAATATATTATGCTATGTGCATAGATTGAATACATTGCCTAGACTGAATACATGGACTATATGTCTCAACACAGAGAGATCTTCAAAACATACCACTGAGTACAGAGAGCAATTGGCAGTGTGATACACACAGTATAATAGGCTTTGTGTCACTGTCAACACACACAGCACTCTTCTAAGTTTTTCCTGGATGTTCACCTATGTGGTAAAACACAGAACCATGGACTGGGAACTTTCATGCCCTTCGGTGCTGGTAATAGACGCTGGAGACGATGGAAAATGGGACGAGAAAGGAGGACAGAAGGGATTTCAACTCCACCTGCAATGTTCTACTTCTTAGACACGTAAAAACACAAAAATAAAAACAGCACACAAAATACCAACTTTTGTTCACAGGTTTTCTTCTTATACGTTTCTTTCTCTTTTTGTCTTCAATTTTTCTCAGAATACAAGCATAACACCCGAAACAATGGGCGTTAAAAGGAGAGTGATCATATTGGAATTGGTTTGGAATAAACCCTGGGTTAAAACTTACATTCAAGGGGGGGCCTGAGCGGCTCAGTCAGTTAAGCATCAGACTCTTGATTTGGGCTCAGGTCGTGATCTCATGGTTTGCGAGTTCAAGCCCTTCACCAGGCTCCACGCTGATGGTGCAGACCCTGCTTGGGTTTCTCTCTCCCTCTCTCTGCCTCTCTTTCTCAAAATAAATAAACTTAAAAAAAAACTTACATTCACAACTTAATAATTCACTTTGTCTTTCCAAATTCAGGAAGTATCTTGACACATTAGTTCAGACCTAGTATCTTCAAGAATTAAATTGATATTGGATTAATGAGATAATGGAATGGGTACTGGATGAACAAATGGAAAACACAGGCATGGAATAATACCTGAGCGTTACTAAAGTTTGTCACATTTTCAATCAAGAAAAGTGTCTGACATGCATTGCCTGATATTCCAAAGAACCCCATCAGCTAAGTAAGGCAGATCTTCTGAAGAGTCCTGTTTTCCAGGTGGAAAAATGGGGGCCCAAAAGACAATGACTTGTTCAAGGTTGTAAGTGGTAAGAACCAGAGCTTGGACGCTTGTCTTCTGGTTCTGAGTGCCATGCTTTTTGTACTATATCAACTACCACCTGGGATGAGAAATGGATTATTTAATAGCTGCTATTTTTTTTTTAATTTATTTCTGAGAGAGAGAGAGAGAGAGAGAGATGGCGTGAGCAGGGAAGGGTCAGAAAGAGAGGGAGACCTAGAATCCAAAACAGCCTCCAGGCTCTGAGCTAGCTGTCAGCANGGCAGGAAGGGAAGAAGGAGCGCAAACCTGGATGTTTTAGATGTTTTAGATGTTCTAGATGTTCTAATTGGCCCAAATGCCATTAAAGTCTGTGCTGTGGACTGGTTGTTTAAATAAGCAAGCAATCACGCAAATGATTCTTATTCCGGGTTCATATCAAAATAGGGACTGGTCCTGATTTTTAAATTTTATTGGGGGAAGTCCTGGCAAGCAATATCAAGATGGCTAATGGTAAAAGAGAAACAAGCAAGAGTTACAAAGATGATATAGAAACCACGTTAAATCTGGAATCATTAAGGGAACCAGCCATGTTTCACTGGGAAAAAAGAAACGTTAGGGAAAGT
>NW_027530879.1:107021-110850 GCF_008692635.1 Crocuta crocuta
TGCCTCTCAGGAATTCAAGTAGAGACTGGATGAGTGTTTCCAGCAATGCTTAAAAGGAAATGGTTATTTTGGAAGAGGCGCGGAACTAGATGAGAGAAATAGAATCATCCTCTGCCAATCACTCCCCCGAACACTGGTGTAATGGAGGGAGGCAAGTATCCACTCGAATAGTTCTGGAGGCCCCTCCAGCGAGGGCCATTGAAGCAACAGAGATTCCCTCTAGAGCTCACAAACATCACACAGGCATGTATGTGCCTCAAAGGGAGAGTGGAAAAGATACGCTGAAGACCTTGGAGAGGGCTGTGACTTCTGGTTTTGTCATCTGAGCCTATCCTTGTGGGGTCTCTGAAGGCTGAGGTCAGGTATGTGATGAAGAATGTCACACCAGAAGACAGAGGAGCAGATGGGTAGCATCCTTCATGGGAACACCGGTGCCTGGCAGTTACATACATAAGCAAGTTGACAATTGCCATGAATTGAGGTCAGGTGCCCAACTGGAAAATGGCGCAAATGATCTGGCAAGTAGGTTGTCTAGCTGCAGTACTGTGAATCACTGCGTTGCTCAGTGTGAAATCTAGGACTGGGAAATGCAAGAGAGGAGTAAGTCACAGCAACCTGGATACCTGCGGTCGTCTGTACTATCTGACGGAGGCTTGTGTGGGAAGAGGAGTAAGCTGGGTTAAGCCGTGTGGACAACAGAGTGCAGATCCAATGCTTCCATCTCAGCCCTCCACCTTCTCTAGGAATGCAATATGAAACTGCAGCGCGACCTTCCTAGAAGCTTATTTTGCTCTTCCCACCCTTCTCCTAACGTGCCTCAGCTCACCATGCCCTCCTGGAGCCCTCCTTGCTCTTAGGGACATTAAGGTAATCCTTTCTGAGGACCTACCCTACCAGAATGGCACTTTAACAAGATCACTGTCATTTATATGCGCGTTAAAGGTGGAGAGGCATCCCTTAAGGATTTATAACTGTGGCCCAATCAGGACTGTATTTGTGAATTACCTTAACCCTATAGCAAGCAAACAATAAGGAGTTATTATTTTGAGCCCAACTTTTTCCAGAGTTATCATAAACTCTAGCTGTATGCCCGACCAGAGCGGACCGTGGTGGTAAAGGTAATAGATGTGGTGTTGCTGGACACCAGAATGGAGAGAAAGCTCATGAACCGTGGGGCGTAGTTTTAAGAAGACACTACCCCTTCCTTTTTGCAAATGCCAAACCAAAAGAAAGGGAGACTGTGATCCAGGAACAGACCCAGGGAAGTTTTCTTAAGGGGCTACTTCTCCGAGCATGGCCTATTTTGCCACAGAAATCTTTGGGACTACAGAAATTGATGGAAGGGTAGGTGCCCCCACTTCTAACGNCTGCGAAATTAAATCCTACTTCCTGGGGTTACTGCAGTGTTTCAAAGAGGGCTTCCTTAGTATCCTAAGAAGGCTTAATACTGAGCCAAAAAATATAATAGTATGGTGGATGTTGAATTCTGGTGAACTCTCCAGAATCCATTCCACCCAGCCAACCATGGAAATCCATCCCTCTTGCTAGTAATTAGTTCAGGGCTGGGCAGGCTTAAGCCAGCTTGGACCAAGGAGAGGTGCTAGGAGAGACTTGCCGCGTACATATGAGAAAAAAGCTTCCTCGGTTTTAGGAGAGACCTAGGAGAAGCCTCCCCTCACTTGACGGACAAGGGTAGATGGGGGGCGGATCGCCACCTGTGGCAATCGTGCAACCACAGGCACACGCCTTAGGATGAAGCCAACCCTATAGGCTTAAGAAGAAATCCTCTTTCTCTCTCTTTCTGCAAATTTCACATCCTCAGAGGGGGGAAATAGAACTCAAGTCCCTCATGGCCCTGTTGAATCCCCGAAGCTCACTCTACTTCTGGACTTCTTGGTGCACGTGCTATTACATTAACTCCCTAAGTCAATTTGATGTGAAGTTGATTGCTGCCCGTAGCCATCAACATCCTTACTGATACTAATCATCGGTGAGAATCCTCTCTTTATGGCAGGCACGACACAACGGCATAATTAGCATGGATTTGCAATCCTCCTTTCTGAAGTGACGCTATTTAAAAGCACATGCTCTTATCCCAGGTGAAAGAATACGATTTTTACCAACTATAATGAGATTCAACAATTACAGCAGAGTAATTTTGAAAACAGATGTCATGATACTCCCATCTTGTGCAAAGCTTATTTTAGTATCTTTATTGGCAATTCTTCACAAGGCGCTCAGGGCTGCGGTCGCCGTAATTGATAAGACCGGTTGCATCATGGAGAACATTAACATGCTAGTTTCACTTTGACTTTTAGACCATATTTATTGAATAGATTCTATGTGAAGCCTCCCATTGTTTTCACTTGAAAAGTCCAAAATTGGACTCGGTTTTACATTTTACTATCTCTGGCTTTAACCATTTACGGTACCCCATGTCTTACCATGTCTGGAATTTGCATCTCAGGGAAGAAGGTGATGTTAGAGGTTTCTTGGCAAGCTGGTAACTGACTAGATCTGTTAGGGTAGGAAATGAAAGTCTGGGGCCATCATTCCTTTAAAAAGAAAAAAACCCAGTGACTGACATTTTGGAAGTTAATACGTTAGCCACTTGGCAAGTATTAATGTTCATGATTCTCCACATGTTAATTCTCCTCCCTTGCATGCCCTTCCTTGTTTTCTCTACTAATCCAAATTTTAGCTATCCCCTGGTTTTTAAGACAGTTCAAGTACAATTCCTTCTTTGAATCTTTGTAAGTGACTCATGCCATAGCCTGGAGGATAAGCTGAAGCCATTCTGAGAAAGCTGAGTGCTTAAGTTTAGCAGACCATTTTAGCACTTGACACCTGAGACCAGTTGGCCAATCAATACTGCGCAACCCTAACTCTAGTTCTAGACCTAGAACTAGACCCATCCTGCTTTCTGAGCCTTGGTACTCTCATCTGTAAAACGGGGAAAGTGAAAGACAGGCATGCCTTGCTTTATTGTGCCTCACTTTACAGTGCTTTGCAGATACTGCATTTTTTACCACTTGAAGGTATGTGACAACCCTGCATTGAGCAAATCTATCAGGGCCGTGTATCCAATGGCATTTGCTGACTTGATGTCTCTGTGCCACATTTTGGTCATTCTTGCAACATTTCAAACTTTTTTCTTTATTATTCTACTTGTTACGGGGATCTGTGATCAAAGACTTGGATGTTACTACTGTCGCTGCTTGAGAGCACCATGAATCGCACCCATAGAAGATGGCAAAATTAATCAGGAAATGGAGTGTGTGTTCTGACTGCAGATGTGGTGGAAACAGCAAGAGAATTAGAATCAGAAATGGAGCCCGAGGATGTGACTGAATTACTGCAATCTCATGATAAACTTTAATAAATGAGGAGTTGCTTCTTACGAATGACCAAAGAAACTGGTCTCTTGAGGCGGGATCGGCTCCAGGTGAAGATGGGGTGAAGGTCATTAGAATGACAACAGAGGATTTAGAATATTCTATAACCGTCATTGATAAAGCAGCGGCAGGCTTTGAGAGGACTGACTCCAATTTTGAAAGAAGTTCTACTGTGGGTAAAACGTTATCAAACAGCATCACACACTACAGAGAAAACTTTCGTGAAAGAAACAAGCAATCAATGCGGGAAGATTCTTTGTCATCTTATTTAAGAAATTGCCAGAGCCACGCCAGCCTTCAGCAACCACCAGCCTGATCAGTCAGCAGCCCTCAGTGTCGAGGCAAGACTCTCGACCAGCAAAAAGATTATGACTGGCCTAGAGCTCAGATGATGGTTAGCAGCTTTTATAGATAAAGCATTTTCTAATTAAGGT
>NW_027530879.1:111025-113578 GCF_008692635.1 Crocuta crocuta
TAATTAAGTTATGTACCTTGGGTTATTTTTAGATAGAATGCTATTTCACATTTAACACACTACACTACAGTGTAAACATCACTCTTCTATGCCCTGGGAATCCAAAAAAATTTACTTGACTCATTTTATTGCAATACTCGCGTTCTTACACTGCTCTAGTATCTCTAAGGCTATGCCTATATTCCGTACCCGGTCAGACCACAGTTTATTTATCCATTTGCTTCCTGGAGGACATCTTGATTGCTTCCAAGTTTTGGCAATTACGAGGAAAGCTGTTACAAATAGCCGGTGCAGGATTTTGTGTAGATGCGTTGTCAACTTCTTTTGGGTAACGACCAAGGAGTGCAGTGACTGACTCAGGTGGTCGGAATATGTTTCGTTTTGCAGAAAACCAAGATGCTGTCTTGCAAAGTGATGACACCATTTTGCATCCCACCAGCTCCCCATCTTCACCATCAATTGGTGCTGTCAGCGTTTCAGATTTTGGCCGTTCTAACAGGTGTGTGGCGCTATCTCGCTGCTGTTGTAATTTGCATCTCCCTTATGACATACGATGGGGAGCAGGTTGTGGTTGAAATATATTTCATCATGGAGGGAGCATGAAATATGGGTAGTGGGTAGAGGCAGGCCTGGANAGAACTGAAGAACTAGAATTGTCCTGGAGGAGGTTGGCTGGCTCCGGAGGGGATGACAAGTCACTAAAAGGGATGAGCGGAGAGATAGCGAGTGGAGAGACATGATCAGATTTTGTTTCTTAGAATAATCATTATGACTGCATGCAGAGCAGGGACTGACCAGTCAGAAGATAGAAATCCAGGTAAGAGAAGATACAAGATGTAGAAGGAGGGTTGGAATTAAATGGATGGATTACAGAGCTCTCTGGGGGAGGGAAAGAAAGGATTTAGATTGATGCCCTGTCTTCCAGCAAGCCCTCCCTGATAGCCCTCGCCCGAGGGACACCAGGCCTCCTTCTGCTCTGCTTCCCTTGTGCTTTACTGTCATTCTTCCAGCACCCAGCGTTAGCCACCAATGGGGAGCCAAGTGTAAAGAGAGAGAAGAGCGAGGCGCAGCATGGAGGTCAGAATGCCTGGTTTTGTATTCCGACTCTACGACTCATCGGTTCTGACACCTTAGGTAAAGTGTTGGACTCTTCTGTTGAATCTCCATTCCTGTATCTATGAAATGGGAACTTTTTAAAACCTTGTATCATAAAGCTGGTTTGAGACACAAATATGCTAGTGCTGTAAAAGTGATATAAAATAATAAACCATTGTGTTTTGCCATTATTGCCTCTACAATCCACACCCACACATGTGCACAGTCCCTTCGAACCTTGATTAATAATAGCTAACATTTCCGATGTAGGATTTAAGCTACCCTTTTCTAAATAGAACGAATTAGTTGTAACTGCTCTGCATGTTCGAACTTACTTAATCCACACGACGACCTTATAAGGGAGGTACTGCCATTATGCCTCCCATTTTATAAATGAGGGCACTGAGGCACAGAGAAAGGAAGTGACATGCTCAAGTCTACATGGCTAATAAGTCGTAGAGCTGGGATTCAACGCCAGGCAGTCTGTTGCAAGAGCTCACGTCCTTAACGACGATGGGCCTCTCCCAGCTAGAGGAGTATGATTCTATGCTGGCACCTTGCAGAATTATTTGCACCTGGGGGCGCCTGGGTGGCTTAGTCGGTTAAGCGTCCGACTTTCGCGTAGGTNGTTCCTCATTTCATATTCCAGTAATTCTTTAAATGAAAGTCATTTCTAAAACCATCTTCTCAATTTCCTTTATCACTCGTTTGTAGTCACCAGTTTTATTTGGCCCTTCCTACGTGCTCTNATCAGTCGGCAGCCCTTTATCCTGGTAATCCACAGCATTTCTCAATTCCTGTTCTAATATCTAAAGGTAAATAGAAAAAGCAAACTTGACTTCAATGAATATTTCATTCAATGAATATTTATTTTTTCATGCTCTGGCACACGCACCAAAAAACACTGAATCACGAGACCTTTGCAAGCTCTTTAAAAAGTAGATATTGAGGGTCTCTCTTTCTCTCTCTCCCTCTCTCTCTCTCTGTCTTTCTCTCTCTCTCTCTCACACACACAACACACATGCATGCACATTAAAGAATTTTTGTTTAATGTTTATTTATTTTTGAGAGAGAGAGAGACAGCGAGCGGGGGAGGCAGAGAAAGAGGGAGACACAGAATCGAAAGCAGGCTCTAGGCTCCAAGCTGTCAGCACAGAACCTGATGTGGGGCTCGAACTCACAAACCACGAGATCATGACCTGAGCCAAAGTCGAACACCAAACCGATTGAGCCACCCCGGCACCCCCACGCATGCACATTTGTAAAATTCTTTCTCTTTCAACAGACACCAGTGAAAATTTTCTAAAACTCAAATAAGCACCTCTGACATTTCACCCCTGCGCTCATTCACAGCTTCAGCCATGATGGAAACCACCGGATGACAATCAAGACGCCTTTTTTCCAAAAACAGATAGAATGTAGCCCAGTAGTTTTCAGCCTGGGGTGATTTGGCAGCAA
>NW_027530879.1:113700-117622 GCF_008692635.1 Crocuta crocuta
TAGCATCTAGTGGGTAGAGGCCAGAGATATGCTAAGCATCCAAGAACGCACAGAACAAAGGATTATCTAGCCCAAAATGTCAACAGGGTTAAACTTGAGAAACTCTTAAAACCTTTGTCAACATTTAATAGAATTCATGCTCGTACAACGCAACTTCCTCAAAATGTGCCCTCGTAACAATTGCATAACGTTTTAGCCTGCAGACAACTTTGGGGCCACCAAAGGTTCCTTCATAAGTCATTCATGCTGGAAATAAAAGCATGGACACATCAGGCTGTAAGGACAAACCAGGCCGCCAAAACGTAAGTAATCGGCAAAATCAGCCATCCCCAAGCCCGTTTTGGGAAAGTTTCTAAAAACTTTTTGTGTTTAAAAACAAATAAGCCAACTTTAAAAAGCAAGCCAAATTTCTTCTCTTATAATTTAATTTCCTGTTCTCAGAATTTCAAGTCTCTAAGATGTAGTGTCATCTGATCTCACTTTTGTCTTGATTCTGTGTTCCTATGAAAGGCTACGTGGTAACAGCCCTCTTGAGTTTCTAAACGAGAGAATCTAGTGTTCTGACATACGACGTAGCCTCAAAGTGCACCTCCAGATAAGATCCCAATCTGAATCATTAGGAAGAGGCTACGCAGGAAAGGGGGGTTGTGTCTTTTTAGTTCTCGTGCAGAAAAATTCTATTTCTTATCAACCTCATTTCCATAGTGAGTCACCACTGGAAGGAAATGGCAGCCTCTTGGTGACCCACGGCCACAGCCTTCTAAATCCAGCTTAATGGCCCTCTTTGCTTGGCCCAGTGCCACCAAGGACTGTTGGCTCACCCCAAAACCAATCCTCTTGGCTGCTCTCTAACTTTCATTTAGTAAATTTAGAATGTTATGAAGAACCCTTCTAACCCCTCTCTGGGATAATGTCCAGGAGCCACTTTGCCTAAACAAAGTCATTGATTTTAATGGAACAAGTGAGAGAGCCAATTTGTACTGCATGGCACTCTGACAAAGATGAGGAAATGCTAGGACTCATTTGTCCCAAATTCTATCTCCAATGATAGTAATGACTCTGCAACCAAAGCGATCTTCTACAAAAGTAAATGAGATCACGTCACTCCCAGGTGAAACCTTTTCCATAGCTTTCCATTACGGTGAGGAGAAACTCCGAAATCTGTCGTGCAGCCTGGGGAAGACGACCATTCTCTAGGCCCTGCCTTTCTTGCCAGTCTCAATGCACTCCTTCTCCATCGAATTCCGTGCTCCGCTATTCTGGATCTCTTAAAGTACGCTTCGCTCTTCCTGGAAAGCTCATGCGTCCCATGCCTGCCTTCTCGCTTGGCTTAGCTGACCCCTTCTCATTTTTCAGATCATGGCTTCAATTCGTTTCCTCAAAGAAGTCTTTTCTGCTTGAATTACGTCTGCTGAAAATCCCGTGGGCCAAAGCAAATCATCTGCCAGGTCCAAACTCAAAAGTTGAGAATACATACCATGACAAGGCCAACGCAAAGAGTAAGGATGTAGGGCAGAGGGAGGAATTGGGGCCATTTCTGTAATCACCACCATCCCCTTCCAGGTGCATACAAGTGATGATTAGGCACCACCTCATGATGATTAATGTGTACCATCGCTGGACACGGCCAACTCATTTATACAGTTGAATAGCTGTCTGGGCCCGATTCCTTGTCTGTACTTGTCCTCCTCCACCTGAAGCCCTATTACACCTATGACACCGTAATCAGATGTGGTAAATTTCCTCTTTTCTCCAAATAGCTCCACAATGCATTCTTTCTTTGAAATTCCACTGAAATCCAATCTACTGAAGTAATTAAATACAAGAGTCTAGGGGCAGGGCTGGAGGCAGCCCAGGAAAATCAGCCCTATCAGAGCCGATCCCAATATTCTCGACTGGCCATGAGCAAAGATGACCAATAAAAAAATGAACTAGGCTCAGACAAGGCCACCCTGTGACCATGCCTGGAAAAACGCCAATCTACAACCATAAAAATGATTAAACATTCCTCTCTCACGATCAACACAGGTGACGGCTGCTCCTTTACCAATGACCTCTCAAGCCTTGATTTAATCCTCCTGTCTCCTAGCGAAACATCATTAAAATACCCAATCATCAAATTGTCACAGCTCCTTGATAACAGGCAAACTAGAAGAGACCCTGATTTCTTAAATCCTCCTTACGGAGTTCACGAAGCCTAAGCCCTCTAAGGAGGCCTTCCCAGACCCCTCTTACTGAGATGTCCATGGGCCTTCCAGGGGATGGCACTTCTTATAACATTGTTGAGTATAGCTGTGTTCTTGGGGTGGTGTTTGTTCAGTAAGCTTCAATACCGTTAGGTAACTCAATCCCATTCAAAGGGTTAAGCGCTCTGACATAGCCCTGGTTTGAAACACGCTGAATTTCAAGCACTGCTCAACAGCACAAAGAAGACTTAAATAATATCACCAAGTGAGTTTAGGATTTAGCCAGGCTGGGCAATGTGCTTGCTGAGACTAGACAGATGCAGGAAGCAGTCGCTGATAACGCACGGTGTCCCTTTTCTGTAACTTCTGAATAGAATAGTCATAATGTATTCAGGGTGACTGAATTTATTCTCCCATTAGAGCCTAGACTCCAACAAGATAAAAAAGGTTCCATAGGATAAAATGTGGTTCCCACCCCCCCCCACCTTAGCTTCTTTTAAGACTCAGACCTGTGTATAGTAAGCAAAATCAGTTCTTATAGGGGCCCAGAGACTCATTCTTTAGAGTTAGCGTGGCCCGAATTCCTGGCTCACTTACCTCCACGTTTTTTCCAATAAGCATTTCATACTTTCTTACGTGTTACTGCTCTCATTTTCGGTCATTGAAGAGTGAAAATAAGCCGTAAATTCTCACTTCTGCCAATTTTCCAGATGCCATCAAAATCGTACACTATCACATTACCAGAAGACAACACACACATTGTTGCAGAAATGTCATTAATCATAGTATTATCAGTAATTGGTGTATTTTTTCAAAATAAATTATTATTTGGGAAGAAACAGATGTGTATTCAGTATCAGCCTGAATACTTTACCAGATAAGAACTGTTAATTCCTACTGAAATATTTCCCCAGGTATTCAACCAAAATAGCTCTAGAAGCAACAACCTACTTTTCCAGCATATGCTAAGCTCTCCAGTTCTAGAAATGGAGATGACTGTCTTTTACTCAAATGAGGAAATGGGTAAGTGTGTAACTTTCAAATACTGAGCTTTTTAATTTTTTTAGTGTTTATTTATTTTTGAGACAGACAGAGCATGAGCAGGGGTGGGGCAGAGAGAGGGGGAGACACAGAATCCAAAGCAGGCTCCAGGCTCTGAGCAGTCAGCACAGAGCCTGACACGGGGCTCAAACTCATCAACTGCGAGATCATGACCTGAGCCCAAGTCGGACGCTCAACCAACTGAGCCACCCAGGCGCCCCCTAACTGAGCTTTTATGGATGTTACCACAGAGGTCTGAGCTCCAGTTTTCTCACTTGGCTTTCCCTTCTTCCTTTCTTAATGAAAGAGAAAATTATGCAAATGTGGCAGACATTAGGGCAGTATGCGGATTCACCCCTCTCTGGGCACAGGGTCTGTTTGTCATTTCCCTACCCTCTTGGACTCAGGGTGGCCATAAGAGTCGCTTTGACCAATGAAATTCAAAAGTGTCTTAATTTCTGCATGTGTTAATTGCTTCCGGGAGAAAGGCTTTAGATTGGCCCTGTGAGACCCCGGATGATCTGTTTCCTCTTGCCAAGGTGACCAGAGAAGCCGCAGGTACGGGCTTCGTCAGCCTGGGTCCTAGGGTGACAAGGTGTAGAGCAGAGCCCACCAGCCAACTCATGATGAACTTGGGCAATACGAGAGAGAAATGAGCATTTGTTAAGCTACAGATTTTTTTAGGGAGTTTTTCA
>NW_027530879.1:117765-119609 GCF_008692635.1 Crocuta crocuta
AGAAGGACAGAAACCATTCCAGAGATCAGCATTTTTATTGTTCAAAAAGTAAGGCTTTTTTTTAAACAACATAAAGACACAGAGAGCTTCACTTGCCAACACATTAGCCACTAGTCATACGTGGCTATTTCAATGAAAAAAATACTCAAAGATTCATTTCCTCAGTCACGCTAGCCACATTTCAAGTGCTCAACGCCACATGTCACTAAGGGCTACCGAATGGGACAGCACACCCTCAGTTCAGAAAGTTCCGCTGGGCAGCACTGATGAGTTGAACAGCAAAGTACCCAAATCACTGCCCCTACCCTGTCACCAACCCCTCCTGAAATGCCACCACTCCTTACGGATTATTCCATAGCATTTTCCTTCTTTTTAAAAAAAAAAAATTTTAATGTTTATTTTTGAGAGAGAGAGAGAGAGACAGAGTGTGAGCTGGGGAGAGGCAGAGCAAGAGGGAGACACAGAATCTGAAGCAGGTTCCAGGCTCTGAGCTGTCAGCAGAGAGCCCGACGCAGGGCTTGAACTCACAAACCAGGAGATCGTGACCTGAGCCCAAGTCGGATGCTTAACCGACTGAGCCACCCAGGCGCCCCTAGTACTGTCCGTCTTCTACCTTACGTTACTTTTCCTATGGCTTCACATTATAAATGTAAATACATCTACATACATACATATACATATTGCTTGGTGATCTGCCCTTTTAATTCAACGAATAAAATGTCCTGGAGATCATTTTTCTTTTCCTGCTGGGCATTTAGGTGGTTTCTAGAAGTAACCACTTAGTGTATTGATAGAGATCCTTCTAGCTCATTGTCCAGGAATTTTTCTTCCACCTTGACATAATACACAACATGTATTATACTGTGATTTCTTTTTCCATTTAAGTAACAATAAGGTTTGGAGTTCGTTTCGTTCATTTATATTCTCCTATACTTCTGATAATTTCGTTATTTTGATTTTACATTTAGCTCTTGAATCCAACTGATATTTAGTTTAGAAGATAAACAAATAATTTAAATAAAGACATAAACATGACAATGGTGTGGATTAGGAATCTAAAATATCGGTTTTCCATAGAGATAGCAAATTGTATCAATTTCATTTTCTAACTACTCCATAATACTCAAAACTAACATAAATGGATTAATAGAACAGAAAAGAGAATTCAGAAGCTGCTGCATGTTTATTTGAAGTCCTGTGACTTCACAGGGCACTTATAGTTTGTTTCTGATATAGCCAGTTATCCTCAATCTTCTTTTTAAAAACCTCTCTTGGCTCCTTTTATTACATTTTCACTTTTATATGAATTTTAGGGTTGAATTGCCCCCTTCCTTTTACCATTTCTTATTGGAATTTTGAGTTGGAAAGCCCATTCAGAAACAGGATATGACTACATTTTTCAGGTATTATTTAGTATCAATACTTCAGGAAATAGTTCTTTTTTAATTTCTTGAACTAAATCTTACAAACTGTAGTAGATTTAGGGGCGCCTGGGTGGCTCAGTCAGTTAAGCACCCGACTTCGCTCAGGTCATGATCTCACAGTTCGTGGGTTCGAGCCCGGTGTCGGCTCTGTGCTGACAGCCAGCTCAGAGCCTGGGGCCTGTTTCAGATTCTGTGTTTCCCTCTCTCTCTGACCCTCCCCTGCTCACGCTGTCTGTCTGTCTGTCTGTCTGTCTGTCTCTCTCTCAGAAAATAAATAAATAAATAAAATTAAAAAACCCAAATTGTGTTAGATTTAGTCCTGGCTTTATGTATTTTTTAATGTATTTGCTATTGTTGATATTGTGAAAGTATCTTTTTAAAATCCCATTTTCAAATAGGTTATTGGTAGTATATGAAGGC
>NW_027530879.1:119652-119936 GCF_008692635.1 Crocuta crocuta
TCATTCATAGGCTTAATCATTTTTCAGAGAAGCCTTCAGATTTTTCAAAGCAGAAAATCAGTATTATCTTCAGGCAAAGACACTTTTTTCTCTTCTTCCCCATATTTATGCCTCTTACATCTTTTCCCTGTGTTCCTGCTTAGGCAGTACAGTGGTGAAAACGGACGTTTTGTATTTTTCCTGGATTTAATAAAAATGCATCTTACATTTCTCTATTAAGCACAGCAGAAATCAGTCTTACATTTAATTATCAAGTGATTTTTTTTTTTTTTTTGGGATCTTTG
>NW_027530879.1:120044-122834 GCF_008692635.1 Crocuta crocuta
ACCCTACTTAAAAAATATATGACACTGGTTTAATATACTGTGAGTCTGGCCAAATGCTGTGTGTGTTGGGGGAGGGAGTTTTCTGACTTTTCTATCAGTGTAATAATAAACTTCAAAAAAGGGAGTTTGGAAGCTTTTCAGATTGTTAATGCACTGCAATAGTTTACAAAGCATGAAAGCTATCTGATCTTGGAGGTTTGGGGGGAATTACTCAAAAACTGGCACCCGAGTGTTAAGATTATCTATTTATGTCCCCTTTATTTTTCTTGGTATCACACTTGTTAAAGGACAGACCGTTCGGGAGATCTCTTAAAAAGAATCACGTTTGCGTTGTGTTGATTAACTCTATAATTTTCAGAAAAATACCGTTAAGATCTGCTTTGCCTTTATATTTATTTTTACGG
Source organism: Crocuta crocuta (assembly GCF_008692635.1). Taxonomy (NCBI): domain Eukaryota; kingdom Metazoa; phylum Chordata; class Mammalia; order Carnivora; family Hyaenidae; genus Crocuta; species Crocuta crocuta. Next base: position 120,449 of record NW_027530879.1, read on the forward strand.
GTTTTTCTGTTGTTCTTTCATTGGGTTTTAGATTTCACCGCTAATTGCATTTCCTCTGCTTCTCTAGGGAATGTATTTATAATGGCCTATTTTTCCTCAAGCACTTTTTTGGCTATACTCCACATGTTGTTGTTGTTTTTCCCCAATCGTTAAATAGATGCATTTTATTCAAAACCAGTATGCCAAATCTTAATTTCCATGATTTCAAAATCAAGCTGATGGTAGTACAGTCGGCTGTGGGCTTTTCCCCCTCCTATTTTCTTAAGTCGCATCCACAAATTTCCCCATAGACAAGCTTCTCTACCAACGACAAGTTTTTCGGTTCTTGAGAACCGTCAAAATCAAGAGGGGCCACATTATAGCAATTTCTACAGTCTTGTCCATAACTAATCACATCTAAGTGCCAAGGAGCAGAAAGGGTCACAGGGAAACCAGCTGCTAACTGTCACCCTGTCCCTCATGATGCATTTGATCTTTCCACACTTGCACTGTTGTGCCTGTCTTTAGCTTCACAGGAGCATCCAAAGCCTCTTGCCAGACTATGGATCCCTTGTTTATGGCTGAAAAAAACCCCAAAGCTCTTTTGAATATAGAAAGATTCTAGTCTTCTAAAATCTTTGCCAAAGACTTTCTGCTTCATGGAATAATTTGATTTCTGGACTGGATTCACAACATTTAAATTCCACTTCCTCGCCTCCCAAGTGAATAAAGCAATCCGGAAACACCATACTAACTTCTCTGAAAATTTTCAGACAGGAAGCTCTAAGTTGAATTCAGAAGAGTTTATAGCTCTAAAGGTCCCAGACTGCTTAGGTCCATTGTAACATGGAGTCAGGAAGTCCTTCTGACTTACTTACACAAGACTGTGTGTGCCCAGGGCTATAAAATTCTGGTATGACTCGAATCTCTCATAACCCAACATACTCAATCGCCATAGAGACATCATTTGGTGTATAAACATGAGACAAAGAATAGCCTCTCGGGTGCCTGACTCAGGGAAAGCGGCATCTGATAAGGGAAAGGCTGGTCATCGGCCACGTGCCAGTGCAGAACATGAAACTTATTAATGGCCATGGCACCCTCACCATACTCCCAAACTCTGATGGCCTCGAGGAAAGCCACTGGCCCTTTCACGAGTAAAATATAAGATTCATCTGAAGAGATAGTGGGGAAAACATCACGCTCTGAGTCAAGGACAAGTGAGACGACGAGTTGCTGTAACTCGACTGCCGTATGAGGTTTAGCAGGGCCATGACATCACCTGTAGAAGCCAAAAATATAGTCATGATATCATTGAAACACTTCAACTTTTTATTTTCATTCCAGTTAACACAGTGTTATATTAGTTTCAGGTGTACGATATAGTGATTCAAGACTTCCATGCATCACGTGGTGCTCAAAAGGACAAGTGCCCTCCTCAGTCCCTTCTTGCAAGAGGGAGCGGAAGGGGCGGCAGTGGACGAGGGGCTGTGGCTCTTGAACTTCCAGGGGGAGAGGAGCAGCGGCTGCGGACACATCTGTGCCGAGGGTGGGGGAGGCCACAGAGCCTTGCCCGTGGGCAGAGACGGGGGTGGGGGCCAGTGCCGCCAGCAGTGCCGGCAACCCAGGCACCCCCAGTCCGCCATGCTCTGGTTTTTGTGGAACTCTCATTGACCTTGATGAACCTTATAATTAAGAAGTGATTTGGGGTGTTTTGGCTTTTATTTTGTCACTCATTTCTAATTTTATTACATTGTGGTCAGAAAACATGGTCTGTGATCTCTGCTCTGGAGAACTGGTCATCATACATGCTTGAAAAGAATATTAGCTTCAATCTGTCAGTTATGAAAATATATAGAGTTAAGCTTCATAAATGTGCAATGGAAAATTCTACGTACCAGTGCTTTTGAGTTTTCGATATTGGTTTCTGGGAAGTCATGTTAAATTCTGCCAGTATGTTTGGGAATTCGTCTCTTCTTCCGTATTTCTATTCTTTTTTTCCTTTACCTATTTCAAAATTCTGTTGTTCGTGGCCTTATGTCATCTTAAAGATATGGATCTGTTGTCAACATGATCTCTTTTTCTCTTACTACTTTTGGCTTTCACTTTTACAAATGTTAATATTTCTGCCCTTGGTTGTTTTCTTTCATTTTAACATTTTATGATATATCTTCTCTGACCTTTGCGTTTTCATTTATCTGTTCCTTCACGTGAAGCCTATTTTAAAATGATTCAACCAATCTGTTTTACTTTTTCCTTTTTTTAAAAAAGGTGTATTTAACGTATCTACATTTAATGCAACCGTTAATATTCTTGGATTTATTCATGCCATCTTATTTCATTTGTTCTATTTACCATGACTTGCCCTTATTTCTTCTTTTTCCTTTCCTGCCTACTGTTATGCCGA
>NW_027530879.1:122899-128013 GCF_008692635.1 Crocuta crocuta
ATGTGTTTTGTTCTACTTAATTTTCTTCTAGTAATCTCGAAACGGCCGTCATCTTTCTAATTTGCTACTTTAAAATTTTTATCAGATGCATACCTAACATTATAGGATTTTAGTTGCATCCAAAGAAAGACAATTGGTTTCTAAATCCTCCTCTCCAACAAAACGGAAATCTCACTTCCTTCTCGAGCCCTTTCATTTCCCTTCCAACATCTATGATTTTAGATCCTGGGTTGTGTCATTATTATCATTTGACTTTTGCATCAATAATCACGTGTGGTGATCACATGACCTGAGCCGAAGTCGAACGCCTGACCAACTGAGCCACCCAGGAGCTCCTGTAAATAACATCTTTAACTAGCACTTTTTCAAAGTGCCTCCATGAGTCTCTGCCTCTCTGAAAAGTCTTAATTTTTCTTCTTTTCTTCTTCTTAACTTTTCTTCTTTTAAGTTATTTTTTAAAGGTATTTTGAGAGAGATAGAGAATCCTAAGCAGGCTCTGCACTGTCAGCACAGAGCTCGAGGCGGGGCCCCGTCTCACAAACCATGAGACCATGACCTGAGCCAAAACCAAGAGTCAGACGCTTAACCGACTGAGCCACCCAGGCGCCCCAAAGTCTTAATTTTTCTTGACACTTGAATGGTAGTTTGCCAGGTTATGGGATTCAAAAATCTAAAATCATTTCCCTTTTGTTTGTCAAAATATGTGGCAAGAGGGAAGGTGAGAAGAAAACTGCTTATCTCAGGTGGGCCACTCTGCCCAAACCGTCAACATGCCCCTCACTTTGCCATCATAATAACCCGAAAGCAGAGGTCGTCGCCTGCCCATTTCACCTAAGGGGAAATCAGCACAGAAAGGTTCTCTCGTGCCCGAGCTGCACAGCAAGTGAGCGAGAGGGATACTTTCAGGCCAACGTTCTTGGACTTTAAAGCCCCGCTCCGAGTCTAGACCTCTGCCTTCCCATAGAAATAGAAGGCAAGTCACACGCATACTTTCAACTTTCCCAGCAGTCAGATTTTCAAAAGTAAACAGGTGACATTCATCTTACTACTTTATTTAGCTCAGTTTATCCAAAAAAAGTATTATCGTTTTGGCTCGTCATCAGTGTTCAAAAATGATCAAGGAGACACTTGGCTTCCTTCCTGCTGAGGCTTTAGAATCTGGTGTGTCTTTTACCCTGACGGCCCACCTCAGTTTGAAATGGCCACATTTCATGCCCTCCACCGTGACTACACACAGCCCAGCTCTATGCCGTGCTGCTTTTGAAAGCAAACGCTTTCCGACACTGATTGAAAGCGTCCTCTGTGGGTGACTTTTCCATCCCAGTTTGAGGTGAGGAAATCTGGCTTTCCCTAGAAATAATTTTACGGCTATTCTTTTGCTGATTGCAGATCCACGACTAATTCCTCCTCGGTGCTCATCCTCATTATGTAGCATGGCCTCTCCTCCTTGGTCTACACAGCCAAAAGTCAGAAGCGCCTTCTTAAAGCCAACCATTAATCCATTCTAAAGACAGATTAAACAGTTCTCCCCATTTGATGCCCGCTGCGTGTATATTTCTATACACGCCTGACTTCCCTTTTTAGGCAAATACCTGGCCAGTTCAGACAGGCTTTTCATCACTCTTGGGACAGCCCTGGGGCTGGGGCAAACATCCCATAGCTTTCGTTTAGCCAGTCCCCAAGAGCGTTATGAGAAGGAAAGAACACACACATAGCAATTTATTTTTAATCTCTGAAGCATCCACCATTTTACATTCTCTTCTGCCAGAATTTCAACCAAAATTAATCTCCCAGGCCCCTCACGCTCTCTCTCCAGAGCCTCCTATAACTCTAGCAGTAGCAACAACTTAGAAACTGGAGTTTTAAATAATAAAGGATAACTTCCCTCAACGGAGCCTATAACAGATTGACGGGCTGGGACAGTAGAGATTGGATATCAGCTTTCGGGGCTCCAAATGGCAACTTGACTCACATGACATTCATCAGAGAACAGCGTTAACGGCCTAGCCAGAAACCCTTGGGATCAACACACTGCAGCTCTGTCTTACTTTAGAGTTGTATGGTCTTGGGCAAGTCACCTAATCTCTCTACCCCTTATTTCCTTCACCTCCATATGAAGACCATGATGCCTACTCCTTGGGCTGTTGGCAAGATTAATGGATATGATGTATGTAAAGTTTCACTATAACTCCCCTAATAAGTGTCAGCTGAAAAATAGTTAAGGGTTTACATTTTGTTTTATTCAGCTTTACTGAGGTATCACTAACAAGAGAAATCATATATATCCGAAGGGTAAAATGTGATTATTTGAAATACATATACTTTGTGCAATCAAGTTCATTAACGTATTCATCACCTCACCTAGTTACGATCTCTGTGGGTGTGGGTGTGTTGAGAACACTTAAGGTCTACTCTCTTAGCAACTTTCAAATATACAACATGGTATTATTAACTAGAGTCACCATGCTGTATATTAGATCTCCAGACTCACCCATCTTATAACTGAAGGCTTGTACCCTTTGGCCAGCATGTCCCCATTCCCCCCAACCCCAGACATGCATGGCTAACATTCTACTCTCTATTTTTATGAAATTTCCTTTTTTTTTTTTTTAAAGATTCCTCATGTAAAAGATTACACGGTGTTTGTCTTTCTCTACATGGTTAATTTCACTTAGCATAGCATAATTTTTCTAATATGTTGATACTAAAGCAATTATCTTCATACTCAGGAGCAGATGCTGGCTTTGTTGCTTTGAAATCTTGGATAGGTCTCTTCCTTTGCTAAGACTCAGTTTCCTTGACTTTAACCTCATAGAGTCAAGGTCTGGTCTCGCAAGGCTATTGCAGGGATTAATAAGGCAACATATGTAAAGTTCTTTGCACGACATGAGCTACACAGTAAGAGCTTCAAATACTGGAGCTCTTGTTCTAATGGACTAACGCGATATTAGAGCGACACTATTTCCGCCATAATGTTTTAAGAAATGAAGATTAATTCTAAATGGCATTCCTAGCAATGTCATTGGCATACCGCCAACTCTTGAAGACACAATATTAATAACCAACTGGTGACCTTTGGACATAAAGGCATTTCACTTATTTTGAAAGGAGCTGGTTAGGACACTGGGCAGAGGACACAAGACTTAGAGTACAGCCCATTTGGAAAGGTGTGTGTAGCAACCACACCCACCTGCCTGGGGCAGCGGCCAAGCAGCCTGCTGGGGTCGACGGTCCACCTGGCATGCCCGGTCCACATCCCACAACCTCACATCTTGTCATTTGTCTCTGTCACTTCCAGTCCGAGTGGCATCTGCTCACATCACTCAAGGTGCATTCCACCATGACCCCTCCACCCCCGGGGGTCAACTTAACCCCTTTGCTCTCTGCCATGAGCACCATGAGCCCTGGGTGGATTCTCCTCCAGCCCCCTTAGTGACAAAATGGTACTTAGTCCAGCAAATCGAAGGCGGACCCCTTGTCATCTGCTCATCAGGAAAGCAGAGAGATCTTATCTCTTTGGCTCACATTAAATGCGTGCCACAAAGGAGCAAACTACAGAGAACCTGCCGAGGGCGGCTGGAGGGGAGGTGCATGGGGGGGGATGGGCTAAACGGGTGACGGGCATTGAGGATGAGCACTGGGTGCCCTGCGTCGGAGATGAATCACTGGGCTCTACTCCTGAAGCCAAGACTACACTGTATGTTACCTAACTTGAATTTATATTAAAAAAAAAAAANCATGCCGACTGATTTCAGTCCATCTACACAGTGTTTCCTGTTTTCTGTTGTTCCCAGGATCTCCCGAAAAGTCAGTGCCAGTAGCCATGAAAGTGCATCCAGGAGAGGAGCAGCTTGTTAGAGCGCAGCGGCAGCAGGAGGCACATAAAAGGCCTGATAAAAAGCAGGCCCCTCAAAACAGAGGGCCTCCCCTGGGGAAAGTCGGGCTGGCAGGCTGAGGGATGCACTCCAGATGCCTGTCTGCCATCATCAGCCGCAGCCACCTGTGACAAAATGTCCCCACCTTTCCGAGCGCCTCAGGGCTAGGCTCTCCCCAGCTGTTGACGGTTTTTTTCACATCTCCCCGCTTGTAACCTCATTTTCACTCTCTCTTCTCCTGTTCCTTGTCCGTTTAATTATTCATTTGACAAACATCCCCTGAGCACTGCGAGAGACCGCGTTCTCCCCGTTCCTCAAAATGGTCTTCCTGGTCGAGCTGCACCCAAATCACGTAAGCTAACAATTAAAATGCATATTCCTGGGCCTCTTCCCAGCTCTGCTGAACGAAATCCTCCCATGTGCAAAGCTCAGGGACTCGAATTCGCGACAGGCCTTCCAAATAGTATTGCGATACATGGGCGAGTGTGTATACCACTCACGTGGATTTTCCTTCCATTCTACCTTTCTCATAGCAGGAGCTCTCCAGAACCAACCATGTCTGCACATGCCCAGTTCCCTGCACCATCGACTAGACAAGGAAACACTAGCTGCTTTAACAGACCCCTCCCCCCGAGTTTGTGGCTTAACATGGTAACACTTTACTTCTACTCGGCAGAACATGCCAATGCGACGCAACCACACACGCAGCTTTCCTCAGAGTGGTGATTCAGGGCTCAGACTCCTTCCATCTTGTGGCTGCATTATCTTCAAGGGGTAGCTCCCAAAATGCCCTCCACAAGGCGCCCACCATATTTGAACTGTCAAGGAGTATGGAGGACCAGGAGGGAGGTGGGTCCACTTTACAAGTTGGGGTTGGAGGTGGGATTTTCCACTTTTGTCTACATTCTGCTGGTCACATGGGGTCACACGGCCACAACTATCCTCGAGGAATGTGGCCAGGTGGTCTACCCATATGCCCAGAGAGCAGAAGATTTTGAAGAAAACTTCTCAGTCTCTACTTCATGCAGCTCATTAAAAAATGTTTTTCAGTATCGAGGTTCCTCAGAAAATTAAAAATGGAAATACTACAGGATGCAATAATTCCACTACCAGTTATCTACCCAAAGAAGACAAAATCACAAAATCAAAACGATGTATGCACCCCTATGTTAACTGCAGCATTATTTACAACAGCCAAGATATGGAAGCAACCTAGTATCCATTGATAGACACATAGAT
>NW_027530879.1:128169-128997 GCF_008692635.1 Crocuta crocuta
CATTGATAGACAAATAGAAAAGGAAGACATGGTGTGTGTGTGTGTGTGTGTGTGTGTGTGTGTGTGTGTGTGTAAAAGGATGGGATCTTGCCGTTTGCATCCAATAACATGGATGGACCTAAAGGATATTATTACCCGAAGTGAGATAAGTCAGATTGAGAAAGACAAATACCACATAATTTCACTCATGTGTGCAATCGAAAAAACAAATGACTAAACAAACAAAAAGCAGAATCAGACCTATAAATACAGAGAACAGGCTGATGGTTGCCAGAGGGGAGGAGGGAGGATATTGAGCAAAATGGGTGGAGGGGTGGGGGAGGTGCAGGCTTCCAGTTACAGAATGAACAAGTAGGTCACAGGAATGGAAGGTACAGTGTCAGGGAACAGAATGAATGATATCATCGTAATAGCGTTGCATGGTGACAGATGGTAGCGACACTTGCGGAGAGCACAGCATAATGTGTAGAGAAGTGGAATCATTGTTGTACACCTGAAACTCATGTAGCATTGTGTGTCAACCCTACTCAAAGAAAAGCAATTTGTTTAATGGGTTTTCACCACCAGCAGCCGAGAGTAGCTGCAAATGGCAAGGAGATATCCAGAGACTTGAGACCTTCATTGGGATGGGCCCCAACTGCTGATGCTGGCATGATCCTTGCCAAAGAACAGAAATGAATCAATCCAGTCGATCCATTCTCTGTCTACTCCAACTCTCTGCAGGCTTCTGGGACCATGCTGGGCCCTAAAGGTGAGCTGCAGCCTTACTGGGAAGCTGAGGACCGGAAATCTCAGCCGTCCTCCATATGGCTTGAGAAATTAAACAGC
>NW_027530879.1:129041-132441 GCF_008692635.1 Crocuta crocuta
AAGTATAAAAACAAGAGTCTGTTACACTGATAGGGATCCCAAAGCAAATCCAAAGCCCAGACCCTTGAATGTCATGATAACAGTAGCAGATACAGTAACACAGAAACGTCAGAAGTCATTATCTGAGCCCCTTCATCCTGAGGCTGTGAAGGGACTATCAGAAAAGTGAGACTTTGGTGGTCAGTGATTTAAAAAAAGAGAGAACCTATGCCAGGCAACCCTCCATCATGAGATGGGTAGTTGGTAATAATGAGAAAGGCACCAGCGTGCTGCTGGTTGAGGACATTACAAACTGGAATGTTCCGGAAGGAATCTGTTGGCACCGAATTCAAAAAGGTGCTACAGCTCCATTTTGACCAGAAACAGGGGAAAGTGGTCTTTACTTGAACCCCAGCAGAGCCAAGAGTTCACACAATGGTGGTGATGACAAGATCTGACCAAAAGCACCAGGCAATAGTCATCAGGAATGAATGAGTGAGTGGAAAGAATGAGATGGGGAAGGAGGAAAGGCCAACATCCAGGTACCTTATTGAAGTCACTGCTGTGTGGAATGGGGGCTCCATTCTGCTAGAGAAGCAGAAAAACAATTACCCCCCCTAAAGGTGGGACATCAGACGAATGGATCAAGAAGATGTGGTTTATCTATATCATGGAATGCTGCACGTCAATGAGAAAGAATGACATCTGGCCATGTGTAGCAACGTGGATGGACCTTGAGGGTGTTATGCTGAGCGAANCAATAAATAAATAAATAAATAAATAAATAGGTGGGACGTCAGAGCATTTATACATTAGCTTCCTCCCCTCATGGTGAGGGTACCTTCCTCCTATTTCTGGGCTATGCTTGTGCAAGGGCCTACCAAGCTTCCAAGGTGTCAGAAAAGACCCTGAAACAGAAGGGAGAAAAGGGAGGTGGGACCCTGTAAGTGCGAGCCGAGTGTAGATTGGCAAGGAACTGGCCATCTCAGCAGCCTCAAATCAGACGTTGGCCAAGTGGATGTGACCCAGTTTTATCAGATGCATCTTCCTGAAGAGAACCCTGAACTTCATCACTGGTTTCTTCTTGAAAGAATGGCCATCTCGACTTCCTCACCTACCATTCGATTTCAACTCACCCCCATTTCTTTTCAACCCACCATGATCAAATTTCAAACTCAGTGAAGCCGAGTTACTGCCTGATTATTGAACTGGTGATTGCCAAACCAGAGTGTCACTTCTTAGTTCTTGTTTGGGGGTGTTGGTATAAAGGTGGCATCTACAGCTATGCGGTTGGAAAAGGACGGTATGAATCGCAAGGAGTGTGGTGCAAGGGTAAAGATACCCTGGGTGGTGACTGACGGGACTCTCTGAATGCCCCCTCTGAGCTCCAACATCTGACAACCTACAAAAACGTGACATTAGAAGCGATTTCCTTGCGCCTTGAGGACTTCTGTTTCCCAGAATCTCCAAACACGTTGCTAGAAAATATCTTGGGCTTTCATCAACAAACATCAGAGCAGGAATTATTAGCAGCCAATAGACCCCATGATGGTTGACTAAATGGGTCATGGATTCTGTGGCGGGAAAGNTCGGAGTCGCATCACCATCTCCCACAGCCGTGTGAGAATGTGTTTCCTTACCTCCCACCATTTCCACTGTCCCACACGGCCCTTCCTTGCCAGGGGGTTGGGTGGACCACCTCTACCTCTGACTGTAGATCGGGGCTGGGATATTGTTTGAAAACCTATTTGTCACCCAGCTGCCCATCATCTGAGTCATGACCGCACCCAAGTCCTTTATTTGGACAGGAGCTGAAAATAATGTTCATTAGGAGCAGGATGACACGTATCAGCATGCACGCTATGTTATGGTTGATATGCGACAGAACAACATTCATGGATAATGGATCGATATTTCAGTACAAGATGAGCTGAACAAAGCTCCAAGTGTGGGTGCTTCCCTGGCTGGTGCCAGAACCTTCCACAGAGCCCTCCCTGATCTTGGCTGCCCCTGTGTAGCCACAGGAAACATGAAAGCAGGACAGAAGTGAATGATTTCTGTGAGGCAATCTGAAGTCCAGAGCAGAGTTCTACTTGAAAGATGTGTCGGAACACACAAAATGGTACCCCTTTTCTTCTCCTCTCTACCTGGCTGCTTCAAGACCCTCCTCTGTATAAACCTGACATTACCCGGCAACTGTGCACACGGTCCTTTACACTAGGGTTTCACGTCCTTGGTGCCACTCACATCCTGGACCAGGGTTCTTCGCTGGGGACGGGGAGGTCTGTCCTGAATGAAGACATCTAGTGGCATCCCTGGCCCCTACCTACTAGATGCCTGCAGTGTCCAATTCTGATACCCAAAATATCTCCACACACTGTCAAATGTCCCCTGGGAAGGGGCTAAGTACGCCCTCGCTAAGAAGGTGAGCCCAAGAGGACCCCAGAAGACTCCACTGCATCGTGCAGCCTGGACAAAGTGCTTCTGGAGTCAATGGTGGACGTCAGCCCCGAACTTAGATGACGGTCAGACGTGGTTAGAGCCCGGACCAGTAACTGAAACACAACCAAGGTGCATCTTTCTCAGCAGATGGGGTGTGGTTGAGAACACCCCTTGTCTTTATTTAAGTAGAGCCTTCAGCCCAAAGCATTTCTGAATAGCCAAGCCCTATAAACAAATTTCTGCTCACGTGACGGGGAAAACTCAGCAGAGGTGTGGGTTCCCTGCTGTGCTCACACATCTCCTTAAGCTATTATTTTACCTCAGCAATAACGAGCTGATGCCAGGCCACCCGTGACCTGCTAATGGGGTGTGTTTTCATATTTATCTGCCTGCTCGTTGGGAATGCTCCCTGATTGCTCTCCAATCATTTCCCACCCCTCTCGAGAACATTAGATATTAATTCAAGCTTGTCAAATCTTATATGATATATCCCATTCAGGAGCTAATACCTCATCAACCTCACCTGGCACTGGAAAATTCAATTTCTCAAGATACCAGCTGTCATCCTGGAGACCTTGCATAGCTGTTTGCACAGCTAATAGGAAATGTTTTTGTTGAGGTGGGTTTTTTTTTTTTCATTTTTTTATTTGTTTGGTTGGTTTTTTTGCAGCTGGTAAAGTTCTATGAAGTGCATCTGAAGCAGATACCTCCATGAATCTAAAAAAATGATCACAATGAATAAACGTACAGCACAGAACCTTAAGTGTTTTTGTGTTATTACCCTAAATAACAACAAATAAAATAAAACTCGATGCATATATGCAAGTTACAGGATTCTTCAAAAGACTTTTTTTTATGGGAAGGCTGTTGGTGCTTAGTTTCAAACAACAAAAAAACAAACAAACAAAAAAACCAACTAGACTGTGGGTGCTATTTGATAAGATTGGAGGCACCTCATGTTGACTATCCAAACAACATC
>NW_027530879.1:132454-135427 GCF_008692635.1 Crocuta crocuta
TACCAATGTAGAAAAGCCAGTCCATAGAGATACAGAAATGCAAGCAAAGTTAATCTTCTATAGCTCATTTTACAAGGTCAAGATAATTTTCTCTTAAAGACATCAGGATTCTCCAGAGCTTTTTTTTAAATAGTAATTCTAAGGTGTCATTATTATTGTTATTGTTATTATGATGATTTATTATTTATTTGCTTTGGCAGTAACATTGTTGGGTGTTTTTCATGGAGGTTTAATTGCCATATAACACTATATTAGTTTCAGGCGGACAACATAATGATGCGATATTTCTATCTATTGCAAAATAATCACTACAGTAAGTCTAGCTACCATCCTCACCATATAGTTTCAATTTTTCTTCTTATAATGAGAGCTCTTAAGACTTACTCTCCTAGCAACTTTCAAACGGACTCTCTTAGAACTTTCTGACTTGAACTCCAGTTGTGAAAATATTCAACTTCATCATTTGATCTGGAGGCAGGAAGATCATGGGCATGTGTAATTTAGCAGCAGGTTAACAACTACATCAATTTCAAAGACGTGAGGAGCATAAAAGACATTTCACATTATTTGTAACAACTATAATGGGATATAAAAATATCCGTGAGATTCATGTACAGCAGAGTTAACAAGTGCTGCTAATACTACCCTGGTTGCCTGAATGCCTAATTGAAAGAAATGTTCCATTTCAGTTACATGGCATAAAGTACAGATTTAAAGCTTTTTTTTTTTTTTTTTAATTTACAGGCTCACATGTCACTTAGAAAGTGGGCACAGTGACTGGGGGTCTGGGGCCCTGGGCTCTCAGGACTGCAACAGGTGTGGCGTTGTGAACGTCAACCCGTGCTTAAGTTTTTCCTGTCCCGGCCCGACAGGACTAGCACATACCTGAAAACACAGANATTTTTATCCATCAACTCCCAGGTTAAGAATTCCTGTTCTAATGGACCGTCATAGTCCATTGCAACAGGAAGGGGAAACAAAGGCAGGGTCCAGAAACATTTCAGACCCTGTGATTCAGATTTCCACCCAGCTTCTCTACTTTACCTCTTTGAGATCATCTACTAAGGTTTCCCATTGTTCATTCAGCCTTGACCTCAGAGACCCCCCCCCTTGCTTCACCATGAACACAGTCCTGCCTCAGGGCCTTTGCACTTGCTGATCTCCCTTCCTGAATGGGGAGAGGAGCTGCCTCAGATTTGTACATAGCTACTTCTGTCACCACCTTTAGATTTTGGTTTAAATGTGTCACCTTCTTAGTTAAACTCCCAGACGTCCTATTTAGAATTGCAATCTGTGCTAGGAGAGTTACTTGCAGCATGCCTCGAATTGGCCTAAGCTATTCTGTTGAAATAAGAAACGCATCTGTACAGCACTGACTCCTGGCCAAGCCATGAAACCTATTAGTTAATAGTGCTGCCATGTGACCACGGATTCGAGAACTCTGGAGCAGTTCATACCAGCTTGTCAGCATTATTTATTGCTAGTAGTGAGATTGATGACCTGCACCGGGTCAGAGTGAGACCCTCAGAGGTCTCTGCTGGTAAGGTTGGTTACGTGCAGAAATACATAGGCATAACCGGCAAAATACGGCAAGACTCCGTTTGGAGTTCCCTGGGTTCCAGGGGTACCGTGTGCACATATCCATGGCTCCTGATCGGAGGGCAAGAACGCACCCTGCTCCAGCCCTTCGGATGGAGGAAGACAGAGCGCCAGCCCTGATGTCTCCGGATCCCCTGCTACGAGATGGCCTTTGGCTGTGATGCATAGCCTCCCTTTCATGCTCTTTCTCTATCATATTGTGAGTCTTTGTTAGCAACCCAACTCTGTTTAAGCGCCACCATCAGTGCACAATCCCGACCCAACTCTGCCTCCGGCTTCCCCGTCTCTGTGGCACTAACCGCCATCGGACATGCTGTATACTTTACTTACTGATTTTGTTTATCACATCACCATATCTGTTTGTTATGACTTCGCTTATTAGTTTTTTATTGTACTCCCACTGGGAGACTCCACGGGAGCCGGGTTTCTGGTCTAATTTCTTCTTTGTTGCCATATCGCCGGACCATCACAGACCATCTGCATTTAGTATTTGATGAATAAATAAGTGCAGAAAGAGGTAGAGTAGAAATACCACTTAGAGTTCAAGGCTGTTTTGGCCCAGCTCTGAGGCTAGAAATCAATACACAGAAGCTTAGCAAGATGGACAATGATAAAGACTGTGTTCACCTGCTGATTGTGCTCAAGTCAGTTATCATAAGGGACAGAGATGTTAACTGACAGTTGGCTGCAACAGAAATTGACGTATCTAATCTACATTGACTCAAAGACCAAAAACTGATGTCCATAAAGGGCCACAAGTGGCTAAGAACTCGTCTTTCTGACAGCTCTTCCAGCCTCTGAAGGCGGTCAGAGTCACCCAGGTGGGGCATCACTTTCAGTTTCCCTAATTCTTTCAGAAGTTTCTATATTTCTTTTCTTTTCTTTCTTTTTTTTTAATGTTTTATTTATTTCTAGGAGAGAGGGAGAGAGACAGCGTGAGCAGGGGAGGGTCAGAGAGAGAGGGAGTCACAGACTGAAACAGGCTCCAGGCTCTGAGCTGGCAGTCAGCACAGAGCCCGACGCGGGGCCCGAACCCACGAACCGCGAGATCATGACCTAAGCGAGAGTCGGACGCTTAACCGACTAAGCCACCCAGGCGCCCCAGAAGTTTCTATATTTCAAGGACTTGGCTCTAGGGGCAGGAAGATGAAATCGGGTGGGAGCCGGCAAACACCACAGAGTTCGAAAGGCAGAGACATCGGCCGCAAAGTTTGGGGACCTAACGGTCTGAAGAGGAGCCATTTCGATGGGCCACTGACACACGGGTTTGGCTTCTTATCCCTAAGCTCCCGTATGGACTGCTGATCTAGAAAACATAGCTTAACTTTGAGTGCTGCTTAGGTGAGCAATAACAAAGTCCCTTCTTGGTCTAGA
>NW_027530879.1:135443-135577 GCF_008692635.1 Crocuta crocuta
TCTTTTTTTTTTTTTTCAAACACAGGGTCTGCCCTTCCTCTCCACTCCTCACCCCACTGGGATTCTAAATCATCTGGCCGGATGTGGGAAACCAGTATTTTTAGAACTTCTGTGTGTGATTTTACAGTTAGGAA
>NW_027530879.1:135674-140263 GCF_008692635.1 Crocuta crocuta
ATTTTACATTTAGGGAATATCTTCTCTAAATTGTATTATAAAGAATTAATGAATTCAAAAGTGATTCGAGGTTTTAATGAGCAAATTGTATTCATTTCTTCTGAATGATAGAGGAAAACTCCTTTTTTTCAAGTTCTTTTTTTCTCAAGGCATCTGTTTTTAAATTTTAACTTTTTCCAGCTGTATTGAGATAATTGACATAGAAGACTGCATAGGTNATATATGTATATATTGCAATTGTACGCCACAAGTGCAGTTCACGTGCATTGCCTCACATAGTTAAATTTCTTTTCTTGTGATAAGAATTTTTACAATCTATGCTCTTAGCAACTTTCAAGTACACAACACCATATTATTAACTAGAGTCACCATGCTGCACGTTATATTTTTGGGCATCACGGTGGTGACATCTTTTCAAGAAGACTGTGCAGTTTCCTCTGGGCTTAGTGAGTTGGCTGACATCTTGTTTCTTCTACCTTTCATTTATTGTCCTTTTGTTTGAACTTCCAGAAGGAAAGTAGAGAAGAGGAATGTAAAAGGCACAGCCCTGTAGGCTTGCTTTTGAGTTGGTCTGGAAGAAGCTGGTGACTGGTTGTTGTTCGTAAGTTGCTGGGAGGCAGAGAAGGGGGTAGGTAACACATGATTTGTTCAAGAGTGAAATGGTCAAGGGATGCCTGGGTGGTTCAGTCAGTTGAGCGTCTGCCTTCAGCTCAGGTCATGATCTCATGGTTTGTGGGTTTGAGGCCCACATCAGGCTCTCTGCTGTCAGCACAGGGCCTGCTTCAGATCCTTGGTCTCTCTCTCTCTCTCTCTCTCTCTCTCTCTTTCTCTGACCTTTCTCCACTTGCACGCTCTCCTCTCTCTCAAAAATAAACAATTATTTGTTTTCATTTAAAAAAAAAAAACAGTCACTTATTGGAAAAGCTAGAGAGACAAGAAAGATCTTTTGCCCAGTGGGTGCCCCATGCTCCCATACAAAGTTCTAACAACTCTGCCTGCCACAATGAAAAACTATAGCTGGAGGCCACGTACAATTTTAGAGTGGCCAAATGAATCTGCATCATTAGATAGCTTCTCCTCAGTTTGTGTTTAAGCCACAAAGGAGAGGCACAGTTGAAAGTGACAGTATCAAAGCACATCCCCTTAACTCTCCTCTCCAACAGATACTCTTCCAATGCAGTCGACAGGAGCCAGCTTCGTGGTGTATGGTCTAACCATTCCTGCAGAGCATTGGTGGCGGGAGCCAGTTGGTACCAGCTCCTAGAGCCGATTGTGCACATCTGTTCCCAATTCTGCATTCAATGGCATCAGGCCAGTGGCCTGAAATCCGCCACCATGGGCATACATCTACCACAGAAATTGGTAAACATTGCAAATCAGATGTCTGTATTATTTTTTTCTGGAGACCTGAAAATTAAAGATTTACCAGCATACCACTAATCAAAAGCTATTGTCCATGTCAAGGTAGACAAAACCAAAATGTCATTATTCATTATGTTGCCTCCGCTAGTCAGGCAAAGTGTTTGCTAAAGTGCATCCTCTACGTGTAGAACTGCCAAATATCAAATTCTGTCCTAATTGTCCACATCGGGGGGGCAAGAAGCCCCTTCCCTAATTCCTGAGCCATTCTTTACATGACTGCCACTAATTCGGAGAAGCCCATTAATCCCTGACTCTCCACATAAAGAGAGACCTCTGCAGTGCTACGACAAACCTAAGAAGATGAAGGTTTCCAGAAGAAAGTCATTTGTTTTGATGACTTCTTCCAGCACAGTGCAGGTGGAAGTCTCACATCAAACTAAAGTCCTTCTCCCTTCCAAGGTAGCTGGCTGTCTCTAGTCCTGACCTGGAGTGGAAATCACATGAGACACAAATATTCACGGCCCAAGGAAAACTATCTGCCAGCCTCACTTAACAACGAATTTGGCATCACCAGCACTGGTGGGGACCCATAGTAGAACAGCTGCCTTTGGTCCCCAGTTGATTGAACTAAAGACAGAGAATTGCTTGTTCATTAATCAGAGGGAAAGGCGTCGTCATTGACCAGGCGTGGCAAAGAGAGCCATACACTGAGGGCCTTGGAACCCAAGACACCAGCATTCCCACTGGTGGAAAGCTTTCCAAATCTCTGTAGCTGGTACTAGTACACATTTGTTTCTTCCTCCCTTCCGCTAAATTTCCAAACAGCAGAGTGCATTTTCACTGAACCCAATGAACACACGAAGCGACTGGATCAGAAAAGCATTACTGAGCCAAAGGGCACAACAGCGCCAGTTTCCATCAGTAACCATCGGTAGCTCGGGGCTGTGAAGGAATTTTTGTTTATGTTTTTTCCCCCCATGACCTGCAGTTTGACAGGTTCAGAGCATAGATGATACAACCACATTTGATATATGTTTCTACAGACACCACAGTTAATGTCAGTTCCAGAAAACGCAGGGAGGGAGACAGCCAAGGTAACGCTCTAGTTAATGAGAATCTTCCAAGGAAGGCGTTTGCACTTCAAATACTTCACTCTTAGCTTTGTCTCAGAGAATACCTAGGCTATCTTTGGGGCCCGAATAACTCCAGTGGCTCTTGCTAGGAGTGTCAGCCCTTCCCATTAAGACTAGAAACAGAAGGCTGTTACAGAAAGCGCAACTATTCACTCTGCTTCAGTTGGGTTCCTGTCGTCCGTGGTCTTCCCGAGAGTCAAGGCTGATTGGCATTTGTGCCACTCCCTTTGCATCCTTTCTCCTTATGACAAAGGGCATAGAGCATTCCTGGCCTGGGGAGCACGTCTTATCTGAAGTCCTAGAAGAATCAAGACAACGGACCCACTTAGGACCAAGAACACACCACTTAGATTGTTTCAGTAACCATTTGGTTCTAAGGAAGAGAAGCTACTCAAGATTTAATCTACATAAAAGAATAAAAAGATCTCATGGAAGGGGAAGCTGTATAGATTCCAGTTTCCAAGAAGAGTGGAAATTAAAAAAAAAAAAAGTTAGAAGCAGCTTAACAGTAGGCATACGTGAATACTTCTTTTGGTGTCCCACAACTCATTTGACTCAGTTGACCATCCTGAGTCTCTGTATTGCTTGATTCAAATTTTCCAGAGAAGGAATGTGAGTGCCTACTGGCAAGCCTCAGATTGACCGCTCTAGGAATTCTGTCCATGCCGGTCTCTTTACACTGGGAAAAGCTGCCTAGGACAGTTTTCCATCTTTAAGTCTAATAGTAAGGAACAAGGTCAGCAGAACAGGAAACTGTTTGGGGAAGCCGATCCGCTAGCATCTTTACTCAGTACCCTAACAGGCCATCCAGGAGCGCCACAGCCTGCTGTTCGTGTTTGAATGAATGGCCCTCTCGATTTGCACGTGATGAAATTCACCTTTATCAATTTCAAACAGTACAATTATGTACACTGGCTCAGGCTTCCATGGAAAACTAGATCTCCGAACAAAGCGAAAGCAGCCAACCATTCTGTCATTTCAGCCACCCGATGGGTTGATTCGCTGTGAAACAAAATCAACTGAGTCAAAATGGTTGACCGGGTGACCTAGAACTGAAGGGAACAGGAAGATTTGACATTTGTGCGGCGCAAGAAGTTACTGTGATATTCGTGGTGCTTACTTTTCAATGTAAGGTTAATGCTTTTCATTGCTAATTCCAGTCCAGCGGTCAGCAAGCCTTTTCTGTGAAGAACCAGAGAGTAAATAATTTAGGCTGGGACTTCTGGGTGGCTCAGTCGGTTAAGCATATGACTCTTGATTTCGGCTCAAGTCATGATCTCATCACAGTTCCTGAGTTTGAGCCCCATGATGGGCTCTGAGCTGACGCAGAGAGAATCCTGTGCTTTGGATTCTCTCTCGCCCTTTCTCTCCATCCCTTCCCTGCTCAGGTGTGTGTGTGCATGCTCCTTCCCCTCCCCCCTCCGCCCCGGCCCTCAAACTTTAAAAAATAAATAAGTGAATAAATAATTTAGGCTTTTTGCATGCCTTATGGTCTCTGGCACAACTACTCAACTCTGATTTAGTGCCAAAACCAACATGAATAATATGTAAATGAATGGGTATAGCTATGCTTCAATAAGCTTTTACTTATTAAAACAGGAAGCAAGATCGACGGGGTCTGCTAATCATTGTGTGCCAACCTCTGCTCTAGGTCATTTCTCTTCCTCCTTCCTCAAGTCTCTAGCTCCTTTTAAGTTTATACCACCAGAAGAATGAGCCACCACCCCTTCTGGTTATGGTCATCAACGAATGCCTGGTTTTAGACCCGGCTCTCTGTCCTCATCCGCTTTTAGGCTTGTCATTGCTCTTGGCAATTTTCCACTCCTGGAGAAGAGAATTCACCCTATAGTCTCATTTCTCTGTCCCTTGTAGCCTCTACTTCCAATGATCTTCTCCTTAACCCACTCACTGTCTCCTAGAGCTGATCATCTCCAGTAACCAAACTACCGCCAAAATCTTGATTTGGAAACTGTCACTAAGGATCAACGCCTCTTGCGGTAGCCCACTGACTCTAGATACCAACAGCTCTCTGATTCCCTGAGGTCACTAGGACTTCCAGTCAACTGGCCCTCCTGGTTCTTCTCTGTCCACCAG
>NW_027530879.1:140274-145125 GCF_008692635.1 Crocuta crocuta
TGACCCCCCCCCACCCCTCCCTGCCCAGTTTAGGTAACAACCATCCCTTGTTTACTCCCCTTCAGTCCCTTGATGGTCTTGTCCCTCTTTCCCAGTTTTGAATCCACACCACAGCTGCACCTGAGCACTGGGTGTGGCGGGAGGAAAAACACAACCATGACCACAGATCTCAAGTGAGGACTCTACTGCATAACAATCCTACCATGTTTCTCTGGCATGGTTAACTTTTCCACTACGGGAGACAACTGCTTTCCATCTTTTCCATCATCTGACAACCAAAGTCACCTCCTTCTGTTCACTCTTCCCGCTTCATTGGGAAAAGAGAAACCACCCAAGTCCGTACTTCCTAGAGCCCATGACCATTTATGATGCGGGCTTGAAGGTCGGGGTTCCCTAAAGGCAGGCAGTTTCTGTGTCAAGTGTCTGCATTCTTGGTTTGTGTTTCTGAACACACACAGCTTTCTAGGAAAATCATGCTGGGAGGGCTGGGAGGGAGACAGCACCTGGAGACCTAGAGTGGAGTTTGCTCACATAGAGAGACATAAATTCCCCAGGACTGGGGTGTCCAACTCTTGACTTCAACTCAGGTCATGATCTCATGGTTCATGAGATTGAGCCCTGCATTGGGCTACACACTGACAGTGTGGAGGCTGCTTTGGATTCTCTCTCCCTCTCTGTCCCTTCCCTGCTCTTACATGCATGCTCTCCTGCTCCCAAAATAAATAAAAAATAAACTTTTAAAATGAATGAATGAATAAACTATAAAATACATTTCCCAAGACTGAAAAGCAGACTTTTCAGTCTTGGGAAATAAATGGTAGTTTGGGGGCAGGTGCCAGAAGCAAGTGCCCACGTCCTCTTCCCACACAACAGCATTGACAGAGACTTGCTACAGGCATTCCTAGAGAGGCTACATCCTGGGCCTCAGCCTGAGCGTTAAGTTACGGGGTGGTCTCCGAGCCTCCTGTCACCAAGGAACCACATGAACCTGGACAACAATTATCAGAGCCCACCTCAATCTAAGACCAAGAGGCCTTCCTTGTATGTTCTGGGCAACATAATACCCTTGAGACCTCTGCTTAACTCTTCGATGGGGTTCCTATCATGGATAGGTTGAATTTCCAGCCAGGCTGATATCCACCAATTAAATCCACTTTGGAGAACTAAAATAAACGGGATGTTCCTTGTATCATAAATTGAAGAGTAAAACACACACCCACTACATTTGATTCTGTACAATGCAACTCATAGGAATAAATTTCCACCGGTTGCTTTCTGAAGTGCATTCTCATTTACGTAAAATGCACAGAATGTGAATTGGATGAAAAGCAGAGTGATACCATCCACAGTTTCCATGGCCACCACCCGAAATTTACAACGTAAATACTTAGGCTTCCAACAGCAGTATCTTCTAAGCCAATGAAGCTTAAACGTCTAAAACATCACATTAAAGTTCCCACACAGGCCTATGGAACCACCTGATTCAAACAAAACAAAACAAAACAAAACAAAACAAAAAACCAAAAAACAAAAAACCCAAGCTTTCAAAAGGGTATAGAAAGTTGAAAAATCTCATATCGCCAGAAGTGAGCAAAGAGGCCTTGGGTGGGGAGGAAAGTGAGTGGAAATCAATTTTTCTTGCTTTGGCCTCAGAATGGATTTTGCAAAGTAAAGGGTAGAAAATCAATCTTGTCAAATCAGTGAGAATTTATACACTTGAAGGAGTCTAAAGGTCTTAGAGGGTGTATTAGGCAGTAGGGCATTCTCCATCACGTCATAGAGAATATAGCATGAAGGCTGGACCTTTTTCTGTACTTTTTCATAGCCAAGGATTTTTGCTATGTCCCTCATCAAGATGAGCCCATGGTGGAAACCAAACATGAACATGACTCCCGTGTTCCAGTCCCAAACTAAGACCCAGGAAGTCCTACAGTCCTACAAGTGCCTATTCTTGACTCAGCAGAACAAGCTTCCAGAAGGCCCCCTTATCCTACCCCTGATTTGAATGCCTCTGTTATTTTGGGGTTGTTGAGCCATCTGATAAGACAGACCTCCTATGGCTGCAGAGTAAGTCCATGTTGCTCACTCCCAGTGACTTCACCAGGGAATCAGACAGGAAACCAGAGGACGGAAGGTGGGCCTTGAGCGGAAGGCAGAGCAGAGGGCTCCTGTCTGCCTCGGCTTCACTCTCCTACGTGTGGGGGAGACATCACAGATGAGTGCTAAGGGGAGGTCAGGAGAGGTAAGGGAGCCACGGCTTCTGCCCGAGGGGAGTTGGCCAGAGACTAGGCCAGGAGACGGACCTGCAGCAAACCCAGCTGCGTTCTGTAAGCACGTTACTTGGTTTCCCTTTCGGTTTTTGTAAACTTTGGCGAAGACTCCTGGAAAACATCTACCTGGTTGAAACTGTTCTTCCCCATCTTAAGACCAGTTGGGCTGCTGTAACAAAAATACCATAGACTGGAAACAACACGTCCCGCTTCCTGGTTTGGAGATGGGCCACCTACTCCCTGTATATTCACGTGGCAGAAGGGGTGAGAGAGCTCTCCAGGGTCTCTTTTATAAGAGCACTAACCCCATCATGAGGGTTCCACCACACAGTAATTCCAGTGTAATACCATCACACTGGGGGTTAGGACTTCAACATATGATCAATATATGTGGGGGGTGGGGCGGACACAAACATTCAGTCCGTAACACCTAGATTTACAGAAGAGCCATGAAGGCCAGTGATCTTGTATGTAGTAAGCGGGTTCCAACGGGAATGGAGTCAAGGCTGAGAAATCCCACTTCTTGGCCCCACCTGGACCTTCATTTGTCAGTATCAAATTTGTTGATCTAGGCTTAAGGTCATCAAAGGAATATGTGGTCCCCGACAAATCTGTATGACCTTTGGGAAGTTACTTAACCACTCTGGCCCTTTCCTTAGCTGTAAACTGGACATAACAACACGCCTGTATCAAAGACTTATTGTAGGTATTATATGAGTCAATGTTTATGAAAATCTGAGAGCCATGCCTGGACACAGAATGGGCATTATATACATGTTTGATTAGGTGACAAAAATAATCATTATTATGCTGTTATATATTGGACTTTTAACAAATCAACACAAAATCGATGGCAATTAACCATTAGCAGGTGTGGTAGGCAGAACTCTAAGATGTGTCCCAAGATTCTGGGTCCCTCATATACACACTTCTTCTGCCAGTTATTCAGTTAAACACTAATCTGGGTGGTCATCTGAAGGGATTTTGCAGAGGTGACTAAGGTCCCAAAGCAGGAGATGATCTAGGTAGGCCTGACGTAATCAGGAGAACCTTCTAGAAGCAGAGTTCCCTCCCGCTGGCTGCAGCATGGGAGCTGGGGAGATGCATGCCACTTGGCTGGGAAGAAAGCCAGCATCGATGCTGTGACATTCCTAGGGAGGGGGCCATACAGCAAGCAACTGTGTCAGCTCACAGCTAGCAGGGAAACTAGGGCCTGCAAGGAACTGAATTCCGGTAACAGCCAGTGATAATTTGTTATGCAGCAATAGAACACTAACATAGTGTGAAAAGAAAATAAATTACATACAACTAACAGATGAGCAGTTAGACGATTTTGTTCAAAGCCCAGGCAGCCCCCCTTCCACCCTGCCACGAAAGGTAGATTTTTGACAGTGACAAAGGTAGTACAAAATACCCTCAGCTCAGAAAAAAGAAATGTCATTTGCCACGCCGGGCAAGTGGGAAGGCGTTGTTCCGTACTTACCAGCGTCCCTGGCAGGGCAAGGCTGGGCTGCCTGCCCCAAAGGCAGCCAGTCCGGGGCGTCCCAAGCTGGTTCGTATGGTCAGTGAAAGGGTTGGGTGATGTCCAACCTAACCTGGCACAGCCACCTCCTGGTGCGTCCAGACCTCTGACCTACTCACCCGGCTCCACTTCCAAGACCTGCTGGAAATTGGCAGGGAGTTTTAGGACCCAGGGATCAGAGGGATTTATTGAGGGGGATGGAAGGTGGAGTGTAATGGGTAAGAGCTCTGGCCTCTGCATTGAACTGTGGCATCACCACCTACTGTGTGAGTTGTTTGGAAATTCCTTAACCCCTCTGTGCCCCCAGCTGTAAAACTGGGATAACGGGATTGTGAGGGTTGGAGGTAAGGCTTGGAAATCACGGATACCTAGGGGCCTGGCCATTAGCAAGCCCTCCAAAATGGGAGGCGGTATTTCGTCGCTTTTGATGTTGCCTGGGTGTTACACCCAAGCCCTAATCTGAAGCTTTTATATTATAAATGCCCAACACCAGTTCTCCACAGCCGACACCTGAGCACACTTGTTTCTGAGCCCCAAGTGTCTGCGTAATGACTAACCACTCCACCCTGGTACATGGAGTGCCAGACGGTGTCAATCAGCCCCAATACAAACCCAGAGTAACTCCATCGGCCTTCCCAGCTTCCTCTTCCTGCTTGCTTCTTTCATAATAACATGAATTGTGCTAGAAATGAATACCACCTGGTCAGCATTTTCGGCTGGACTAAAACTAAAGGAATGTGGTAACTGACAACAGGCGACGGGGCTACAATAAAGATGTATTAAGCCTGCACTCTAAAACCAGACATAGTAATTACCATTTTTACTTTTTAAAATGTTTACTTATTCTCGAGAGACAGCGAGTGAGCGGGGAATGGGCAGGGAGAGAGGGAGACCGAGAATCCCAAGCAGACTCTGCGCTATCAGTGCGGAGCCTGACCCGGGCCTCAAACCCATGAACTGCGAGATCATGACCTGAGGTCAAGAGTCGGACGCTTAACAGACTGAGCCACCCAGGCGCCCCAGTAATAACCATTTTTAAAAGATGGTTTTGTGGGGCTA
>NW_027530879.1:145171-146526 GCF_008692635.1 Crocuta crocuta
AATTTCTCCAAACCAGCTTTGAGGGTAGAATTTATGCGGTTGTGCCACATTGTGATAAAGTGTTCAAAGGTACACGTCACTTACAAATATAACATCTAGACTCATAAAAATAGACTTCCTATTTAAATCGAATCTCCTTTCTGAGCATTGCTAAGTGAGGTAATTTGAAATTTTCCCAAATTGCAACGAGGGCGATATTTTTCCCATTTGTGGAGATGACCATCTATTATATGGATTTGCAAACTGGTTAATTGTCTGGAAGATTTAAGAAGAAAAATGCTCTTCTAGTAATTCTGTACAGCCCTGTGCTCAGAGGATTTGGCTGAGGGAAGATTAACATAAGCAAGAGTCTGTCCAATACATTTTAAATGAGAAAGCAGGCTATTTTTTTAAGCCAATGTTTTCATAAAGAAAACTATGGCAAAGCACCCCCCGTTCCTTACCCCGTGACAAATG
Source organism: Crocuta crocuta (assembly GCF_008692635.1). Taxonomy (NCBI): domain Eukaryota; kingdom Metazoa; phylum Chordata; class Mammalia; order Carnivora; family Hyaenidae; genus Crocuta; species Crocuta crocuta. Next base: position 145,628 of record NW_027530879.1, read on the forward strand.
ATTCCCCCCAACTAGAGTGTTAAGATCCAGAAAACCAATATAATATCTTTGCCTATCTCCTTCACTGTGGCTACCCTGGTGTCTCAAATAGTGCCTGGCAGACACAGGCCCTAAATATCTCCCGAACAAATGAATTAACGAAATTAAAGGAATTAGTGAGCGGCAGGATGCTCGCGTTCTTTTCTGTCTAAATTCTGAGCAGTTATAAATGTCAACATGATCAGATCAAGAAGGAAAACAAAAGAGCAGGGAAGTGAGGTTCTGTAAAGTCACATGTGCATTTTTGGGTACAGCGGAGGGATGAAGGAAACCCAGTCTCAATGGAATTTATCACTACAAAGTTTTTGTTCCTGGATGGAAATTTCCAGAGTCTGTGTTGTAAACCTTCTTACAATGGGTCATTTATTAAGGAGCAAGCCTTCTGCTTAAGTGACTATGTGGAAAGCAGCGCCATCTGCTGGGTTAACTAGCTGGGCGTTTTAGAACAATAATCTAGAAGTGGGTTTTTTTTACCCCAAAAAAGCAAATTGAATTTAGAATCACAGAAACTATATCGGACATATCTTTAGAGATAAATCTAGGCCATGTGTCATCTTACAGGTAAGGATTTGCCTTAAGTACGTACAACATTTTCTTTCTGTTGATACAACAGAGCCCCAAATTCATCTCTCCAAGAGCAGACAGACTACAGCCATCGTTACTGAATTATATTACAGGTCTCACGCAAGTCAGAAACTGAAAGGCAGTTAAAATGCATTTGTGAGGCATCTGAAGAGTGCTGTCCAATAGAAATTTCTGCAACAGTGGGGCAATAGAACTTTCTGCGATGATCTACATCTGTGTGTGCTGCCCAATACAGTAGTCGCTAGCTGTGTATGGTTATTAAACACCTGGTAAGT
>NW_027530879.1:146599-149741 GCF_008692635.1 Crocuta crocuta
CTAGGCTCCTTTCACAGTGGCCCTGGCCTCTACCTACTACGTACCAGCAGTACCCCTGCAAAGTTGGGATGACCAAAAAAGTCTCCAGACATTTCCCCAGACATGTTCCCTAGCGGGCAAAATCACCCCTGGTTGAGAACCACTCTACTGTATTGGACAGCATCGTTCTAGAATATGCCTAACATGTATATGACACATTTTGAGAAAAGGAAATGGCCCCTACACCGCACTACAGCAGTAGTGGTTTTGTCATAAAAACAGGAAAGCTTTAATAAAAAAAAAAAAAAAAGTCGGGGCGCCTGGGTGGCTCAGTCGGTTAAGCTTCTGACTTTGGCTCAGGGTCATGATCTCACAGTTTGTGAGTTTGAGGCCCACATCGGGCTCTGTGCTGTCAGCACAGAACCCACTTCAGATTCTTTGTCCACCTCTTTCTCTGCCCCTCTTGGCTGGTCCCCATTCTCTCTCTCTCTCTCTCTCTCAAGATAAATAAATAAAGGTAACCCGGGTGGCTCAGTACGTTAAGCATCCGACTCAATTCCAGCTCAGGTCGTGATCTCATGGTTCATGAGTTCGAGCCCCACACTGGGCTCCATGCTGACGGTGCAGGGCCTGCTTGGGATTCTGTCTCTCCTCTCTCTTTCTATCCTTTCCCTGCTTGCACATTCTCTCTCTCTCAAAATAAATATGAGTAAATAAACTTATACAAAAAAAAAGAATAAACTTAAAAAAATTCTTTGTTATCTGAAAACAAATTTAAAAAAAAGTCAGATGTAGACAAAGAAATATCTTTCTTCCTTATCCTCCNTCTGGCTCCCCTGAACCCACTGTGAGTAAGTGGACACACTGACCTCCCTGAGTCTCTGCATCTCCTACCTGTCAGGGCTGCTGTGAGGGCTGAATTAGTGGCTAAAGTGGTCCTAGCTCGGCACTCAGCTGTCGTCGAGGTTCCATCAACGGCCATTACGTTGGCCACCCTCTCGTGGGGAGGGGGGAAGAGCCCTCACGCCTCCCAACCCAGACACAAAAGCGCCCAACGTGTTGCCACCGAAACTAAAAACCGAATTGATACCAAGGTGGCTATGCTTCATGAACCTGGCTTTATTTCAAAATGCCAATGCGCACAACATTCAACACTATGTGTGTGCTGTGTGTGCCTCCATCCCCCGGACACGTTTACATGTGTAGGAGGAAACGCTTGAGCTCCTCTGGGAGAAAGAGCCCGTTGATCTTATGATGCTGCTGGACCCCGAAGCACTTCCGGATTCGAAGGCGGCACAGCTGCAACAGAGAAGGGGGCCCTGCAGAGAGACGGGAAGACAAGCCACACGTCGGTGTCACTGATCCAAGACTACTTCCTCTTTCCCCCTTTGACAGCACCCGAGCTGTGGCATCGTCACAAGGAGACCGCGCGGTTCTGTTGAAGACCATTTTCTGGGGATTTTTTGGGGGGGTGGCATTTTTAGGTCATGTTCTCTCTTGTCCGGTATCTCAGGTGAATGAGCTTGTTAGGTTTTGATTTAGAAGAGACTGGAGGAAAAAAGTCAAAGCCTACTCGCACAAATGGAGGCTGAAGGCAGCCAAGTCTGGAATGACGAAGCCGCACAAGATTCCCAGTGAGGAAAAGAAAATTCGTGTTTAACAGCCTCCTTGTATTTTCACCTTAAAAAATAAGGCATTTCTAGATACAAACATGTTTACTTTATAATTTAGCAGTTTTCTAGGATATTCAAATAAAGTGAGCGATCAGTGAAGCCTAAGTAAGCGTACGTTATCTTAGGGAGTCCTCTATTTGTTTTTTATCCTGCATTCTGGGCTAACCCAATGCTTCAACTCATGGGTGAAAACTAGCACAAACCTGGCACAGGGAACCAGCCACGAGTTTACATTTCAGGGCAGTGGTTCTCAACAGGGGGCTGGGTGGAGAGAAGATGGAGGGGGCAGCTGGCAAAGCCTAGAAACACTTCTGCGTCATCTAGCGGGTAGAGGCCAGAGAGGCTGCTAAGGATCATATGGTGCACAGCACAGCCCCCCACCTGGCCCAAAACGTAACCAGAGCTGAGGCTGAGAAACCCCATTATGGAGTAAGAGAGGGATGAATGATTTCCCTGCACCAAACCGGAACGGGAATTCTCCTCTGGTTATCAAAATCACACAAATAAGCAAGGCCATATATAGACCCTCAAGAATCCCACAAGGCAGTGGCCCTCGATCCAGGATGCATTTTAGAATCACCTATGGGGGTGGGGGTGCTTCAAACCACACGATGTTGGGCCCTACCCCAGAGATGTCCCTTCCGTGAATGTTGGGTGGGGCCTGTCCATCTGGGTTTTCTAAAGGCAGGTGCCCTTGGGTCATCTTATCGTGCAGCCAGGGTTGAGGACACAAGCAGGAAGATATGGTGGCCTCGGATTTCCTACAGCATCCCTACAAGCTACAGGGTGACGTGGCTTGCCTGCTTCTCAGGCGACAGAGAAGGACAGGTGGAAATAGCCACACATACCATCAAAGAAATAAACGCGGTATTGTCAATCGGGACCTCACAGCACATTCCGAAGGCCCCTGTAGGGATTTAGGGAACCTTCCAGACTACATTCAGGGGTACTGAAGCCATATACTGAGGAACTGCTTCCCGGCGTGCGCAAGGCACATGTTAACAAACAGCAGAAAGGACACTGTGGGGAAGCTGAACTTAATTTCACCCCAGAAAGGAGTGGTGAGGACGTGACGAATCACATGTGCTAGACACGCTGTCAGGAACAACTGTCGGAGGTACTGATAAAGAATGATAGGCCAGCAGGACATGGGAGGTAGCTCGGTGCAGCCACCGATACTAACTGAATATCTGCTGTTGACTCTAAGTAGGATGATGTACAACAACTATAGCCATGTCCTGGCGAGCTCGTTTTCTACCTACAAACCGGCATATCACTTTGGGTCTCGATTTCTTTTTTTCGCCCAGCAACACCCGTGCTTCACATGATGCTTTAAAGCGAAAGGGCATCGAGCGTGGCTCCTGTCGCGCTGGGCGGAGCCATTTTTACTTTTCATTGTGTTGCCATGAGTAAACACTGCTTTGGATGCTTTTCAAGGCGGGTGGGGTGAGAATAGCCTCGCACTCCTCTCCAGGGACACCCGGAAATGG
>NW_027530879.1:149855-153528 GCF_008692635.1 Crocuta crocuta
GCCTGGCCTCATTTCCCGTGGGCTCCCAGGCTGCTGAGAGAGGGACCTCGGCAAAAGCCTGAAAACGACTCATGGAGGCAAAAGCAGGAATTCTCTGCAGTGACAAATGACATTTTGTAAACCAGCAGGATCACTGGTCACACTGTCACCAGAATGTAATCGAAAGAATGAAAGGCAACGTAGGTGCGACAACGGGCTTGAGGGGATAGAGTAGAAGGAAGAGGCTAAGGACGTGATCGGGAAACCCAGTGGGATTATTTGCTGAGCCAGGGGATGAGGGGATTGTGCGTGCGTGCGTGCGTGCGTGCATGTGTGTGTGTGTATGTGTGTGTGTATGTGTGTCTAGGTACATGACTCGGTGACTTCAGGGGACCATGAGGCCATTCTGCTTTTGTGGGTATAAAGACAAACATAAGCCAGGTTGAGTTTTGTCCATTTTTTCCTTCAGATTTTAAAAGCAATTAAAACATTTCTCTGGGGCCCTAAAAACATCATGGGCCCCAGGCATGGTGCGGTCTGGAACAGCTGGAGAAATATATAGAGAGAATTTTTTTAAAAAATCGTGGAAGTGCAGGTAGAGTGGCCTGGCGGTCACCCTGCTGCTTAATGGAAAGGGGTCTGTGTCGAACTGTAATGCAGGGGCACCCAGGTGCCCGGCCCAGCCCCAAAGGGGGTTCCCCTGCATCACCCAAAAGCATATTTTAGATAANNAATATTAAGAAATTTTAAAGAATATGTTAATTCTTTCAAAGCTGGCCTACCCCCTGCCTGAATATTGTATCATCCAAGACAGCGTGTCTCCAACACTCCAGACGCTTCCGTACTACAGAGCCAGCACCGTGTAGCACCTTGCTGAATACTACATTCTCTCAGCCCCCCACAGTGGTGATGGCAGAGAACGGGCTTTCACACGGGAAGGCAGAACTCGGTAAGCCCCTGCCTCCCGCTAGAGCCCACAGGAGTGTCTATGGATTAGGGCCTAGGTCCGGGCAAGGGGGAGGTACCTTCGTGCTCCAAGAAGATCTGGGTCAAAGGGCTCTCTGCAGGCACCAACTCCAAAGGACGTTTGCCGTCCGCGTTCCTCGCCTGGGTGTCCGCTCCAAAGTCCATGAGCAGGAGGGCCAGCTCCCTGCTGGATGTGCCGGCCACTGCATGAAGAGGGGTGTCCTGACCTCGGCCTTCGTTCACGTTTGCTCCTATGCCATCAAAAGAATAGGAAGGAGTCAGCCAAGAAACCGAGTCCGAGCATCCCCCTTTCTCAAATGCAAAATTCCTTGACGAAAGGGCGTCTGTAGTGGGCAGGGCAAGTCTGCAAAGCTGGGGACGATTTGATTCCATCGAACAATACGGGGAAAAGGCCATCCAACGATGTGACTGAAGGTACAACAATGCGCTATATTGCATCTGAGGCTTAAAACCTTGCCTTTGGGGCGCCTGGGTGGCTCAGTGGGTTAAGCCTTCGACTCTTAGTTTGGGCTCAGGTCACGATTTCATGGTTGGCGAGATCGAGCCCCGTGTCGGGATTCTCTGTCTCCTCTCTGTGTCCCTCCCCCCATCTCAAAATAAATAAGTAACCTTGAAAACAAAACAAAACAACCTTGCCTTTGAGTGCTATACGTAGGTATGTTACATACAAGAATCCTGGTGGTGTGAAAGCTGCACTTTCATTATTAAAGGAGTGTAAATATTCGTGCAAACTGGAAGTGAGGCAAGATGGTGGAATCTCATCTATACCAGGCACCACCTTCACACACTGAGCAACTGCCATCGGGTATAAAACCCGGGACCTAGGGCTGTGTGATTTGAACCGTAAAGAGCAACTAGCTTGGTGAGGGCACGTCATAGAACAGGATGGCCAAGTCCAAGGTCACAGGAAAGATGGCAAAGTCCTCCTCTTCCGGAATAAGGTGGATTCCTAGGACCATCCCAAGCCCACTCCATCCCTCCAGTCTCTACAAATCCCCACCCCAGCCCGATGCCGGTTCCCCTGTGACACTCGGGGACATGTGGCTCGCCTGAGCTGCTGTCCCTCGAGTAAAATGGGAAAAGTATCTCCACTCAGCAAATATTAACTGGATCGAACAGATATTAACTGGATTGTTCCTGTATTGTTCTCGGCTTTGTGAGAGATACGAAACCTGGCCCTTCCCTAGGAGCTTAAAATCTACCTAGAGCATTAGAGGAGAGGGAGGGAATAAGGAAGGGAGAGACAGAGATGGAGATAGAGATAGAGAGATGGAGATACAGATGGACAAAGAGAGAGAATAAGAATGAATCTCCTGGGGCGCCTGGGTGGCTTAGTCGGTTAAGCGTCCGACTTTCGCTTAGGTCATGATCTCGCGGTTCGTGGGTTCGGGCCCTGCGTCGGGCTCTGTGCTGACTGCCAGCTCAGAGCCTGGAGCCTGTTTCAGTCTGTGACTCCCTCTCTCTCTGACCCTCCCCTGCTCCTGCTCTCTCTCTCTCTGCTAGAAATAAATAACAAATTAAAAAAAAAAAAAAAATGAATCTCCTAATTCATGGCAATGGCTGCCAAATGAGTAGAGGGCAACAAGAAACCATTAAGAACATTCGAGGGAAGGGAAAGGTTCCTGGAGTTTTGAAGAATAAGCAGAACTCAGACAACTACAGGGGTGATGAAATGGTCTTCCAAGATTGAACAAGAGACCAGACAACAGCAGGCAGGTGAAAAAGAATGACACTCCATAGGCCTTTTCGAGGATAATAGAAGATATACAACGAGCTACAAACGGGACAGGTTGGATTTTCCAGATCGAAGCACACTGGTGAGGGAGGCCCCAGGGCAAGCCCCAGCCCTGGTCCAGCAGCTGTGGGAGTTAGCAGGGCTAAGAACGCGCCTGCTGACCGATCCCGGAGCGAGGAGGTGGAGGGGAAGGAGGAGAAACAAGGATCACCCTGGGAGGAAATACTATCATCATCATTATCCACATTACAAGTGAGAGAACGAAAGTCCAAACAGTTTAAAATATTTTCCCACGGGAACGCCGTCTCTGTGAACCCTGATCTTGTCTGACTCCACTGCCCCCACTTTTCCCTCTGCTACAACACAGAGAGCTTTCAAATGCATTTCATTGCTTTTTCATTTGCTTTCCTCGTTTCGCTTGCTTTTTTGGTTTACCTGACTCCAGAAGCTTCCTGGCACAGGCCACCTGCTGCTTTTTGCACGCCAGGTAGAGCGGGGTGCCCAGGTGGCGGATGTTAAGGTTCAGGTTGCCTCCGTGAGCGGTCAGGATCTCCACACAGTCCACGTGGCCTGCAGCCCAAAGCGGAAGAAAGACAGCTATTGAACAAATTCCCTCAGCCGGGGAAACCATACCTTCCCTGTGTTTTGTGTATAGGAATTTGCCACGGACCAGAAGCTAGCGCCTTTACTTGACGTAGGGAATGAGTTTAAACCCAGCCATCAGTGAATGGGTTGACCGTAAGGTGGTATCTGCAGCTCCGGGTAGAACTGCACTTGGGTTTACCGGTCTCGGGAAGCCACCGGCAACCTTTTCCAAGTGTTTGTGGCTTTGTAATCAGTCCGGATACAGACACAGAAGTGAGGGTTGGGAGGGGTGTGGAGGGACAGGACCGCAGGTGGATCTGAAGAGGAAAGGGCGCACCGTGGGCCATGGGGCGGGGCAGGCAGCCCACAGGGCCCCCCCCCCACCCC
>NW_027530879.1:153624-155412 GCF_008692635.1 Crocuta crocuta
TGCCCAAATCCAACGGGGGGGGTTGGCGAAAGCTGAATGAATCACTCGTGCTTGGTCTAGGATGCCCTACCTCAAACACCGCTCCTTCGCACTCTGCTTTTTATATCACTTGAGGTGTATGCACCCAGTGAGTATGAGGAGTGGCTCCGTCTCTTAAGCAATAAATGTCAATGCTTTGGGAGATAACTAGCATATGGATAGATTCAGTCACATGGGGTTGCGGTAAGGCTCACGGAGAGCCAGTCCGTGAAAGCCACCGGGGACCTAGGAACTCTTCCGCCAATGTGTGGTCGTGATGGGGATGAGGATGGTGATGAACTCCGGAGAGAAGCAAAACTGGCAATATTAGCTTTTCTGGCAGAGTGAAGAATATCGGCAAAATTAGGACTGTATGAAGAGTACTACCCCAGCTGAGTAAGTGCTGGGGATCTAACGTACAGCATGGTGACTGTATACTTGAAATTCGCTAAGAGACTAGATCTTAAGTTTCACACACACACACACACACACACACACACACACACACAAATGGTGACCATATGAGGTGATGGACGTGTTCATTAATTTGACCGTGGTGACCATTCCATAACGTATGTGTGTATCAAGTCATCATGTACACCTTAAATACATACAATTTTGTTAATCATACCTCAATAAAGCTAGGCATGGTGGACAATCACCTCAAGCTGTATACAGCATCCTGTATCTCCAAAAATTGGAAGTTTGTTCCACTTACAAAACCTAGGTGGCCCTGAGACAACATTCTTCACGGCCCTGAACTAGAAGGATATAATTTGTTTTATAAAATAATTGGATTTTCATGGGGTCATGTGTTCAACAAGGTATTCCACAAATACTGATGGATAGTCTAACCATGCGGCAGACCCTGTTCCAGAACTATGGCAGTGAACCACGTTCCAGATGCTCCAAGAGAGTGGTTCTCAGGCTCTGTGTGCACCCGAACCACCTGGATGCTTGTTACACAAAATACAGAGGGCTGGGCCCCACCCCAGCATCGCTGATTCAGGGGGTCTGGTGTGGGGGCCAGGAATCTGCACTGGCATGCCAGACCGGGCTGATGTTTCTGGCCCCAGGATCCCACACTGAGAAAATATCCTTCAAAAAAAATAGCCCTCCTTGGGGCGCCTGGGTGGCTCAGTCAGTTAAGCATCTGACTTCAGCTCAGGTCACCATCTCACGGTTCGCGGGGATGAATTCCGCATGGGGCTCTGTGCTGACAGCTCTCTCAAAAATAAATCAACATTGAAAAAGAAATTTTTGTTGGTAATATCCCTTCTCTTCCTTCTTCCTTTCAACAGTGAGAAGGAGTGGTGGAGAACTTAAAATCAGATTTACCTCTCTTAGCGGCTTCGTGGATGGGAGAAGCCAGGTCGCTCACAGGGTGCGGACTGGCTCCATGCTGCAGAAGCAGAGTCACGCAGTCCAGGCTGCCCACGATACAAGCANTCGGTAGTGACACAGTTCACCTGGAAAGAAAAGCTCCAGGCTGAAGGCAGGCAGTGGGGTGTCCTGGGTTCAAATCTAAGCTGCCCTACTTTCAAGCTGCTATTTGACTCCCTTGAGCCTTAAATTCCACAGCTAATAAAATGAGGACAAAAATACCAACTTCCACAAGGTTTTGAAAAACCGAGTGAAGAATGTTACCGAATAGTCTGTCATTTCCACGCCCCCCCGAACATGAACTTGGAAACTGGTTAGGAAGGAGAATTCCGAAAGCTTACAAACGAATCTTGTTTTAAACATTCCATTCTAGACCCTTCCCCCACC